>NC_056627.2:19167558-19491725 GCF_002870075.4 Lactuca sativa
TGTGATATAACTTCGAATTTTTGAACTTAACCCATCCCTGTCGATTCCAACTTTCATTTTTTAACACTTTTAACCCCCAAAACTCAATTCCTTTTAATTTTAAATTCTTTTTTCATCCAAAATTAAAAATAATAATAAATAAATAAATAAATAAAAATTAAATTAAAATTAATAAGTAAAATTATATTTTTATTTTTTACTTTTATTTTTAACGTTTGACTTTAAATTTTGACTTTGACTTCCAAGTTTGACCTTTGACTTTAAACTTTGATTTTTTTATAAATTTTCAAATTTAGCTTTTCGGTTTGACTTTTAAGTTTGACTTTTCATGTTTGACTTTTGAGTTTTACTTTTTAAATTTGACTTTTAAGGTTGATTTTTGAGGTTTATAATCAAAGGGCATTTTGAAATTTAAGTTTGACTTTTAAGTTCTAGTTGTGCTTTTAATAGTTTTTCTTTTTTAAGTTTACGAGGGAGTTGAAACGTGAAAGAGAGTCGTCAAGATATGTTAAGACAAAATTTCAACTTTTTCGATTTTATCCCTAGAGAAACCCTTGAAATTTAGTTGCAGTGATTCACTACACTCACCACTGAGATGAATATAGCCGGGATCTTGACTAAGTCCGAGATAAACAAAAAGCTGCTAAATTCACTTCCGAAATCGTGGGATATGAACGTGGCCATCATCAAGAAGACAAAAGATCTCAATCGTCTTAGTATTGCTGAAGTAATTGAAGAGCTTGACGCTTTAAAGAGTTCTGTAAACCTTCCGGTCAATGAAGTGTCATGTTCTCATTCATGTGAAGTTTCATGTTCTCAATCATGTGAAGATACGATTAAATTTCTTCGGGAACAAATTGATTTATTAAAAGGGGAAGTTGAGGACCTGATATATAAAGGATATCAACTCAGGAAAGGACAAAAACCCCTGAAGGCTGAATTAGAAGCTAAAACCAAGGACTTTAGGAAACTTCAGGAAGAGTATAGCAGCAAGTGTGAAAATTATGATTATGTTAAGAGACAACTTGCTGTTGTAACTGAAGAACTTGACGCGTTAAAAATTAAGTGTGGAAAAACTGATGTCAGTTTCAAAAATTATACTGCGTCAAGTCAGACAGTCGAGTCCTTATATGAAACCCAGTTAAAATTCAAAGAAAATCAAAACAAGGGTCTAGGGTATGATAGTGTACCTCCTCCTTACAATCATAACTACACATCCATCCCTATGAAACAAGAAGAAATTGATAGGGAGGCACATCTTAAATATGGAAAACCAGCTGGATTTGTGTCAGGAGGGGTTATTAATGTTGAAAATACTGATGTTTCTGTTACATGTGCAGGTAAAGTAGCAGAGGATGAGAACAAGGAGAATTCTTCTAAACAAACCAATGACTCCTTGAACTCTAAATCTGTTGCTTCGAACTCGGCTGCTTCTAACAAACCTGCCGTTGAGATAGGCCTCCAATTCCAGCGCAATGAAGTGCTTATTGTAAGTGTGCATATGGGAACAACAAGAGACAAGACAAGGATACGCCACCAGGGGCAGGAAGAAATAATTTCCCATTGAAGAAAAGGACTTGTTTTCACTGTGGAACACCTGGACACATTGCCAGAAACTGTCCTAATTGCGCATACGTTCCCTACTATGCATAAAGGTGGCAGAACGCGCCAAGAGGGAGATACTCCAAAAGAAACCCCTCAAGGTCACGTTCAGACAATGCTGATTGGAACACGCAGAAGGCTAAGAATCAATCTTCCAAGGCCAAGAATCAAAATCCCAAGGGCAAGGAGGGAATGCCGACCAAGAAGTCCAATCTAAGAGATGCCCCAAAAAAACCAAGACCGGCTAGGTCAAAGTCATCTCGACAATCGACTTCAAGTTCCAAATCAAGTACTGAGCCACCCATCGGATTGAACAAGAAATGGGTTAAACCCGAATATAGATGGGTACCAAAGGTGAAAACTCCCAAATCTTCTAATGACTCTAATATTTCATTGTCTTCTGTTTGTGATAAGCAGGATATGTCATGGGAGAAGGTATTTTGCGTTGATGACAAAGGTTGACCCACTTTCAAAATGGACTGGGTTCCAAAGACCAACTGATCCCGCTCTGTGCTGGAGCAGCTACGGAGGCATATCATTAGACTTCGGTTTGTTGTTAGTGGCTGCTCCTGGCATATGATTGGGGACATGTCTTAATTGTACAACACTCAGAACATTGTTTGGGAGAATGTGTCCTTTGCGGGAAAGGAAGAAAGGAAAAGATCACAAATGGGGTTAGTACTTAACGATGTGAAGAATTTTTGGATCTGTTATGAGATTATGCTTGCTGTTCTCAGACCTTCTGAATGCAGATTCAATCCTTGAATTACGGTTTGCGCTTTCTTCTCTATACTCCTGTGTTTTTCTTAAGCTGATTCGCTTTAAAGACTAATTTTTGTTTTAGGATAGTTTAAATTTGCGCATTTACTTTCGTTTCTCTCCTATGCACAAATTTAGGGGGAGAAATAAAAACAAAATAAAAATTAGAAAATTTAAAAAATCCAAAAACATAGAAAATAAAAAATAAAAAAATATGTTGGTTATGAAATGTGCTTGAGGGAGATGTTCTGGGAAGTGATATGATAAAATGGTAACAGGCAACCTGATTCTGCGTAACGTACCCGAAGTTGAAGGGTCTATGCTTTGGTTTGATGCGTCGGTAGGCACAAAAAATTTAAAATGGACTTGACTAGGGAGAGTTGAACTTAGGAAATTTATAGACTTGACAAATCTTGACCTAGTTAGATCCATTCAGCCTGACAATACGACGCTCGGATAGGTTGAGCAAGGAGATATATATGGGAATCTACTCGTCACATTAATTGAACCCGTACTTGGAACCGTGGTTTAACTTTTCCTCGATGTGCGGATTATGTCCTTAATTCTGGTTGGATGGGGCAACTGGTAAATTCTGATAAATTAGGTCTGTAGAAAATCGTTTTCTTTCTTTCTGTCTGTTAGTCATATGTTATCTCCTTTGCGCGACTTCCAATCCGACCTGGTACACAACATATGCAACTCTATTTCTCTGCAGGCTATATATATGTGAAATACTTCTTATCTGTTAGCCATATGCTGTCTCCTTTGCGCGACTTCTAATCCGACCTGGTACACAGCATATGCAACCATCTTCTTCTCAACCACTCTGAAGTAGTTAGCAATAGAATTCTGACTCTCTTCTCTCTCTGAATGGTTGTCTGTTCACCCGATGTAAGGAGTACTCTGGAAGTTCTTGATGGCTGGGGCATATCAGGAAGCGGGAAACACGTTCTAGTACACTTAAAATTGAACACATACAGATTGTCTATAGATCTCGCTGCTAAATTTAGGTGGACAACAATATCCCTGGTCGTCGTCAGATGAATGGACCTTAAGATATAGTATCTAAGAAATTTGGATCAGATATAAATTTTAGGTTTTTAAGTTCACCTGTCTTGTAACAAATAGTATGTCCTAAATTTGTCACAATTTTTCGTGTTTAAGTGGACAACAATACCGATGATCGACCAGACAAAGATGTGAATATGAAAGGTACCGACAAGTGGATAAAGGTTGTCTAAAAACTTTGATCCCAAATCTCTCTTAAAGTTAGATATCATTCTTATTTTTGTTAACTTTGTCATAGTTTCTTCTAATTTAAATATTAGGGAGAATTAAAAATTAAAAACAATAAAAAAAAAATCAAAAATCCAAAAATATTTTTGTTTCTGTTTTAATTTGTTTGCTAAGTTTTCTTTTAGTTTTGTTTTGTCTTGAAAAGTGATTTCAGGTATAGATAAGACTCATGAAGTTTGTGCTGAAGATTTCTGAGTCAAAGCTTCGTCCGTGAGCATCGAAGAATTCTCATTCGAAGGAGCAAGAAATGAAGATTATTCTTTCGACATTCAATCTTTCAACCCCAGAAGCAAGGTGAAGCTGAAATTGAAGAATATGTGACGGATTGCATTGAAGCCTCCTCAATTAGTCTGCTGCTATCTTTGTACCTGCTGAAGTGATCCAGAGGATTTGTTCTCTCTGATGTTCTCTCTGAAGATTCTCAAGCTGAAAGCGTTATCTTTCAAGAAATAGTACGTCAAGCCTCCTCACCCAATGTGCGATCAATGCCAAATTCTGAAGAAATGCCCAACTGCTCAAGATGAAGTCAATTATTGAAGATTCATATGTTCATCCTGATGTTGTGAAGAAATCGAAGGTTAAAGGTGAAGCCAAGCTCTCATTGAAGATCAACAAGAAGAGCCAGCTACTTTTTTGGGGGAGCTTGTTGGGTCATTAATTAAAGAAAGCTATAAACCAAGGGGGAGATTGTTGGGTCAAAATATGGTTTATACTTTACTTTTCTAGGCAATTGTATTTTACTGTAATATTTATGAATTTTTGGTCTAGTTTACGGCTGAGTTTACGGCCGTAAACTCATTTATGGCCCATTTGTTTCCGGCCCATGTTCCCTAGTATAAATAGAGGTATTAGGGTGAGGAGTAGAGATTGATGAACTAGAAGGAGTTTACGGCCAGAGAGAAACAGGAGCTTTTATGTGTGTGAATCTTTTGTGTAAGGAACTTAATTCATATCATCAATACATTGAGATTCATATTATTCTTCTTCTCCGTCTCTTCTATTTGATCTGACATCATTCATTTGATTGGGATTCCGCACCATCAAACGGATCTGACTGATACACGGGCAGATTAGGGACTTACAGGCTAATTTTTAATGTGCTGGATTGTAGAGTTTATACGAATGAAAATTCTGGGTTGTCACATCATCCCCCCGTTAGAGGGAATTTCGTCCCGAAATTAGAGTTCAAGCGACTCAAAATATAAGGATGATTTAGACTCAATAGGTCTTCTCGCTCCTAGATGAATTTAGGTCTTCGCTCGGCGTTCCAGCGAACTTTCACTAATAGGAGGCGGATTCGTTTCGTTCGCTTGACCTCTCGTTTCATGATTCCTACTGGTTCTTCTACGAAGTTAGGGTTCCCAATGATTCCTATCACGACGGGTGGGATTATACAAGTCACGTCGGACAAACACTTTGTCCATGATGAAGACGTGAGTAGACTAGGGTAGAATTTATGGAATTCCAAAAGTAGTCGAGATCTGATGGGAGTTGGACCGATTCTTGTCAAGAATCTCCGTGGTCCTAAGCTCTTGGGAAGATAGGATGTTTCAGTACTTATAACATAAAGTACTTCTATGGTGAGATCATCACTGGTGTGATTGCCATTTTGAAGTTCCAAAAGTTCTCTCTCACTGAGGGTGTAGTTCCCGAGTTGGTTCTTAGAAGGCTCAGGTTATCCTCGGATTCGTATTTCCTACTGATCGGTTCTCGGAGGTTTTCTGGATCATCAGATGTATTGGCTACACACTGGCATTTATTGGTTAAGGGACATCTACCTCGACTTAGTGCAAAATGGACCTGCACTTCTGACCCTCAAGATGTTTCTATCGGAAACTCTCAAAGTCAGTGAGATAGGGTTTTACTAGACGATGTTTAGAATGTTTTAATTTTCATCATCATCTAACAGATGCTTTCACAATATGATCCCTAATTGGAAAAAATCATGCCCTTACTCGCTTCGCTGTTTCATGGATAGCAGTCTCTGATCAGGGCAACTTCGTCCTTAGAGATTCTTGAAAGGGTTAACTATTTCAGGAGGTGGTTCTACTATATATTTAGAGATAGTATTCCTTGGAACACCTAGTAGTCCAAAGAATCTCTAATACATGCCCCATTCTCCAATGGGTTGGCTCCTTCCAGTTTCTAGGAAGCGCGTGTTCTTGTATAACCCATCGACTAACACCTAGACTGGTGTCAAGTCTACAATCTCTTTATGATCTAGGTTATAAGGATCAATGCAACATACCATTTTACTTTATTCAAGTATTCTTGGTCGCGAAGGTTATCCTGTGGTTCTTGGCATTCTAGCATTAACTTTGGAGAATGCTGTCTATCATCTATTGGGCGACAATGACTTTTCTTGCAAGAGGAGGTGGTGTGTCCTAGGCACTACTCGTCTGTAATTGGATGGACGAAGTGCCTGAGTAGTGCGAGTATTACTTGCAACTACTCTTCCGGTGTTTCTGAGTTTTCTCGATCTAGATTAAATCTAGAGAGTATAGGGTTCCGTCACTCGGAATTTCAAATTTCCTCATCCACTCTTCTCAGGGTTTAACCTGTCACAACTCCCAGGTGTAACGCCCCGATTTTTAGGTAATAATCTAAATAAAAACATTCTTGGGTTTTGGCCCTACTCGACGAGTTGGTTTTCCTACTCGTCGAGTAGCAGCGGGTCGGATCGCTAATTAAGTGGCCTACTCGGCGAGTCCTTTGTTGGACTCGGCGAGTAGGAGCTGGAGAGTGAAACCCTAAGTTCCGGGGTTTGCACCCCTATTTAAAGAAGCTCAAACCTCTCTCAGTTCTTTTGCAGCCTCCTTTGCATCTCTATCTTGTGTGTGTGTGCGCCCTTTGTGTGTTGAAGTTTGAGAGAGGATTTTTGGTGGAAAATTTTGGTGAATCAAGTGATTTTGGCAAGGAGCTGGGAAGAGATCCGATTTCTTCTTCTGTGGACATCTCTTGGGAAGGTAGTTGACTATTTCCCTCAGCAATTTCAGTTAGACCTCATCTTTGAATGAGTTTTAGGGTTTTTTAAAGGGGATCAAGTTGGTATGGCAATCTATGGGCTAGATCTGAAGTTGTAACTTCAGATCTGGACCCCCTTTGGATTATTTGAGCATAAAGTTCCAGCTTTAGTCGAGTGTAAGGTCCCCTTGGTCCATGAGCACCCATTAAGGGCTTGGTTTTGGCATGTGGAGCTTGTAAGGCAATGCATGCACGTAAAGTTTGAAACTTTACATGATAAGTAGGTTTAAGGAAGCTAGATCTACAATTTGGGGCCTTGCCATGGCTTATAGACGTCTGCATGTTAAGTTGACTGAAGGAACTCGGCGAGTCGCAAAGCCGACTCGGCGAGTCATATGAAGATATGCATTGGACCCGGCGAGTTGGATGAACAACTCGGTGAGTCAGTTGAAGGAAGCCGTGAACTCGACGAGTTGGTTGAACAACTCGGCGAGTTAGATGAAGTTGGTCATGAAACGCTACGAGTTGAAGAACAACTCGGCGAGTTGTATGAGTTTTAGCCAAGGACGTGGTTGCATGTATACCCGTCGAGTTGCAAGGAGGAAACTCGACGGGTGGCCTTGCAACCTGATCAGGATTCGAAGGAACTCGACAAGTCACCCCGATGACTCGGCGAGTTGGTGTGTGCTTCAAAGACTCGGCGAGCCGCCGAGTGTACTCGGCGAGTTGAGGTCAACATGAATTGTTGACCTTGACCAAGGAATTTGACCTTGATCAGGGATTGACTAGTAGGTTATGGGGTGTCTCATAAGAGTATGAACTTATGAGTATATTGTGCTATGATTATAGGTGGTGGAGCCGGTGTCAAGTGATCCGATAGTCTGAGTTCGCATTTCTATCGACATCTGAGAGGTGAGTTATCTTCACTATATCAATAGGGTCTACGGCACCAAGTACGACCCTTTATGGTTTACATCCTGGGTTAGGATGGTTGCCTTGATATTTCCATGTTAGATTTTGTAACGCCCGTGTTTCTGGGCTTGCCATTTTTAGCAATGTAATAGTCTAGGTTAACCTTTGTAACCCCAATTTGAAATAATAAAAATGTATTATTTATGAATTATGTGAATTATGTGATTTATGTGTTTATTTTCTTAATTATTATAATTTAATGAATTAAGAATAAAGTAAGTGTCAAAATTTAAAGTATTAGATATGCCCGATATCTTTGGATAATGTTGTAGTAGTTGAAACGAGGTTTCTGAATATATATAGAACACCCAAATCTAACTTCGTATGAGGAAGTTATGATTTTCTGAAGTTTCGACTAGGCAGTATGCAGCTCGAATACTCGATTTGAGATCGAGTGGTTTTTAGCCGAAACAATCTAAATGAGAATCGAAGATCTCGTTTTTAGTAGCGAAACGATGAAAAGATAGGCGAGAACGGACGTCGGACGAAGAAGTTATGATTTTATAACGAAGTCTTCCTGTCTGGGCCTTCTAAAAATAAATAATAAAAAATAAAGTCAAAGTTAGCCGACGGAGTCTAAATGAAAGTTGTAGAGTATGGTCTGACCTACGTGTGGATATAAAGAACGTCGAAAACGGAGTTCGTATGAAGGAGATATGAATTTTTAAAGTTTATTAAATATTAAATATTTATTTTTAATTAAAAACCTTCGATATTATCCCAAGAGGAGTCAGCCGGTCTATCCGAAGTACGCCCCGCGTACATCGAAGGATGACGAAGTCAGCACTCGAGTACCTCCGATGACGCAAGCGCTTACGATCCGAGGCATACGCCCCGCGTAACCCCGAGGTTCAGCCCCTATAAAAGGCTTGCGAAGGCAGCCGATTTTCTTTACAAATTCCATCTTTTCTCTCTAGTCTTTGCCTCGTTTTGCGTGCCGTTTGTACCCTGAAGCCCCGGTAATATTCCCGAGCCCCGGGGCGAGATCCTGAAGCCCCGGTAATATTACGTATAAAAATGTATATTTTTATCTACTAATATGTTGGGTAGAACATGGGTAGATAATTGGTGTGAAATAAACAGATAAGAGGCCTCGGTGTTATTGGTGTTATTCTAGTCATTCAGCAGAGTATGGATGACGACCACAGACTATTCTAGATTGTCCTGTGGAACACTAGCAGGCTCATTACCTGTAGGTGTTGTGAACGACGTGTTCACCGGTGTACTTTATCCCCCACATGGTTGCCTTTAGGATACTTATTGTTGAGGAAGCCCCTCTGCAGTAATGTCTGTCCCGATGAAAATCCTGAATTAGGTTCCTTATAATAGAAGTTATTTTAGGGACGTAAAAGTGAGGATAACAGGAATGGGTAATCGGGTTTATTGTGGATTGTTGAAATTAAATATTATCGTTGTGGGTTGAAAACCCTATATGCTCACCAGGATCCCAAGCCTGACCCACTCAGTTTATTTGTATTACAGGAAGTGGCACAAGAGCTTAAGATGGGTGAATCATCAAGTTGTTTTTGTTTACAAGTCTGTATATGTATATATTTGTTGAATGACTTGTAATGTTATCGTTTATGCTTTATGATCTGTATCGGAACATGACATCCCGACTTTTGATTATGAAATGAAATCATATTTCTATATGAAATGTTTTGATAAATATCTATTTTATCATGTTTTGTTTTTAAGAACAAATTCCGCATCTCTTTTAAAATCAAACGGATTTACTCTGGAAATGTTTAAAAAGCATAAATGAAATCGGTCTTTTCTGGCCGAGATTTTAGGGATGTCATAGTTGGTATCAGAGCATTAGTTTAAGCGAACTAGGAATTTGTTGGATTTCTAGACTTAAACTTAGTATGCTAAGTGGAGATTGTGAGATGTGTGTCTGATAAATTTTAGACACGAGCACTAGTTTATTTTAGGAAAGTTGCCTAAAATGCTTTTATGTGCTAAATGTTATATGTTGCCATATATGATATTGTTTGTTCGGATCTACGGTTTGTTGCCAACCGGATCTGAAGGTTTATGTGTTTAGGATTCTAAGCGTATGTATACGATATGAGAACTAGCATGTAATCGTTTGGAGTGATAAGGTGAAATTATTCGGCGTATAGATAAAAAATGGTGAGAACAAGAAGCGGAGTTGGAAATGCTGATGAAAACAGGAATCAACCGCCTATAAATCAACAAGTACCTGTTGTAGTTGCTGCACCTGAGCCGATAACAATGGCTGGTGTACAAATGATGATTCAAATGATGTTGGATCGTCAGATGGAAGAAACAAGACGCCTGCTTAGGCAGAATCGTAAAGAACCGTCAATTCAAGCGGAAGAGCCTGAGGAGAATGCAGGGCAGTCTGAAGGAGAAAACTTTAGTGGGATCATTGGTCAAGACGAACAACCAGTGGTTAGACGCAATAACCAGTATGGAGGAAATGATGGTCGTGGGTTCAAGTATAAGGATTTCATGGCATCCAAACCACCATGTCTATCCGGAAGCCCGACGCCGGCACAAGTTATGGACTGGGTCTCCGAAATGGAGACTATGTTTGAAATTTGCGAATGCCGCAACAGGCAGAAGGCCGCTCTTGCGATCCCTCTGCTAAAATCTGGCGTGTTGAGTTGGTGGAAGCTATTAGCTGACTCTATGCCCAAGGGAGAAGCAAGCAAAATGTCTTGGGAAGACTTTGTGGAACAACTAAAACTGCAATACTGCTCCGAGCAGGACCTTCTGGAAATCAGTAATGAGTTTCAGAATTTGAAGAAAGGGAAATTGAGCGTTACTGAATACGCTGCAAGTTTCACAGAAAAGATGAAGTTTATCCCATATTTAGTGCCTACAGAACTCTCTAAGGTCAACAAGTTTGCCCTTGGACTACCAGCGGACTATGGTCCAATGGTTAAGCAGGCAACCACATTGAAAGCTGCCATCTGGGCTGCTAGAAATGTTGAGACCCAGATCAGGGAAAAAGGTATGGAAAGGTCAGAGGTTGGTGAGAAGAGGAAAATCGATGGATTTTCAGGGTCCAGCAAGAAAAGTAAATTCTCGAAGACTAGTTCGAAGGGAAGTGGAGGAAAGGTAGAGGCGAAATGGTGCGACAAGTGCAAGAAGAAGCATCATGGGAAGTATGGCGGGGAAACCACATGCTTCAAATGTGGAAAGCCAGGGCATTAGGCTAACGACTGCACCTTCACCAAGAATGTTTGTTATGGTTGTGGTGAGGAGGGGCACATCTCAAGGAATTGTCCGAAAAAGAAGGAAGCAACAAGACCCAACATTCCGCCAAAGCCAAAGGCAAGAGAATTCCAGATGACACTGGAAGCTGCTAAAGATGAAACTGATGTCGCTTCAGGTACCTTTCTCGTTAACAAATTGCCTGCCCAAATTTTATTAAATTCTGGAGCCAACTACTCCTTTGTATCGCATGAATTTGGTAGAAAACTAGCTTTGCCTGTTGATAGACTAGATAATGCCTTATTAGTCGAAGTTGCTAGTGGCAAGTTTGTACCTGTTAGCCATCGTATGAAAAACATCTTAATTGATCTGAATGGGAATAAGTTCCACGAGGAATTATTGCCTATTGAACTTAATGGTTTCGACATCGTTTTGGGAATGGATTGGCTTAGTGCCAATGATGCCGAAATTTTATGCAAGAAGAAAATAGTGAAAGTGAACCCGCCTGGAAAGGAATCGTTTATGGTGTACGAAGATAAACGCAGAGTAAGTTCTGGAATCATTTCTCTAATGAAAGATAGAAAATGTTTAACCAAGGGGTGTACATCATACTTAGCATTCGTGATCGACGCTAAGAAGGAAAAGAAGGTGATGCAAAATATTCATGTTGTGTGTGAATATCCGAAAGTATTTCCCGAAGATCTTCCTGGATTACCGCCCGATCGACAAGTAGAATTTCGTATTGACTTGTTGCCCGAAACAACACCAATTGCAAAAGCACCGACGGAGATGAAGGAGCTAATGATGCAACTTCAGGAGTTATTGGACAAAGGTTTCATAAGACCTAGTTCATCACCCTGGGGAGCTCCGGTGTTATTCGTAAAGAAGAAAGATGGAAGCATGAGGATGTGCATTGATTACCGAGAGCTGAATAAGGCAACAATAAAGAATAGATATCCGTTGCCAAGGATTGATGACCTATTCGATCAACTACAAGGTTCAAGTTATTTTTCAAAGATCGACCTAAGGTCAGGATATCATCAGCTGAAAGTAAGAGAGCAGGATATAGAGAAGACTGCATTCAGAACGCGATATGGACACTATGAGTTCTTGGTTATGTCGTTTGGACTGACCAATGCTCCAGCAGCATTCATGGATTTAATGAACAGGGTTTGTAATCCGTTCCTTGATAAATCTGTGATAGTGTTCATTGATGACATTCTGATTTATCCGAAAAGCCAAGAGGAGCATGGCAGACACTTGCGAGAAGTGTTGGAAGTCTTGAAGAAGGAGAAGTTGTATCCGAAGTTCTCCAAATGTGATTTCTGGATTCGTGAAGTCCAATTCTTGGGTCACGTGGTCAACCAAGAAGGGATAATGGTTGATCCAGCAAAGATCGAAGCTGTGATGAAGTGGGAACAACCGAAAAGTCCCACGGAGATCCGAAGCTTTTTGGGATTAGCCGGATATTACCGAAGGTTTATCCAAGGCTTTTCTTCGATCGCTAGTCCATTAACAGCTTTGACCCACAAAGGAGCTACTTATGCTTGGAGTGATAAGCATAAAGAAGCATTCGAGAGACTAAAGAAGAAACTATGCGAGGCACCGATACTTTCTCTACCCGATGGGGTTGAAGACTTCGCTGTTTATAGCGATGCGTCTGGGGTTGGATTGGGTTGCGTTTTAACCCAAATGGATAAGGTGATCGCATATGCGTCTCAACAGCTGAAAGAGCACGAAAAGAACTACCCGACTCATGATTTGGAGTTGGCAGCGGTAGTTTTCGCACTGAAAATATGGAGGCATTACCTCTATGGCACGAAGTGCAAACTTTTCACTGATCATAAGAGTCTCCAATATCTTTTTGGTCAGAAAGAATTAAATATGAGGCAACGACGCTGGATGGAATTACTTAAGGACTACGACTGTGAGATATTTTACCACCCCGGTAAGGCCAATGTTGTTGTTGATGCTCTCAGTTGGAAAGTCAATCTTGAAAGGAGAAGGCCAAGAGCGTTGAGAATTGAAGTTGTCTCGACTATTTTGGAAAGTATCAAGAAAGCTCAAAGCGAAGCTTCTGAGAAGAATGACCGAAAGGAGGAACGTTTGGGCAAAATGTTGGTGTTCGGTGTAAAGAGTCACGGACTGAAGGTGTTCCAAGATCGGATTTGGATACCTAAGACAGGAGGAGTCAGAGATCTTCTAATGGAAGAAGCTCACAAAACCATGTACTCGATTCATCCCAGTAGCACAAAAATATATAGGGACCTGAAACCCTATTATTGGTGGCCGACGATGAAGCTCGACATTGCAAAGTATGTGGCCGAGTGTGTAACCTGTGCAAGAGTCAAGGCACAACATCAGAAACCATACGGGAGTTTAGAACCATTACCTGTGCCTATGGGTAAGTGGGAAGACATTGCTATGGATTTTGTCACTAAACTGCCCAGAACAAAAAGTGGTCACGACATGATTTGTGTGGTCGTTGATCGATTCACTAAGAGTGCACATTTCATAGCAGCCAATGAGAAATGGTCGATGGAAAAGCTTGTGAATTCTTACGTGAAGGAAATTGTGAGGCTTCACAATGTTCCGCTAACGATTGTGTTAGATCGTGATAGCCGTTTCACCTCGCGATTTTGGAAAAGTCTACAAGAGGAATTGGGTACCAAGTTGTGTTTAAGTATAACTTACCATCCGCAGACTGATGGTCAGAGCGAACGGACGATACAAACACTTGAAGATATGTTGAGAGCGTGTACCTTGGAATTCCTAGGTAATTGGGATGAACATTTACCTTTGGTAGAATTTTCCTATAATAATAGTTTTCACTCGAGCATAAAGATGGCACCTTATCAAGCATTGTATGGACAGAAGTGTCGTACGCCGTCTTGTTGGCTTGAGGCTGGGGAAAAGCAGTTTATGGGGCCGTAGATAGTCCATCAAACTGCTGAAAAGTTGAAAATAATTAGGGAAAGAATGTTAGCAGCTCAGGACTGTCAAAAGAGCTATGCTGACAAAAAGCGAAGACCGATGACCTTCGAAATTGGAGATTCGGTTTTGCTTAAAGTCTTGCCGTGGAAGGGACTTACAAGATTTGGTAAAAGGGGAAAGTTAAGTCCAAGGTTTATTGGACCGTTTAAAGTTATTCAGAGAATTGGGAACCAAGCTTACAAGCTCGAACTACCAGAAGAACTGAATGGAATTCATAACACTTTTCATGTGTGTTACTTGAGGAAGTTCACGGGAGAAGTTCCCGACATAATTCCACTATCAGAGTTGAGGATCCAATTTCCTCGGAATTTCAAATTTCCTCATCCACTCTTCTCAGGGTTTAACCTGTCACAACTCCCAGGTGTAACGCCCCGATTTTTAGGTAATAATTTAAATAAAAACATTCTTGGGTTTTGGCCCTACTCGACGAGTTGGTTTTCCTACTCATCGAGTAGCAGCGGGTCGGATCGCGAATTAAGTGGCCTACTCGGCGAGTCCTTTGTTGGACTCGGCGAGTAGGAGCTGGAGAGTGAAACCCTAAGTTCCGGGGTTTGCACCCCTATTTAAAGAAGCTCAAACCTCTCTCAGTTCTTTTGCAGCCCCCTTTGCATCTCTATCTTGTGTGTGTGTGCGCCCTTTGTGTGTTGAAGTTTGAGAGAGGATTTTTGGTGGAAAAGTTTGGTGAATCAAGTGATTTTGGCAAGGAGCTGGGAAGAGATCCGATTTCTTCTTCTGTGGACATCTCTTGGGAAGGTAGTTGACTATTTTCTCAGCAATTTCAGTTAGACCTCATCTTTGAATGAGTTTTAGGGTTTTTTAAAGGGGATCAAGTTGGTATGGCAATCTATGGGCTAGATCTGAAGTTGTAACTTCAGATCTAGATCCCCTTTGGATTATTTGAGCATAAAGTTCCAGCTTTAGTCGAGTGTAAGGTCCCCTTGGTCCATGAGCACCCATTAAGGGCTTGGTTTTGGCATGTGGAGCTTGTAAGGCAATGCATGCACGTAAAGTTTGAAACTTTACGTGATAAGTAAGCTTAAGAAAGCTAGATCTACAATTTGGGGCCTTGCCATGGCTTATAGACGTCTGCATGTTAAGTTGACTGAAGGAACTCGGCGAGTCGCAAAGCCGACTCGGTGAGTCATATGAAGATATGCATTGGACCCGGCGAGTTGGATGAACAACTCGGCGAGTCAGTTGAAGGAAGTCGTGAACTCGACGAGTTGGTTGAACAACTCGGCGAGTTAGATGAAGTTGGTCATAAAACTCGACGAGTTGAAGAACAACTCGGCGAGTTGTATGAGTTTTAGCCAAGGACGTGGTTGCATGTATACCCGTCGAGTTGCAAGGAGGAAACAATCTAAATGAGAATCGAAGATCTCGTTGTTAGTAGCGAAACGATGAAAAGATAGGCGAGAACGGACGTCGGACGAAGAAGTTATGATTTTATAACGAAGTTTTCCTGTCCGGGCCTTCTAAAAATAAATAATAAAAAATAAAATCAAAGTTAGCCGACGGAGTCTAAATGAAAGTTGTAGAGTATGGTCTGAACTACGCGTGGATATAAAGAACGTCGAAAACGGAGTTCGTATTAAGGAGATATGAATTTTTGAAGTTTATTAAATATTAAATATTTATTTTTAACTAAAAACCTTCGATATTATCCGAAGAGGAGTCAGTCGGTCTATCCGAAGTACGCCCCGCGTACATCGAAGGATGACGAAGTCAGCACTCGAGTACCTCCGATGACGCAAGCGCTTACGATCCGAGGCGTACGCCCCACGTAGCCCCGAGGTTCAGCCCCTATAAAAGGCTTGCGAAGGCAGCCGATTTTCTTTACAAATTCCATCTTTTCTCTTTAGTCTTTGCCTCGTTTTGCGTGCCGTTTGTACCCCGAAGCCCCGGTAATATTCTCGAGCCCCGAGGCGAGATCTGAAGCCCCGAAGATCCCGAAGAGCGTTATTCCCGAGTCGAATCCTTGCCCGCAAGGAGCCCGGTTTTTTTGTGAAGATCTTCCAGATCTACGGAGAGACACTACTTCTGCAAGCCGTAGTGTTGCCCGATCGTCTTCCGATCAAGTGAGTGTATAGTCCCTTTTCAATACACGATATTATACAATTAATTGTTGAATGTATTTGAGAATACGGGAAGTATTCTATATAAAATACGTGCTATGTGTATATATTTTGCAGTTATATGTGTGAATGTATATTCATTCTCTTTTATCTCATAGATATGACATATTCTCTATGAAATACGTGTTATGTGTGTATGCCTCATCTGTTATGTGGAATATGCATTGATTAAAGCATGCTATACATGTTTTTAAACAATGTATAAAAATGTATATTTTTATCTACTAATATGTTTGGTAGAACATGGGTAGATAATTGGTGTGAAATAAACAGATGAGAGGCCTCGGTGTTATTGGTGTTATTCTAGTCATTCAGCAGAGTATGGATGACGACCACGGACTATTCTAGACTATCCTGTGGAACAGTAGCAGGCTCATTACCTGTAGGTGTTGTGAACGACGTGTTCACCGGTGTACTCTATCCCCCACATGGTTGCCTTTAGGGCACTTATTGTTGAGGAATCCCCTCTGCAGTAATGTCCGTCCCGATGAAAATCCTGAATTAGTTTCCTTATAATAGAAGTTATTTTAGGGACGTAAAGTGAGGATAACGGGAATGGGTAATTGGGTTTTATTGTGGATTGTTGAAATTAAATATAATTATTATGGGTTGAAAACCTATATGCTCACCAGGCTCCCAAGCCTGACCCACTCAGTTTATTTGTATTACAGGAAGTGGCGCAAGAGCTTAAGATGGGCGAATCATCAAGTTGTTTTTTTTACAAGTCTGTATATGTATATATTTGTTGAATGACTTGTAATGTTATCGTTTATGCTTTATGATCTGTATCGGAACATGACATCCTGACTTTTGATTATGAAATGAAATCATATTTCTATATGAAATGTTTTGATAAATATCTATTTTATCATGTTTTGTTTTTGGGAACAAATTCCGCATCTCTTTTAAAATTAAAAGGATTTACTCTGAAAATGTTTAAAAAGCATAAATGAAATCGGTCTTTTCTGGCCGAGATTTTGGGGTTGTCACAGATTTCATCCTAGTTTAGGATGGGTGTTATGTTATTGCTTTGCTAGAATTTATCCTGCTTAGGATGGTTGTTACACTAGAGATCGGTAGTTACAGTATGCTGCATAAGATTCTGATCTGTTGGATTGGATTCAGGATAGATAGTATTTTGTGTTTATATGGCCTGTGAGGATTGGTATGTTAGTGACCTGTTAGGTCGATACTCTAGCTATGAGTGAAACTCTATGACTGACGGTCAATGAGATAGATATGTTTGCTATGTGTACATGCCAGTATATGATAGTATGCGTACATGGTTAGTTACTTGTTGGCTGGGTTGAGGTGGTCCTGCTTTGTGCTGAAGGCCAACACACCCTCTGAGCGGTCCGGTGAGACTGTAGGCCCACGCGGCGGACCAGTCATGCCGAAGGCTCGGGATAGATTCAAATAGACTGTAGGCCCAGTAGGGCGGACTAGTCCGGCCGATGGCCCAGTATGTATGTTGTTTGATTGTTCATATGGCTATGGTTTTTGCCAGTGTGGTATTGGTATTTTGGGGGTAGCTCACTAAGCCCTCGGGCTTACAGTTTTCAGTTTATTGTTTCAGGTACTTCAGGAGAGCGAGGGAAGGCGAAGGCGTGACCATACCACTCCTCATCCTCATGATCTATTTTGGGACACTCTAATGATAAATGAATTGGAAATGTTTTGTAAAAACAAATACTATTTGACTCTTTTGTTATTATTAAAAGTTTAAATTTGGCGTAAATTTATGGCTGTTACACCAGGTGTCTGGGATTTCTGCTGAGATGCTTATTTCGTGGGGTTAAGCGTGAATGGATGGTCGTAGTCAATGTTCTGACTCTTATGACTCAAGTTACTTTTCTAACTGAGGGTGTTAGCTACTATGTTGGCTTAACTGGGATGACAACAAATTTCAAATTTTGTGGTCATTTTAGTAGCTCAACCCGCAGTGGTTCTCTTGACCCCAGCTCCTTTTCTATGGGGTAGGACGAAGAGTCTTACTATAGGTTCGTGGTAGACCTCATACTCGGGTTAATCACTAATACTCGGCGTATGCAAGTCGTATATAATTGAGATCGATGGGATGTTCAGTAGTGTGGCCCCACCCCAAACCCACAACCCAATGAGGAACAGGGAGTACGGAGGAAGCACACATCTTAAATCTCATTGCTCTAAATTATATACCACTCTAATGAATATACTCAGTAGTAGTAAGTTAATCCCATGAGTTCTTTCTCTTGATTCACGAACCTGATTGTGCGATGCGGACATCCCTTTTTGGGGGAATCTATTGAGTAGGCCTCGGGCGGTTATTGTCTTCTGGGATACATGCGATGCCTTTCTCTTCGGGCTCTATCTGTCTAAGGAGGGGTTGGTTAACTGCGTGTGGTACCCTTCTCCTGGGTACTTCGGAAGGTTTGGATAAAAGAGACGACTGACGGTTTGCATTAGGTTTTCTTATTAGGTTCGGAAAAATCTTTATTCGACGTAGAGGCTATGATGAAAGTTCTCTTTGCACAGCACTAGGAATTTTTCACATGGTCGCACCAAGTCGAACCAAGATTGATGGCGATGTCGAATTTGACAAACATCGACATGATATGGAATGAAGATCGATAGGACCATGTGCTGAACGGGGCACACAAGTTCTTAGTGTCTCGGGTTTCTTCCATGGTATCACTATTGCGGATACTTGGACTGATAGGATTGACACAGAACTCTATAGGGTCCTAATGTTTCGGAATAATGTACTTTTCATGAATGGATTTCTCACGAGGCCTCTCTACAATCGCCTAGTATACACTAGTCATTTATAATTACAATTACAAGGACTGTTGACTAAGAGACTCCGCCCTAAATCCACAACCAAACGAGGAACACGAGATAAGGCAACATCACTCACTCAAGGTCTATCAATCTTAATTATAAATTACCTTAACGTATATACTTTGCCATCATAGTTTTACCTGATGGGTTTTTGAGTGTTACAACATTATTGCGACTTTCGCCTTGACGATGGAGTAATTACAGTTAGAATTAATTATTTAATGTTTTAGGTTAAATACTCAGGATTAAGAGATGTACCAAAATTCTACTGGGTTCTTTGATGTTCCTTTAGGCATTAGGGTCAGGCTCCTCCTGCGCCCTTGTCATTTCTTTCAGTTGGGCACTCCCTCTTAAAGTGCCCAAATTCTACCGGGTTCTTTGATGTTCCTTTAGGCATTAGGGTCAGGCTCCTCCTATGCCCTTGTCATTTCTTTCAGTTGGGCAGTCCCTCTTAAAGTGCCAAATTTCACCGCATAGGTGGCATACTGGACTGGTACCCACATTGGTGGTTG
The DNA here is from genome assembly GCF_002870075.4 of Lactuca sativa. Lineage (NCBI taxonomy): Eukaryota > Viridiplantae > Streptophyta > Magnoliopsida > Asterales > Asteraceae > Lactuca > Lactuca sativa. The sequence continues at coordinate 19,186,799 of NC_056627.2, forward strand.
ATGTAATGAACTCAGTCGGTGTTCTACAGAAGTGAGCGGTATTCCCCTTCATGTTGCACCTAACGCAAAAGAGTTCCCGACAGATACCATGATGATGGTAGTTACACTTGTTGCAGCGGGGGAGGTTTCCTAGGTATGGTCTTCTTGGAGTCGAGACAGAAGGGTTGACAGAGGCATTGACCACTTCAGCTCGTTGCCCTTCGGAAGGTCCTTGAGTCGAGGTACTTCCCTCCTCGTTCTTAAACTTTCTTTTCATTGGATTTGGTTGGGGTTCTTGGGTGGCTTTACACTCTGGTGTTGGTTGCTGCTATCCATTGCTTTGATCAGGATTCCCGATAGTGCTTCTGCTAACATTGGCGTCATTAGCATTCAGGTGAGCCATGACAGCTGCTACGGCTGCTGAAACTGTAGCTTGGAACGTAGCTTCATTGAATTGGAGGACCAGTGTCTTACTAACGGGTTGGTTACGCTTCTTCGGAGGCATGGTTTTTCCTACACGAAAAGGAACACAAGCTGATGAGAGACGATGGTTAACCCTGGACATATCTTTCTTTACTATGATATGCATAAATTTTTCCCGCGCCTCGAATTATGGTTATCTGAACGTCGACCTACATGCCTATGATGCAGTCCGAGTAACAGGGTAGGAGTAAGTGTATTAGAAAGCCATGAAATGGGGGTCGTTCCTACTAAGTTATCTTTATACTGGAGAGGTTCACTCTCCGGTTTTGAAAAGACCTGAGAGAAGTTCGGAACAAAGATCGTAGGAGAAAGGGTTCTTGAAAACTTATGGCTAAACACTCTCAATCGAGGGTTTGAGATCCGATCTATTCGTATTACTTGCGACGGGAAAGACGATTTGCCTGGAACATAGTGTGCGTAGTGTAATCACTAACTCACTAAATTGTATTATTTTATGGATGTATTAGCGTGATGATAAGGAGGAAAAGACACTTCTCGGGTTCCATGCATTGGCTCCCTCTGTCCACCTCTTATCCCTGGCTGGAATAGGCATTGGTTTCTTCGGGTACTTATGTGACATCCCCAAAATCTCGGCCAGAAAAGACCGATTTCATTTATGCTTTTTAAACATTTTCAGAGTAAATCCGTTTGATTTTAAAAGAGATGCAGAATTTGTTCCCAAAAACAAAACATGATAAAATAGATATTTATCAAAACATTGCATATAGAAATATGATTTCATTTCATAATCAAAAGTCGGGATGTCATGTTCCGATACAGATCATAAAGCATAAACGATAACATTACAAGTCATTCAACAAATATATACATATATAGACTTGTAAACAAAAACAACTTGATGATTCGCCCATCTTAAGCTCTTGCGCCACTTCCTGTAATACAAATAAACTGAGTGGGTCAGGCTTGGGAGCCTGGTGAGCATATAGGGTTTTCAACCCACAACGATTATATTTAATTTCAACAATCCACAATAAACCCGATTACCCATTCCCGTTATCCTCACTTTAACGTCCCTAAAATAACTTCTATTATAAGGAACCTAATTCAGGATTTTCATCGGGACGGACATTACTGAAGAGGGGCTTCCTCAACAATAAGTATCCTAAAGGCAACCATGTGGGGGATAGAGTACACCGGTGAACACGTCGTTCACAACACCTACAGGTAATGAGCCTGCTAGTGTTCCACAGGACAGTCTAGAATAGTCTGTGGTCGTCATCCATACTCTGCTGAATGACTAGAATAACACCAATAACACCGAGGCCTCTCATCTGTTTATTTCACACCAATTATCTACCCATGTTCTGCCCAACATATTAGTAGATAAAAATATACATTTCTATACGTTGTTTAAAACATGTATAGCATGCTTTAATCAATACATATTCCACATAACAGATGAGGCATACACACATAACACGTATTTCATAGAGAATATATCAGATCTATGAGGTAGAAGAGAGTGAATATACATTCACACATATAACCACAAAATATTTACATGTAGCACGTATTTTATATTAAATACTTCATAATATTGCGTTGGAATGAAAATAACTACACACTCACTTGATCAGAAGATGATCCGACAGCACTACGGCTTATAGAAGTAGTATACTTCGATAGATCTGGAAGATCTCCACCAAAATCGAACTCCTCGCGGGCAGAGCTTCGGCTCGGGAATAATGCTCTTCGGGATCCTCCGGGCTTCGGATCTTGCTTCGGGGCTCGGGAATGATACCGGGGCTTCGGGATATGATTGGCATGCAAATCGAGGCAAAACTTAGAGAGAGGGAAGAGTTTAAACAAGAGAAAATGGCTGATTTCGAGTTCTATTTATAGGCTGAGGGTTTGGGATTACGCGGGGCGTAATCTCAAATTACGCAGGGTGTACTCAGTACGCGGGGCGTACTCGAGTTACGCGGGGCGTACTTTGACGTCACTGCATGCGTCGATTTGTGGCACTCGAGTATTGGTGAGGCAACTTGCATCCGCCTGAGTACGCGGGGCGTACTCAAATTACGGGGGGCGTAATTGACTCGTCGAACTTCTAAATTGCGTAACTTTAGCATACGAGCTCCGTTTTCGACGTTCTTTATATCCACACGAAGGTCAGACCATACTCTATAACTTTCATTTAGACTCCGTCGGCTAATTTTGACTTTATTTTTTATTATTTATTTTTAGAAGGCCCGGACAGGAAAACTTCGTTATAAAATCATAACTTCTTCATCCGACGTCCGTTCTCGCCTATCTTTTCATTGTTTCGCTACTAACAACGAGATCTTCGATTCTCGTTTAGATTTTTTCGGCTAAAAATCGCTCGATCTCAAATCGACTATTCGGGCTGCATACTGCTAAGTCGAAACTTAGAAAAATCATAACTTCCTCATACGAAGTCAGATTTGGGCGTTCCTTTTACGCATGCTCTCGGCTTAACGAAATCTATGACTTTCATTTAGATTGCTAAGGCTAAATATCGCTTTATCTTAAATTCATATTTTACGTCACTCGGCGTCGTGCCGGTTCTGTGGCGAAACTTCGACATGTCATAACTTCTTCGTTATAACTCGGATTTTGGCATTCCTTATATCTCCGAAATCCTTGTTTCAACCACTACAACTTTATGCAAAGATATCGGGCTTATCTCACACTTTAATTTTGACGCTTATTTTATTCTTAATTCACTAAATTATAAAAATTAAGAAAATACACACATAAATCACATAATTCAAATAATTCACAAATAATATGTTTTATTATTTCAAATTGGGGTTACAAAGGTTAACCTAGACTATTACATTGCTAAAAAATGGCAAGCCCAGAAACACGGGCGTTACAACTTACCTAGGGTTCTCTTCTCTTGTAGACATACTAAATCTCTACTCCGCCTTACTTCTGATTATGACCCCGAGTGTCATCACTTCATGATGGATGACTGGAATCTCGGAAATTCAGGCGAATTCTCAACCGATGTCCCTAAAAGATATAGGTACATGGGGCTTCAATAGTCTCAACCCTGTTCATTTATTTCCAAATTGGAAACCTTCTCAATGAACCTCTTCTGGGTCTGAATCGACTCTCCTGCCGATCATTAAAGTAGATAAGGTTTTCTAAAGGGTTTCGATCGAGAATGGAAATGTCTAAAGAATCCTAAGAGATTATTAAAACATTTCACTAGGTGATCCATATCGAGTCCTGCTACAATTCCATAGTGTATACAAATCAGATATAACTTAGATCTGATAGGCCTTCGAATATGTGATACTACTCTATATCCACATCCAAACAAGGAAAAGGAAGTAGAGCGAAACCACACATTCTTAGCCTATGAGATCCTCACTATATATAACCTTGGGAGTATACACTTTGTAATCGTAGGTATATCAATAAGGATCTTTTAGTTTTTTTTTTTACACAAGGTTATTTATGGTTCCTAAAATACCCCTATGGTATTTTAATTACTGGTTTGATTCTTAACTCCTGAACATGATTATGGGTTTACAGTAAATCTTTTAGTATCCTAACATAATCCCATAGTATTTTAAACTTTATGTTTGGCTCTAGCATTCGTATTTGGTAAGTTTCAGACTTGTTGCAACATCACCATCACTCCCAAGCACACGTTAGTCGCATCTCGAATAAATGTAGTTGATCAGGTTACATTCATTCCAGCTTACGATTACATAACTGCCCAGGTTTGACGGTAATGATCAACATCCAAAGACTTTTATTCTTGTTCTTCTTGTGATACTTTGTTCGGGTGTTAGATTCTGGATGTTCTTATACTTTTGTAAAATATGGTTATATTTTAAAGTATAATTCTTGGTCAGAGTGTTTTATCCCAATGTATTTATAGGTTGTATATATTTTATGATTACATATACTGAGCTCACTATAAACAATGCTCTGATACCAATCTGCAGTAGCTGGTCTGAGAGGATGATCAGCCACAAAAAGGAGCAATAGCACACCCCAAAATCGAGAACTGCGGAAACGTTCTGGGGTGGATGACGTCGTGACAAGTATCACAATATATGTAGTATAGTAATCAAAGTACAACAACCATTGCATTAATAGTAATAATTTTACATATGTTACATTTAGCAACAACATCAAGAGTAAAATACAGAGAATAACATTTAATGTAGCTTGGTACAAGGCTGTCTTCACAAAATCTCCCGGAGTGTACCTGTCTACCGACGACCTGAGAATACAAGTTATTTTGAAAGCGAGTATCAACATTTTTAAATGATGATGAGTTCATAAGTATTTAATGACATTGGTGTAAATACATGTTTTTATTCAAAATAAACTCATGAATGATGGTGGTTTAGAATCTACAGAGTTTTAGAATTCTTTCCAGAAAATCCTATATTTTCTAACTAAAAGCAGTCTTCTACCAAGACCCAATTGTTTTATGTTTAAACCAAGGAGTATCACTATTAAAAGCAGTCTTCTACACAGACTCGACTGTTTTATGTTTAAGGAGTAATTTTCCCCAAAAGGCACTATCATTATCAAAATATAGATTTTACTTTAAAAGAATTGTGAGAAAAGCCACAAGTAAAAAAAATAATAGGGGAAAATAATATTTTACCTCAGCAGAAACACTGCTGGCTAACAGTAAATAAAACCTAGACTCCAGGAGAATATCAAATGGATAATACGCCTGGCTCAGTCTAAAGGTGAGTAAAACATAGACTCCAGGAGGGTATCAAATGGACAATACGCCTGGCTCAGTCTAAAGGTGAATTAAACATAGACTCCAGGAGGGTATCAAATGGACAATACGCCTGGCTCAGTCTAAAGGTGAATAAAACATAGACTTAGGGAGGGTATCGAATGGACAATACCCCTGGCTCAATCTAAAGGTGAGTAAAACATAGACTCCAGGAGGGTATCAAATGGACAATATGCCCGAATCAGTCTAAAGGTGAATAAAACATAGACTCCAGGAGGGTATCGAATGGACAATACGCCTGGCTCAGTCTAAAGGTGAATAAAACATAGACTCTAGAAGGGTATCGAATGGACAATACGACTGGCTCAGTCTAGAGGTGAATAAACATAGAATCCAGGGGTATTTAACAATACGCCTAGTGTGACATCCCCGATTTCACGGCCAGAAAAGACCGATTTGTTTATGCTTTGTTTTATAAATCAGAGTATTCGTTTAAAGAAAACGGTTGCGGAATTTGTTCCCAAAACAAAACTTATCAAAACAATTCTCAAAGAGAATGTATTTTCATTAAATAATAAAACCTCGGGATGTCATGTTCCGATACAGACACATAAGCATAAATAGAACATACATTCATTTACTCTAGTGATTTACATCTCCTTTAATCTCTCAGTGCAAAGCAGCTTCATATCGATACCTGTGATACAATTAAACTGAGTGGGTCAGGCTTGGGAGCCTGGTGAGCATATAGGGTTTTCAACCCACAATATTATATCATATATATATATATATATATATATATATATATATATATATATATATAATCATCAAACAATAGACCCATTTACCCATCCCCATTATCTTCGTTTATTCTTAAGTACCTTCCCTAAGGAATTATCCTAAGGGTTATCTCCTACATCGTATTTACCTCTCATCTCCTTACATCACATTTCCTTATATGTTTGTTCCTAAGGACTTTTTCCTAAGGATCATCGCATGAATACGCAGCCACAACATCGCCTGGACTGGTAATTCATAATAAGGGTTAGTCTATCATCGCATGAATACATAGCGACAACATCGCCTGGACTCGTAATTCATAATAAGGGTTAGACTATCATCGCATGAATACGTAGCCACAACATCGCCTGGACTCGTAATTCATAATAAGGGTCAGACTATCATCGCATGAATACGCAGCCACAACATCGCCTGGACTGGTAATTCATAATAAGGGTCAGACTATCATCGCATGAATACGCAGCCACAACATCTCCTGGACTGGTAATTCATAATAAGGGTTAGACTATCATCGCATGAATACGCAGCCACAACATCGCCTGGACTGGTAATTCATAACCTATCTATCATCACCTAATTATCCTCACCTTTCTATCATCACCTATATCTCATCACCTAATTATCATCACCTATTTCTCATCACCTAATTATCATCACACGTCATCTGATTCATCTACCCATGTTCTACCCAACATATTTGTAGATATAAAATACATACACAGATTAACTCATTTAACACCTATATAAAACATCCATTCCACGCTCATCTCAAATAAACCACAATATATAAACACACAGCACGTATTTCATAGCAAATACTTAATATGTATATGTTCGAAGAAAGTGATCACATACTCACCCAAAACATATACTTAATACATTCACACAATACTTGTATTAAAATCGTGTTATGAAAGGGACTATACACTCACACCTATAAACAACTTTATATTATACACATAGCATGTATTTCATAGCAAATACTTAATATTTATGTGTTAGAAGAAAGTAACTACACACTCACTTGATCAGAAGATGATCAGACAACACTACGGCTTGTAGAAGTAGTATTCTTCGGTGAAACCGGGATCACTTCACACAACGGTTTTCTCGCGGACAGAGCTTCGGTTCGGAAACTCTTTTTCTTCTCGGGATCTTCGGGCTTCGAGACTAGGTTCGGGTCTCGGGATGATACCGGGGCTTCGGGGGGTTAAAATAGGGCTTAGAGAAGGTATCGGGAGTGAGAGAGCAAGGGAGGAGCAACCAAAATCGGCTGACCCTTGATTTCTATTTATAGGGTGAGATTTTAGGGTTCACGTCATGAGTTTTAAGGCTCACGTCGTGGGGATTGATCGTCACTGCATGCGTCACTCGTCCACTTGGGTCTGACAGCTCCGGAAGGTCAAATCTCGAAATTCACGTCGTGAACTCTGACACAGTACCGGGTTTCGTGCCCCAAACTTCAGAAATTCATAACTTTCGCATACGAACTCTGTTTTCGACGTTCTTTATATCGCCGCGAAGGTGAGATTATGATCTACAACTCTCATTTAGACTCCATTGGCTAATTTTGACTTTATTTTTAATATATTATAAATATATTACTTTTAGTATGCCGGGACAGGAAAACTCCATTCGAAATTCATAACTCCTTCATCTGAACTCCGTTTTCGTCTGTCTTTTCATCGTTTCACTACAATTAACGAGATCTTCGATTCTCGTTTAGATTGTTTCGGCTAATAAATGCTCGGTCTCAAATCGAGTATTCGAGCTGCATACCGCTAAGTCGAAACTTAGAAAATTCATAACTTCCTCATACAAAGTCAGATTTGGACGTTCTTTTTATGCACGCTCACGGTTTAACGAACTCTACGACTTTCGTTTAGATATCTAAGTCTAAATATCGCTCTAACGTAAATTCACTATTTACGTCGCGCTGTGTCGTGCCGGTTCTGTCGCGAAATTTCGACAGGTCATAACTTCTTCGTTATAACTCGGATTTCGGCGTTCTTTATATGCAAGGAAACCTTGTGACATATACTACAACTTAGTTAAGATTAATCCTTCTAAATAATATTCCCTCAAAAAGTCATTTTTGATGCTTATCGTCTCTAAATTGACTAGCCCAGATCTATGGGCGTTACAATTATCTTCCCCTTAGGATGATTACGTCCCGGAATCATCAACGAAAATAGAACTTGTATAATGATTCCATACACTATCTCTTCATCCTAGGTAATAACCGTAACTTCTATGTTTTCTCGAAAAAGTATTTAACTCTATGGATTTCTTGACCGCAGACGATGCTCAATGTTGCCTCTGCTTATCGTACTATGTTGTACTTTCAATCGTAACCTTCGAGTTACCAAATAAGTCCTTATTGTGGACTCCTTCTTCTTCTCAGGATAAATTGTTTTATTTATCTATTGTAATAGACCGATGGGTCGTGTTCTAATGACCTCTCATCATAGTCGGACTCAATTTGATATGACCACTAGGGTCGGAATAACAACCATCTTACTAGTCATTACCGAAACAATGGTAATGACATACTTGAATAAAAACGAACTCAATTACAAGCTTCTTGGTAACCTTGTGACTTTCCCTGATCCAAGCGTGAGTCCTGTGCTTCCAGTAGTATAGATCTCTACTACTATTCACACCTACTCATACTCTTCCCAAGTATTGTCCCTCAGTCAGCCAAGTCACCATATGAAATCACACAATCACATCAGATAACAAAACCAAGGTTTATATTAAATCTTGAAACGATTACACAAAAGTTCAAGTTCACCCTATACTATGCCTCTAATAGGCTACATCATAAGTTACTATTCGCACTGCTACTTCATAACTTGATCCTTGGATATAAAATCCTCATCCTTGATTCGCTTCATCGAGGATCATGTGGAATGCCCTTGGCTGTGGCAGTGTGTTTTTCTTTGCAGCTTTGTCCTTCTTTGGGCAGTTCTTCGAAATATGACCACCATCTCCACATTCGTAACACTTCCTATTGTCGAACGTACAATCTCTGGAATAGTGACCGGTCCTACCACACTTACAGCAAGTCACTTCTCCATCACATCTTCCGAAGTGCTTCTTCTTGCACTTTTCACACCACTTGGTTTCATCTCTTCCTCCTTCGAACTTCTTCAAACTAGAATTCGATAATTTTCTCTTTTCGTCGGATCTTGGGGATCCCTCAAACTTTCTTTTCTCACCAACTTCAACCTTGTTGGCGGTTCTTCCCCGGATCATGTCCTCAACAGACTCGGCAGCCCAGATAGCTGCCTCCAGAGTAGGTGCCTGACGTATTGGCACTGCGTACTCCCATGGAAGTCCCTTTGCGTATCGGTCTACCTTTGTTAGCTCATCTGGGACGATGTGCAAAGCAAATTCCATTTTGTCTGTAAATGGATTGGTATATTCATCAACTGACATGCTGCCTTTTGTCAATGTCAAAAATTTGTTCTCCAGTTCTAGCAGATTTTGGGCCGAGCAGAACTTGCGCTTGAATTGCACCAAGAACTCTGCCCAAGTTAGTTGCAGTGGCTCATTAGGGTTTAGGATCTTTCCCAGAGTGTTCCACCATCGAACAACTCCACTCCTAAACTGACGTACTGCGAAAGTGGTCTGCAACTTGCCTCTGCAACCACACATCATGAAGGCTAGCTCCATCTATGAGATCCAATCCATGACTCCAATCGGATCTTCCTTTCCAGTGAAGGTCGATGGTTTGCAAGTCAAGAAATCTTTGTACTTGCATCCCATTCCATCATTCCTTCCATTCTGGTTGTTTTGCCTAACTATCGGTGGGTTGGCTTGACCAACAGATCCACTGAAGTTTCCTCCTTCCGAGTGCCCTTCATTTAATTCAGGCTCTTCCACTTGAATTGACAGTTCTTCACGATTCTGTTGAAGCAACCTCCTGGTCTCCTCCATCTGGCGATCTAACATCGTTTGAATCATCATTTGTACACCAGCCATCGTTATTGGCTCGGGTGCAGCAGCTACAACAGGTATTTGTTCAATCACTGGTGGTTGATTCCTGTTTTCATTTGCATTTCCAACTCCACTTCTGGTTCTTACCATTTTTGATCTATACACCGAATAAGGTGAAATTAGATCCTCAATCATGATAGATATTCAAATCATCCTTATCACCCCGAAACGTTTGCATGCTAGTTCTAATATCGTAGACGTATGCTTAGAATCCTACACACATAAGGTTTCTAGATCCGGTCGGCAACAGACCATAGATCCAAAAAAATAATATCATATATGGCAACATATAACATTTAGCACATAAAGTATTTTAGGCAACTTCCCTAAAATAAACTAGTGCTCGTGTCTAAAACATAACAGACACATATCTCAAAATTTCACTTAGCATTCTAAGTTTAAGTCTAGAAATCCTACAAATTCCTAGTTCGCTTAAACTAATGCTCTGATACCAACTGTGACATCCCCGATTTCATGGCCATAAAAGACCGAATTGTTTATGCTTTGTTTTATAAATCAAAGTATTCGTTTAAAGAAAACGGTTACGGAATTTGTTCCCAAAACAAAACTTATCAAAACAATTCTCAAAGAGAATGTATTTTCATTAAATAATAAAACCTCGGGATGTCATGTTCCGATACAGACACATAAGCATAAATAGAATATACATTCATTTACTCTAGTGATTTACATCTCCTTTAATCTCTCAGTACAAAGCAGCTTCATATCGATATCTGTGATACAATTAAACTGAGTGGGTCAGGCTTGGGAGCCTGGTGAGCATATAGGGTTTTCAACCCACAATATTATATCATATATATATATATATATATATATATATATATATATATATATATATATATATATATATATAATCATCAAACAATAGACCCATTTACCCATCCCCATTATCTTCGTTTATTCTTAAGTACCTTCCCTAAGGAATTATCCTAAGGGTTATCTCCTACATCGTATTTACCTCTCATCTCCTTACATCACATTTCCTTATATGTTTGTTCCTAAGGACTTTTTCCTAAGGATCATCGCATGAATACGCAGCCACAACATCGCCTAGACTGGTAATTCATAATAAGGGTTAGTCTATCATCGCATGAATACATAGCGACAACATCGCCTGGACTCGTAATTCATAATAAGGGTTAGACTATCATCGCATGAATACGTAGCCACAACATCGCCTGGACTCGTAATTCATAATAAGGGTCAGACTATCATCGCATGAATACGCAGCCACAACATCGCCTGGACTGGTAATTCATAATAAGGGTCAGACTATCATCGCATGAATACGCAGCCACAACATCTCCTGGACTGGTAATTCATAATAAGGGTTAGACTATCATCGCATGAATACGCAGCCACAACATCGCCTGGACTGGTAACTCATAACCTATCTATCATCACCTAATTATCCTCACCTTTCTATCATCACCTATATCTCATCACCTAATTATCATCACCTATTTCTCATCACCTAATTATCATCACACGTCATCTGATTCATCTACCCATGTTCTACCCAACATATTTGTAGATATAAAATACATACACAGATTAACTCATTTAACACCTATATAAAACATCCATTCCACGCTCATCTCAAATAAACCACAATATATAAACACACAGCACGTATTTCATAGCAAATACTTAATATGTATATGTTCGAAGAAAGTGATCACATACTCACCCAAAACATATACTTAATACATTCACACAATACTTGTATTAAAATCGTGTTATGAAATGGACTATACACTCACACCTATAAACAACTTTATATTATACACATAGCATGTATTTCATAGCAAATACTTAATATTTATGTGTTAGAAGAAAGTAACTTCACACTCACTTGATCAGAAGATGATCAGACAACACTACGGCTTGTAGAAGTAGTATTCTTCGGTGAAACCGGGATCACTTCACACAACGGTTTTCTCGCGGACAGAGCTTCGGTTCGGAAACTCTTTTTCTTCTCGGGATCTTCGGGCTTCGAGACTTGGTTCGGGTCTCGGGATGATATCGGGGCTTCGGGGGGTTAAAATAGGGCTTAGAGAAGGTATCGGGAGTGAGAGAGCAAGGGAGGAGCAACCAAAATCGGCTGACCCTTGATTTCTATTTATAGGGTGAGATTTTAGGGTTCACGTCATGAGTTTTAAGGCTCACGTCGTGGGGATTGATCGTCACTGCATGCGTCACTCGTCCACTTGGGTCTGACAGCTCCGGAAGGTCAAATCTCAAAATTCACGTCGTGAACATAGTGTTCACGTCGTGAACTCTGACACAGTACCGGGTTTCGTGCCCCGAACTTCAGAAATTCATAACTTTCGCATACGAACTCCGTTTTCGACGTTCTTTGTATCGCTGCGAAGGTGAGATTATGATCTACAACTCTCATTTAGACTCCATTGGCTAATTTTGACTTTATTTTAATATATTATAAATATATTACTTTTAGTAGGCCGGGACAGGAAAACTCCATTCGAAATTCATAACTCCTTCATCTGAACTCCGTTTTCGTCTGTCTTTTCATCGTTTCACTACAATTAACGAGATCTTTGATTCTCGTTTAGATTGTTTCGGCTAAAAACCGCTCGGTCTCAAATCGAGTATTCGGGCTGCATACCGCTAAGTCGAAACTTAGAAAATTCATAACTTCCTCATACAAAGTCAGATTTGGACGTTCTTTTTATGAACGCTCACAGTTTAACGAACTCTACGACTTTCATTTAGATATCTAAGGCTAAATATCGCTCTAACGTAAATTCACTATTTACGTCGCGCTGTGTCGTGCCGGTTCTGTCGCGAAACTTCGACAGGTCATAACTTCTTTGTTATAACTCGGATTTCGGCGTTCTTTATATGCAAGGAAACCTTGTGACATATACTACAACTTAGTTAAGATTAATCCTTCTAAATAATATTCCTTCAAAATGTCATTTTTGATGCTTATCGTCTCTAAATTGACTAACCCAGATCTATGGGCGTTACACCTAGCAAAGTCTAAAAATAAGTAAACATAGACACCAGGAGGGTATTAAATGGAAAATACGCCTGGCAAGGTCTAAAATAAAAGGGGTAAATGTGAACTCATATGTAACCATGCTGATTGACGATCGATACCTGATGACCCTCCAGGTCACATGATGCATTGTGGCATTATGTCACCCATGGGCCTTACCGGCTCAGACTGTAGCTAGCAGTCAAGATGCGGGAGTGTCTGTCCCGTATAGATCCATACACATGATGTCCGTTCTCCCTCCAGGAGACTCTGGTTACACGGCGACGATGCTAGGAAGCGTCGTATCGGGAAATTGTACGTCACATTCTATTTAAGGTATTAGAATAATGGTATAGACTCACGAACGAACTGACTCCTGTGTAATACTTCGTGCTAGAGAGAGAGAGAGTAAATAGAATCTCCTAACTATTCCTATAATAGTTACTAATGTTTCAGGTATATGAATAATGGAAGGATGCCTTTGCTACCCAAAACGAAATGAACTGGATGAGAGAAATTTTATGACTATATATGTATACATGGTATATAACTAATAATTAAATGACCTTCGGACGGATAACCGATACCTTGAAGCCACATCCAAACAAGGAAAAGGAATCAAAGCGAGTTAGCCTTCCTAAGTCCTTTGAACATTACTTATATAACTATACATATACAGGCATGCATTTAACAAAATAAAATCATAACAGAAACTTTGGTAATACCTTTGGAAAATCTTTAATAATCTAAAAAGAGATATTCATACTTTAAACGAGATTTGAAAACAAGATTTGAAAACCTTTAGCTGGATAAAGCAGTTAACAAGCAAAAATCTATTTTGCTATACAGTTATTAATCACATGTGATTGATATAATAACTCTACAGTTTAACTTGTATTCCCCCCCCCCCCATAAAAGCATTTTAAAAACATTTAAAAGGTCGATTCAGGGGTATGAACTCACCTGACGAGGGTGATTCGGATGAACGGACGGTATAGGATGCTAAGTGTCAAGTGAGGACTTGACCACACATACGAATCCTATTTAACATGTAATGATACATTTAAGTATCAAATTAGTCATTTAATAACTAATTATGCAAGTAAAGACATCCTAATACATGAAAACACTTTACCACAAGTGCTAGGAGTACTAAAGGTTGCGTATAAAGAGTGTATGGCCTCATATTGGAGTTTACTCCTCAAATGGTGGCCTTTATGAGTGTTTACGGTTTCGAGACCATTTCCCCCATGAGTTTATGAAAGACCCTGTATAGTGGTTTGGTCTAGGCATAGTTGTTGATAGCAGTAGATGTGTAGTTATGATTGTTTTGTCATGAGTTTACGGTCATAATGGGTTTACGGCCGTAAACTCCTTACGGCCGTAAACACCTTACGGTTGTAAGTCAAGCCTATAAATAGCGAGTTGTGTCAGTCTTTATTCGTTGTTGATGCTTTCGTATTCTCCCAAGTTGTATCAGACGTTTTATAGCATTGAAGCATATGCAAGCTTGGTCTTTTATTCTATATTTGCTTATTAATTCGTGTTTGCATCTGTTATTATCTTTGATCATTGGTAGATCTATTTTTCGGGATCAGAGCTATACCAGTGTCAAAGGCGTTCAACAGCTGCGTTTTCAACTAAATCGATATTCACAGCAGTATAGAGGGATTCATTCCAGTCAAAATCAAAGTTACTCGAAGTTTACGGCCTGAGTTTGCGGCCGTAAACTCCTCTTCACAGCCACAAGTTCATTCCACGAAAATGATTATTTTGCACATCATTCAAGCTTTCGTGATCAAATTTTGATTCTGGCATTTAATTGAGTTGTTTTTAAAATAAAAATCGAACTTTTATATTTAACTTTCATTGACCGTAAACTCGAGTATTCACGAAAAATCGATTTTCTGTTAAACGATAATTACACCATTAATTTTCGGAGTTTAAATCAAAAGGTATATTTGGACCGTAAACTCGAGTTTACGGCCTAAGGTTTACGCCAACGAGTTTACGGCCTATTGAGTTTACGGCTAAGTCAGTTACCATATATTAGTTGAAATTAATTCCTGAATTAAGAAATTATTATTAAAATAAATAATTAAAATTAAATTTACAGCCTTAAAATTTACTACAGATAATTTTTTTTTTTAAAATGGAAACACAAAACTCAACTCAATACCAAGAACTTGATGATGTGATGGGAACAACCACACGCATTCCAAGACTTATGTCCGCTAATGGTTTCCCCGAGTGGAAATATAGAATTGAAAAGTATATAAAGATGAAGGATTTCAAGATTTGGAAATGTGTTTTAAAGGATCCATTCAGAATCACCACTACAGTTGGGGGGCAGGTGGTCGACAAGAAAATCGAAAACTACACTGATGAAGACTTTGAGAGTGTAGAAGAACAAGAAAAGGCATTGGCCATTTTGACTATGGCTTTATCTCCAGACATTGCACAAGGATTCAGAGAGTATACTTCTGCTAAAGCACTGTGGGAAGCTCTCATTGAAGTATATGAGGGAAATGAAGACATACGAGAAAGTCGCCAAGATATGCTGAGACAACGCTTCAATATGTTTAATTATGTTCCCGGAGAGACTCTCGAAGCTCAACTGCAGCGATTTACAACTCTCAACACAGAGATGAATGTGGCAGGGATCTTCTATACAAAGTCAGAAATTAATAAGAAGCTACTAAATGCACTCCCAAAATCTTGGGACATGAATGTAGCAGTAATTAAGAAGACTAAGGATCTCAATCGCCTTTCCCTAGCTGAAGTGATGGCTGTCATCAAAGCGTGTGATATTGATGACAAGCAGCGAGAGATCAATCATGTGAACTCCTACTCAGCTGCCAATCTTGGCATTTCAACTAATAATGCTCTCTCTTCTTTCTCTTATACTCCTGCAGGTTCATCTTCCTCTGCACTGGTCATTCCTTACCCACAAAGCCAGCCTCTCATGTCTACTCAAAATGCTTCATCCTCAAATGTGGCTTCTTCTTCAAAGGGAAAGGAGGGTGATGAAAATCTTGTCTTTGCAACAGGGCTTGTGAATTGCTACAATGCTCTTGTAGCTGGGGAACTTCCACCTCAATTGTCATTTGCAGATCTTGATCAAATCCATCCAGAGGACATTGAGGAAATGGACATCACATGGCAAATTGCCATGGTTGTATTTAGGGCAAAACAGTTTGCCAAAAAGACAGGAAAGAACAATTGGGGAATGAGTGCTGACAAGAAGGTTGGATTCAACAAAGGAAAGCTTCGATGTTTCAATTGCCACGAGCCAGGGCATTTTGCTCGTGATTGCCCACACCCTGATAGAAGGGTTAATAATGACAGAACAATGGTTGCAGTTGGGAACAACCGAAGCAGTGGTCAAGCAAGCAATGAAAAGGCTATGGTTGCGCAATCATTTGACTGGGATGATCAAATACAAGCTCTAAATTTGTCTGGACCAGAAAATGCTCACCTAGCACAAGTGAGGGATGACACTCAAGCAGGGACTACAGTAGCTGAAGACAATATGATGAAGCTACAATTTGGCTTGATGGTATCTTCTTCCCATGCACCTAATTCGTCCAAGGTAAGTCTTCTATCGTGCTCTAAAGCTTGTGTAGATTATGTGAAAACTTTACATTATAAAATTGAGACATTAGGAAATGAAGCAGAAAATCTTAGGATTCTTCGTGAACTCAATGACAAATTAATAAGAGACGTAGAAGACCTTAGATATGAAGGGTACTGACTTCGAAAAGGACAAAAACCACTTAAAGCTCAACTAGAATAAAAAAATAAAGACTTTAGGAGACTCCAGGAAGACTACAGCAACAAATGTGAAAACTATGATTATGTAGTCACACAAAATGCTGAGCTAGTAGCTGAAGTTGAATCCTTGAAAGGAAAATTTGAGACCGCCAAACTTGATGTTAGAAAATATGATTTCTCAAGTGAGGTGGTTGCAAATATGATAGACCAAAGTATTCAGTTTAAAAGGAATCAATCAAAAGGTCTAGGGTATAATCATGTACCTCCTCCTTTCAATCATTCATACGTGTCCAAGCCCTTGTCCAAAGAAGAGATTGCCAATGAATCATTTATGATTTATGGCAAGCCCTCCGGTTTTGTTTCGGGAGGATTTATTAATGTTGAAAGTACTAACATTTCTACTTCTCCTGCAGATCAATCCTTGAATCAGTCAAAGCACAAAGTTGAAGGATGTGTTTCTGAAAATAAAATCGAGTCCAAACCTGAAGCTTTCATTTTAAATAAAGACAATTCTTTGTTAAATGTTTTAAGTGACAATTTCTCTTGTGGTGTTTTTAATTATTCTGATACAGTAGCTGCTACCTCTGATACAGTTTTGAGTGTTTCTAATATGTCTGATAAATCTTTGAACAGTTTGGTTGACAATTTGAACGTTTATGATAAAAATGTTGAGATACCACTAGTCTCACAACCCTCAATAAATATAGCACCCTCACTTGCCTCACAACCTAATAATATTGCATGTTTCTGTGAGACAAGCAAGGGTGTTTGTAGGGAAAACAAATCTGATAAATGCAGCACAAGTTCTAACAATAACAATCAGATCTGTTTTAATTGTGGCACTAAGGGTCATATTGCTAGAAATTGTCTTAATCGAATGTTTGTGAGTTATAATCTTCCAAGAGGAGAGAACGAGTTCAGAGGAAGGTCTTTAAATAGAAATTCCTCTAGAAGTCGTTCTAGAAATGATTATTGGGTAGATAAAAGAAATAGAAAAAGGGATATTTTTCACAGTCATAAAAGGTTTTTTAATCACCTTGTCCTGAACAGTCTGCCAAAAAGGAGCATAGCCACGCCAAGGTCAAGCTCATCCCAAAGCAATAGTGGATCTTCAATCAATTCTGGTAGAAGTAACACATGCTTTAAGCAGATTGTTAAACATAAAATGACAAAGTTGACTGAATTTTTCAAAAAACCTAATTATAAATGGAAGCCCAAATCTACTCCCAATACATCATCTGTATCCTCAGAGAAGTTCATGTGCAAGAAATCTGAAAAGGTATCGGGATCACCCAGGAAGATCATGACCTGGGTGCCCAAATCTAATTAAACCTGCACATTTTGCAGGGGCAGTTGCGGGGAAATGTCGTCAGACCATGGTTCGTTAACAGCGGCTGTTCCCGGCACATGACAGGAGACATCACCCAATTAAACAACATTCAATCATTTAATGGGGGATACGTCTCTTTTGCGGGTGGAGATGGAGGAAAAATTACACAAAAGGGCACGGTATCAAATGGAGTTTTGAGTTTTGAAAATGTGAATTTCGCTCCAGAGCTAAAACACAGCCTGCTAAGTGTCTCGCAGATCTGTGACAAGGGCTATTCTATGCATTTCACTGACAAGGAATGCATGATCTTAAAGCCAGGCTTTGTCATCCCTGAAGAATGGATTCTCGTAAAGTCAAAAAGGGATGGAAATGCTTATATTATCGATATGAATAGCAATCTCCCAGAGCAAGTTACTTGTTTGTTCTCAAAGATCTCTGAGCAAACTGCAATGTTGTGGCACCGAAGATTAGGTCACGCTAACGCCAAAAATCTCAATCGTCTTGCAAAGAATGAGATGGTCCGTGGATTACCTGTCAAAGACTTTATCACGTTTGAGAAATGTGTGTCCTGTGCTCAAGGAAAGCATCATCGAAAGCCACATTTGCCGAAGCAAGTTAACTCAATAAGTCAGGTTCTACAACTTCTTCACATGGATTTATTTGGTCCAGTGAACGTGCTAAGCATCAATAGAAGTTCTTACTGTTTAGTTGTGATTGATGATTTCTCTCGTTTTACGTGGGTTTTCTTTCTATCCAACAAAGCTGGCGTCACTGAATTGATCAAGAGGTTCATCATACTTGTTGAGAATCAGACCAATCAAAGGGTGAAGGCACTTCGCACTGATAATGGAACAGAATTCAAGAATTCTGTTCTCAATCACTTCTGCTCTGAGAAGGGGATCCTGCGTCAATTTAGTTCAGCTCACACACCTCAACAAAATGGTGTTGCTGAGAGGCGAAACAGAACACTTAAAGATGCTGCAAGGACGATGTTGTGTGACTCCAAGCTTCCTGTTTTCTTTTGGGCAGAGGCAATAAACACTGCCTGTTATGTTCAGAATCGAGTGCTCATCAACAAAGCTCAAATGAAAACTCCATATGAAATTTACTATGGTCACAAACCGTCAGTCAGTCATTTTCGAGTATTTGGCTGTCCTTGCACCCTTCTTCACCTAGATGCCAATCCGAAGTTCAATGTCAAAGCTGATGACTGTTATTTTGTTGGGTATGCTGCACGTACCGCCTATAGAGTCTATAACAAGAAAACCAAACAGATTGTGGAATCCTATGACGTGCGTTGGTTGGAAGAGAATGAGACAGACGCAAGAGTGGGTCCGGACTGGTTGTTTGATTACACGTCACTTTTCAAATCCTTAAACGTGTATTCAAATGATGTATCAAGAACTGATTCACATTGAAAGAGTTTCTCTGAAGATGAAGATGAAGAAGTTGTATACAAACCTGTATCTAAACCTTCTAATTCATCGAAAGGAAAGTCTAAAGCTTCAACCGAATGGAAGTCCTCTGACTCGCACAAGGGAGAACCTTCTGCCGCATCTGAGGGGGAGCCTTCTGCTTCATCTGAGGGGGAGCCTTCTGCTGCAATTGAGGGGGAGTCTTCTGCAACATCTTCGGAAAAGTCCTTTGCTAATTCTCAGGGGCCGTTCTTGGAACATGCCAGTCCTCAATCAGACCACACTGATTCTTCTGATGCTGAATCGAGACCTCTCACATCATTAGAGAAAGAGTTCGTTCCAAATGATGCTTCCGCTGTCTCTTCAACCCTGATGGAATTACTCTTTCCTGACCTTATTGCAGATGAGTATGTTGCAGAACCATCTGGTTCTACTCAACAAGCAAATGAAGGAGGTCTTAACATTCACACTCTACCTGTCTCTATCAATGACATCAGCCAAGAAATACCCTCTAGGGTTCAACGGGATCATCCGATCGAGAACGTTATCGGCCAGCTAGATAGTGGTGTTAAAACTAGAAGTCAAAGTGGAGACGTGAATACATGTCTGTATTCTTGCTTTATCTCTCAAATTGAGCCCAAGAATGTAGAAATGGCTCTAAATGAACCTAGCTGGGTAGATGCAATGCATGAAGAATTGCATCAATTTGTAAAACTCGGTGTTTGGAAGTTAGTTGATTACCAAAGGGCAAAAAGTCTCTTGACACACGGTGGGTCTATCGTAACAAGCAGGACGATTCAGGGGTCATTGTGCGAAACAAAGCTAGACTGGTAGTTCGCGGGTTTCGACAAGTCGAGGGTCTTGACTACACTGAGGTTTATGCTCCCGTAGCTCGCTTGGAGGCTATTCGTATCTTCTTAGCGTATGCTTCGTATATGAACTTTACTGTTTTTCAAATGGATGTCAAGACTGCCTTCTTGTATGGCAAGGTGAAGGAAGAAATCTACGTTGATCAAACTCCAGGGTTTGTCGACCCGAAGTTTCCTAATCATGTTTACAAGTTGGACAAAGCGTTGTATGGGTTGCATCAAGCTCCTAGAGCATGGTATGCAACTCTAACTAAGCATTTGCTCGAACATGGTTATACATGTGGTACTATCGATCAAACATTGTTTATAAAGCATGTCGACAAGGACCAGATACTTGTTCAAATATACGTCGACGACATAATCTTTGGATACCCCAGCCAACAACTTTGCAAGGAGTTCGAAAGTGTAATGAAGAAAAGATTTGAAATGAGCTCTTTGGGAGAAATGACCATCTTTTTGGGGCTTCAGGTTAAACAGAATTCAACCGGCATCCTTCTCCATCAGGCCAAGTATGTGGAAGATATTCTTGAGAAGTTCGCACTTCATGATGCTAAATCTGCTTCAACACCGATGGCTGAACGACCTCTCCTGACTCCAGATCCAGAAGGCGAACCCGTAGATCAAAGTCTTTATCAATCGATGATCGGATCCCTGATGTATCTTACTGCAAGTCGACCAGACATTATGTTTGCAGTTTATCAATGCGCATGTTATCAGGCTAATCCGAAGAATTCTGAATTTAATCTTTATGCTTTTACTGACAGTAATTATGGAGGTTGTGAGCTTGACAGGAAATCAACTTCAGGAGGATGTCAATACCTAGGTGACAGACTAGTTTCATGGCAATGCAAGAAGCAGCACACTGTCTCGACTTCAACAGCAGAGGCGGAATATGTGGCACCATCAGCTTGTCGTTCTCAAGTTATTTGGATCCAACATCAGCTGTTGGACTACGGTTTGAATTACTTAGAAACCCCTATCTATTGTGATAATGAGGCTGCCATACAAATTGCTAAGAACCCAGTCCAACACTCTAAAACCAAGCACATCGATATTAAAATTCACTTTATCAGAGACTGTTATGAATGATCTTTAATTCGAATCGAACAAGTCCACACTGATAACAATGTGGCTGACTTGTTCACAAAGCCTTTTAACAAAGCTCGTTTTGATGTGCTTGTTGGATTTCTGAAAATGATACGTTTTGAGGATTAAGTTTTTTTTCTTTCTTTTTTTTCTTTCTTTGTTTGTTTTTTATTATTTTTTAATTTTTTTTTTGGTTTTATTACTCTACATTTTGAATTTTTATTAGGTTTGTTTTAAATTTTTGTTAGGTTTGTTTAAATTTGCGCATTTTCTTTTATTTAAATTCTCAACCATGCACAAATTTAGGGGGAGAAATAAAATACAAAAACAACAAAAAATTACAAAAACATCTAAGAATAGTGTCATTTCAATTCAGCATTTTAAATATTTTTCTGTTAACAACCTCGGTTGTAAGTACTGTGATGGGAAATGATATTAATAAGTGATAAAGGACAACATGAATCGGCGTAACGTACCTAAGTTGAATCGTCTACGCTCTGTAATCGATGTGCTGGTAGGCACGAAAGATTTTAAAAAGGGACTTGACTAGGAAAGTTGAACCTAATGAATTTGAGGACTTGACAAATTTTGACCTAGTTAGATCTGTTTGATTTGACATCACGACGCTCGGATAGGTTGAGCAGGGAGATAAACATGAGAATCTACTCGTCACATTAATTGAACCCGTACTTGGAACCGTGGCTTAACTTTTCCTCGATGTGCGGATTCTGTCCTTAATTCCGGTTGGATGGGGCGACTGGTAAATTCCGATAAATTAGGTCTGTAGAAAATCGTTTTCTTTCTTTCCGTCTGTTAGTCATATGTTGTCTCCTTTGCGTGACTTCCAATCCGACCTGGTACACAACATATGCAACTCTATTTCTCTGTAGGAAATATATATGTGCGTGAAATATATGTGTGAAAAACTTCTCATCTGTTAGTCATATGTTGTCTCCTTTGCGCGACTTCTAATCCGACCTGGTACACAGCATATGCAACCTTCTTCTTCTCAACCCCTCTGAAGTAGTTAGCAATAGAATTTTGTATCTCTTCTCTCTCTGAATGATTGTCTGCTCACCCGGTGTAAGGAGTACTCTGGAAGTTCTTGATGGCTGGGGCATATCAGGAAGCGGGAAACACGTTCCAGTACACCTAAAAATTGAACTCATACAGATTGTCTGTAGATCTCGCTGCTCGATTTAGGTGGACAACAATATCCCTGGTTGTAGTCAATTAAATGGTCATAAGGTAATTCACTTAAGATTTAGGAGTTATCATAATTACCAGAAATTTACAATTAGGTATATGCCCAAATCATGTCATTGGTAAAAGGTCCAAAAATGTCACAAATCCTTCGCGCTTAAGTGGACCACAATACTGGCAATCGGTCAGACGAAGATGTGAAGATAAGGGTACCGATAAGTAGAATAAGGCCGTCTAATAACTTTGATCCAAGCATCACAAAAGAAGTAGTAGTTAAAGTGTTTCTTAATTTTCTTTGATTTTAATTTTATTTTTATTTTATTTTTATTTTTATTTTTATTTGCAACTTCAAATTTTATTTTATTTTATTTTATTTTTTTGTTTTATTTCAATTTGTTTTATTTTCTAGCATTTAAAATTATGGTGTGTTAGTTTTTATTTTAAATTAAATTAAAAAAAAAGGTTTTTTTTTAAATTAAATTAATCCTCAAAAGATTTTTTTTAAAAAAAATTAACTGACGAAAATTGGAAATACTGGGTAGCTATCAGGTAAGAAGGTAGAAAGGTAAAAAGGTAAAAAGGGGAGTTCCCGGCCGGAATCTCCCCACTCAACAGTTTCCGACCGCAAACTCTCTCAAAAACTCTCAAGTTGCTGAAAAATTTATCTTCGATTTTCAGAAAAACAAATACATCATCGTGAAGGTAGCATCGTGTAGATCTCGAATATGTATTTTGTTTCACAGTTCACAGTCACATTGTGTGTCAAAATTAAAAAAGGCCGATTCGAGGAGTTTACGGCCGTAAGCATAGGCCGTAAACTCTGAATGTTGACGATTTCGAATCGATTTCATTTTATTATGACGCTATTTATCTTTGTGTTCACGAATATATGCTTATCATTTGTTATCTCAAAGAAAATAGTCGATTTTTGGGCACTTTTCGGAGTTAATATTCATAGGCCGTAAACTCCCAGTTTATGGCCCATGAATTCGAGTGTTACTGCCTTGGATTGTTTGAAATATTTCAGTGATAACTGCGCATTGATTTTTCGAAGTGAATTTTAGGCCGTAAACTAGAGTTTACGGCCCAAGAACAAATTTGTTAAAGGTCACGGTTTTTTTTTTTAAATTTTAAAAGGGGAGGGCAGTAAACATAAATCATTGATAAAAAAAATTCTATTTTGATCATATTTTTATTGTCCTATTTTTGGTCAAAATAAGTTTTATTGTTGGTGTCGGTTTCTTAAAATTGTATTTGAGTGCAGACAAATGACAAATCTCAAGTTTGCAGACATGCACAATCTGGCAATCGTTCTTGCTGATCCACCTGTCATACATTCCGACATGCTGTTAATGGTTCACAGGTTGCGTGAATGTTGTGTTGCATCAGCATTAACAGTCAATCCGGTGATATATCAGAACATTGTTCGTGAATTTTGGGAGACGGCGAGGACGCAGATGGATGATGATGGAAATTTCACGGTTGCGGCGAAGATGCAAGGACGAGACATCGTGATCAATGAAAGCTTTGTTCGAGAGGCGTTGTTGATTGACGATCAACCTAACTATCCAACGGAGATTGGTATCGAAGATGTTCAGAGAATACTACGATGGATGAGTTATGAGGGAACCTACCCGCCAACGTTGAAAAAGCTGCTCCATCCGTATTGGAGATTTCTAGCTCATGTGTTCGTGAGTTGCATATCGGGTAGAAGGAGTGGGGCTGATGAAATTTCTCAACGCACAACTGGTGCGTTGGTGTCTTTGGCTGCAGGAATTCATTTCAATTTCTCGAAGTTCATCCTAGAGGAATTTGTAATAAACATCCGAGCTTCTACGAGGGATACCTTTCTACAATATCCCCGCTTCATTCAAGTGTTTGTCGATATGCAGTTTCCTGAGGTTAGAAAGGCGGGAGACACTTTGGATATGAAATCTTTGGGTCCACACACTGTGGGACTCATTAAGCAAAACAGAAGAGGAAAAGTTGTCTTCCGAGGGCGTTATCCATTGGAGAAATTTAGAAAGTTTAC
Organism: Lactuca sativa; assembly: GCF_002870075.4. Classification (NCBI taxonomy): domain Eukaryota; kingdom Viridiplantae; phylum Streptophyta; class Magnoliopsida; order Asterales; family Asteraceae; genus Lactuca; species Lactuca sativa. Next base: position 19,211,503 of record NC_056627.2, read on the forward strand.
AGAATTAGATGAGATGCCAGTGTCATACGAATCGTCAGAACCGACTTCTTCTGAGAAAACATCTACTGAGGGTTCGACTCCAGCAAACATAGTGATAGATGTGACTGAATATGATGAAGATTCACCAACTCCGAGAGACCAAAGTGCTTCTAGTCGTGAACACGAATCGAATGAAAGACAAGATGAAAGGGAAATGGTTACCGGTGATGATGGACATGATTCATTTGAAGATCTTGATCTTACAGGATTTGATAATGATGATATCACGGCTTCCTTAGCTAGTAGCGCCAATGTTGTGTCCAACGAGATTCTTAACACAATTTTTCAAAATGTTGATGATGGTGTTTTGCCGACAACTGAGATGAGGAAGCCAAGCGAAACTCTTACTCCAACTTCTGAGCAGATGGTGTCAACTTCGATTCCAATGGAGATAGTTGTGGGATGTTCCCCTCCCGTGTCTATTTCTCCTACAACTAAACCATTTGTTAGTGTAATACCTCCACAAGCTGACCAACCTCAATCAAAGAGGAGAAGACTTGATAAAAGACAATCCGAGCTAATTACTAGTTTGGTCAGTGGTCTTCCTACACCACCAATTACTACTGCTACTACACGACTTTCTGCAACAAAGATGTTTGCAACTGGACCTAGTTCAGTTTTTGATGTTGGCGGCCCTTCAGCTCCGCCCGGTTTTCCTGTTCCAAGATTCAATAGGGATGCAGCTTCTGAGAGGCTGGCTTTGCACATGGCAGAAGAACAGCTTCGTTCGCCCAGTCCTCAAGGAAAGAGCATTTCTATAAACGAAGGGGATGCTCCAGATGATGATCCATCTCTTGCTAGTTTACGTAAGGAGATCTATGTGCTAAGTCAGAAGAACATAGAGCTTGACATTCAAGTAGCGGAACTTCGTGCTCAGAACATTGAGCTTCGTACTCAAGTGTCTAAGCTTCAGTCAGATAGAACTTATCTTGGTGGACAGCTGGCAGAAGTTAAAAGGGATAAGAAAGTGAAAAATAAGCAGATTTCTGATCTTCAAGAACATTTCAATCTGCTAACTTCGAGCTACTTCGAATTGAAAAAGAAATTGGAGGATGATTTTGGTGAGAAGTATAAAACAAGCATAGAAGAACAAAGAATAAATTTACATGTGCAAGCATATCCAGTAGATGTGCCAACTGGTCAATCATCTGGTTCTGTTGAATGTATTGCAGTTGTTCCTCCTATGGCTTCTCATATTCAAGAGATCATTCGGAAAAATCAAGAAGATGATACTGAAAAGGGGCAGTTGTTATTCAAGAGAAATGCTACTCAGAGCACGTCTAAAGGAGGACCTTTGATCACTATCACTGATCTTGAAATTGTTCGGTTTAGAGATACTTTTGGGGATCGATCAGGTGTGGCTGCTTGGGGATTTCACGATCCTCTTCGACTTTGGATTATTATTCGCAAGAGTGGTAATTCAGAGTTGTATAAAGATATTCGTGCTTTTAGTTCGTTGACAAGGGTTGATCTTATGGAGTTATCACAAGCTCCTTTTATCAATCTATTAAACAATCCTCAAGTTTCGCAGTTCAAATTCTTTCTGGATGAGCAAGTCAAGAAGGGCTTTCCAACAATGCCAACTGTCGAGTCAGTCATTCTAGAACATCCAGATGTGTTTGAAGCTTCTTCTGATAAACCTCTGCAAGTGGTTATGTGGCCACCCACGACTCAAGTGAAACAATTTCCCATTGTTCAAGGTTATCAAGATGGATCGCTCAGTTCTATGGAGTGTTGGGTTTATGATGAGAGTACTTGTGGTGCAGTCATTAAGCTCAAGAATGGGTGCATGCGGTTGTATGATCAAAGAGACCTACTGCAGTTCAAGAAGTGGGATATTCATTACCTGAGCAATTTTCAGATCAAAGTGGTTGAAGATATCTATGAGGAGGGAGCCAAGGCGTATACCAGGATAGTTGCTGAGATCTTGAGTAAGCAGATGTGGAATGGCGCTATGGGCCAAATGGATGTCATGCTGGTAAAGAAAGGAATGGGGCCAAGCTAGTCCAAACCAAAGGGGAGATTGAAAGACCCTGTATAGTGGTTTGGTCTAGGCATAGTTGTTGATAGCAGTAGATGTGTAGTTATGATTGTTTTGTCATGAGTTTACGGTCAGAATGGGTTTACGGCCGTAAACTCCTTACGACCGTAAACACCTTACGGTTGTAAGTCAAGCCTATAAATAGCGAGTTGTGTCAGTCTTTATTCGTTGTTGATTCTTTCGTATTCTCCCAAGTTGTATCAGACGTTTTATAGCATTGAAGCGTATGCAAGCTTGGTCTTTTATTCTATATTTGCTTATTAATTCGTATTCATTGTTGATGCTTTCTTATTCTCCCAAGTTGTATCATACGTTTTATAGCATTGAAGCGTATGCAAGCTTGGTCTTTTATTCTATATTTGCTTATTAATTCGTGTTTGCATCTGTTATTATCTTTGATCATTGGTTGATCTGTTTTTCGGGACTTTACAGTTTACGACCGTAAACTCATGACAATGGTGCCATTGGGTGCTCAAAGGTCTTAAACTACTCAAGGAATTATGCTAGACTCGAATCAAGGGCTTAGGAAGTGGTTAGGGCTCAAGATGACCTCCCTTTGGAGTTTACGGTTCTTGGACCACTCCTTGGGGAGTTTACGGTAGTAAACACATGCTTTTACGACCGTAAAATCATGTTTTCCCCTTCCTTTCATGTTTTGGTGTATCTAGGTTAAGCATGCAAAGTCCTAGTCACATATACAATCCATATAAGGTGTTAAGGGCATCAAAACCCCCTTTGGGGAGGTGTTTACGGTTTTGGGAGGTCCCCAAACCGTAAACTCATGTTCTTGATGGGTTTTTGGTATTTTCAAGTGCTAAACTTATCAAGGAAAGGATCTATGCTAGTTGTCAAGGCTTAGAATGAACTAGGGCACACTTTGGCACCCATTTTAGTGTTTACGGTCCACGAACACCTTGGACCGTAAACACCTTGTTCTTGGTGTTTCTTGGGTGATTTATTGATACATGGAAGTATAACAAGCCTTAATATACTCTAGGATAGAAGTACTTACGTTATGCGAAGGTTAGGACGAAATCTTGAAGATCCTTGGGAGAGAAATCGGGTTTTCTCTAGCTTGAAATGGAAGAAATGAAGGAAAATGGCTAAGTGCCATATATATCGCCATTGGGGTTTGCAGTCCAAACTCCCTTGTTTGGCCGTAAACACTTAGTCAAGGTGTTTATTGATTTATCGCTATACAAAACACCTAACGGACACTTCCATTTGATTGCTCGTTCGACGAAAAATTTAAAATAAAATACTCGAACGGGCTTAAATCCGGCCAAAAATGTTTTGGGATGAATTTGACTAATTTTTAATGTGCTTGACTGTGGAGTTTATAAGAATGAAAATTTCGGGTTGTCACAAAAGTGCAAGGGTTACAAGGTATACCTGGACTTGGGATGTTACATTTCCCCCCCCCCCCCCCCACTAGAATCATACTTCGCCCTCGAAGTCATGCTCCACAAATAACTCTGGTTACTGCTCTCTCATCTCAGAATCCGGCTCCCAAGCCAACTCAGACCCTCTGCGATGTTGTCACTGGACCTGAACCAGGGGCACCTCTTTGTTCCTCAGAACCTTCACCTTTCGATCCAAAATCGCGATCGGCCTCTTAATGTAATCCAGGCTTGCATCCACATGAATGTCCTCTAGGACACGTGGAAGGTGTTATGAATCTGACTCAACTCTGCAGGTAGCTCCAACCGGTATGCTACCCTACCCACTCTGGCGGTCATTCTGAAAGGACCGATGTATCGGTGCCCCAGCTTGCCCTGTTTCCTGAATCGGATCACCCTTTTACATGGGGATACCTTCAGGAGGACAAAATCTCCAACCTGAAACTCTAGCTCGAATCGTCGCCTGTCTGCATAACTCTTGTGGCGACTCTGGGCCGTCGTTAACCTCTGTCTGACCTGCTGAATTTGCTTAGTCGTCTTCAGCACTATCTCAGTTCCACCCATCACACTCTGCCCTACTTCTCCCCAACAAATGGGAGTTCGACACCTCCTCCCATAGAGAAGCTCAAAGGGAGGCATACCAATGCTGGAATGGTGGTTGTTGTTGTAAGAAAACTCAGCTAAAGGCAAATAAGTGTCCCAACTTCCTCCGAAGTCCATAACACATGCTCGCAGCATATCCTCAAGCGTCTGAATCGTCCGCTCGCTCTGCCCGTCCGTCTGCGGATGGTATGTGATACTGAAATGCAACCGGGTACCCAACTCCTCATGAAATTTCTTCCAGAACCTGGAAGTAAAATGCACATCTCGATCTGACACTATCAAGGTCGGCACTCTATGCCGAGCTACTACCTCTCTCACATAAATCTCGACCAATCTCTCTGCAGAAGAGCTCTCACCGATAGCGAGGAAGTGAGCACTCTTCGTCAACCGGTCCACAATCACCCATATCGCGTCAACCCCACACGCAGTTCTCGATAACTTGGTGATAAAGTCCATAGAAATCTGTTCTCGCTTCCACTGGGGAATCTCTAAAGACTGCAAAGGACCATGTGGACGCTGGTGCTCCGCCTTAACCCGACGACATGTCAAACACCTTTCTACAACCCATGTCACATCCCTCTCCATACAGGGCCACCAATAGTCTCCCTTTAGGTCCAAATACATCTTAGTGGCCCTTGGGTGGATCGAGAATCTCTATCTATGTGCCTCCTCTAACAATACACGACGAGCTCCACCTTTATAGGGCACCCAAATTCGCCCATGGAAAGTCATAAGCACATGACTGTCCGTTAGAAACTCGGAAACCTGCCTAATCACACGCTCTCTCTTGTGGTTATCCGGTCTCACAGCCTCCACCTGAGCCTCTCGGATGATATCTAAGACTGGATTCATCACCGTCATCCTCACACACACATCCCGGATCGGAGCACTCTCGGCTCTGCGACTTAAGGCATCGGCTACCACATTAGCCTTGCCCGGGTGATATAAGATATCACAGTCGTAGTCCTTCATGACATCAAACCATCTCCTCTGTCTCATATTCAAGTTGGGATGATCGATTTGGTATTTCAGGCTCTTATGGTTCGTGTATATGGTACACGGGACACCATAAAGATAGTGGTGCCAAATCTTGAGGGCGAACACCACCGTTCCTAACTCCAAATCATGGGTGAGATACCTCGTCTCATGAGGCTTCAGCTGCCGCGACGCATAAGCTATCACATGACCCATCTGCATCAACATTGCACCATCCCTGAAATAGACGCGTCACAATAGACTACGAAGTCCTCCACTCCCTCCGGAAGGGCTAACACCGGAGCTTCGCACAGTCTTTGGCGAAGAGTATCGAATGATGCCTGCTGCTCAGACCCCCCAAACAAAAGTAACGCCCTTTTGGGTTAATCTGGTGAGAGGAACCGCAAACTTGGATAAATCCTTGATAAGTCACTGATAATAGCCGGCCAATCCCAGAAAATTCCTGATCTCGGATGGGTATCTCGGCACCTCCCATCGCATAACAACCTCAATCTTGGCCGGATCGACCAATATCCCATTCTGATTAACGAGGTGTCTCAAGAACTGGATCTCTCGTAACCAGAAATCACACTTGGATAATTTGGCATACAGCCTCTCCGACCTCAATAGGTACATAAGAAATGTATTGAATCGATTCTTTTTAATGAATAGATCCGATCGCAACTTCAAATATGGAATTCAAAGGGATCAAATAGGAAATGATACTCTGACCCCAAGAACCTCTCGCAGATGCTCTTCATACTGCTCTTTGGATCTCGAATAAAGCTTATACAAAAAATTTTCAACCTAACGGACATTAACAGTAAAGACCATTTGTGTGCAATGTTTGCTCCGTAAGGACCATTTCTGGGAAAAAAAATCTCCGTAAGAACAATTTCAAGGAAAAATTGTAAAGCTAAAGGACCATTCGAGTAATTTACTCTAAAAAATATATCTTTTTTCACATCTAATATTTTTATAAAGTATTTGCCTAAGGTTATAACTTTTTTTCCTTTATAATTTACATTCAAATACCTAAAAAGTTATATCTTTATTCATATCAAATACTTTTTATTGAATATTATATAACTTTTATCTTTTATAGTTTACTTTAAGGATTGTTATTTGAGGGATATTGATTTTTAATATGGCACGAATTTGAAACCTAAAACTTAAAGGATCATTTACTATAATTAAGCCTTAGAAAAACGTTTATTTATAAAAGAACTTCTATTAATTTATACACAATCTAATCCAAACAATATTTAATAAAAAAGAAAACCATGACGGATAACAACAAATGCCTCCTTAGCAACCATGTCCGTTTGTCGTTGTTGATTCCAAAATTTTCTTTAATAAAGTTGACGAGTGTGATCCATTGTAGTTTAATATATCTTTTCGTTGAAAATCGTTATAAAAAAATGCATGTTGGATATTCTTGTTAAAAGCATTTTTTAAAATAAAAATAAATAATAATGTCATTAATTTAGAGATAGAGAGCTATTTTGGAGATAAAAAAAATTCCAAAAAAATAAACAATCAAATTGCATGAGTTTTTCTTTTGCCGGGCTCCCGCTTATTTTACAATTAAGTTAAAAAAAACTCCTTAAAATTTAGTCTAAATAACATTTTAAGAAAACTAACTTATAAGTTATTTTTGACTTATCAAACATGACAATTAAAAGAAAAACTTAGAAAATATGCTAGCTTATTAACTACCTGTGGTACGCCAAACCCATTTTATTAGACTAATTTTTCATAAGTTTTTTAGAATTTAAACAAATATACTTGATTAATTATAAAAATATATTCTTTTAAATTCTTTTTTATGTTAAATGACATGTTTGGCAAACCTAGTTGAATCTGGTAGTTTTAGTTTTTATTTGTTATATGAGTATTTGTCAAAAATAGCTAGAAATTTTTGAAATGAATAAAATTATATAAAAAGACAATTGTTTAAAAAACGATATATATATATATATATATATATATATATATATATATATATATATATATATATATATATATATATATATATATTAAGGGCAATCATGGAAATTGAGTCTAAACGTTCAATATCTTTGTCTTAAATGCTACATGAAGTAATTTTTAGATTTGAAACATTTTGTTTAAACTAAAAGCTAAAAACATATATTGTCAAACACAGTAACGAATCTAAAACAAAAAGTTATGTGGTTACTCATACAAAATTAGATAGGTCCTTTATATTTTTCAATACTGGAAGGTAGGTCTAAGTATAAATTTTTATATAATTTATAAAATATTAAGACTTAGGTAGGTCTTAGGACCCACCCACCTAGAGTATATGTGGCTACGCCACTGACCAAACATAACTTTTTGTTTAAATCGAACGTTTTGTTAAAAGCTAAAAGCTCTGAAACGTTCATTGCCAAACACACATTTATATCTTCCGGTTAGTTCCTATCAAACATCATTTTAAATAAGATAATTTATAAGTTAGCAGTTAGGTTTTCAGCTATCAACTAGTTTTTCAGTTATCAACTAATATGCTAAACATAACTTTAACATCATTGTATAAAAAATTTGATTGCTTTCAAGTGATTAGAAAAAATATATGACATTAATTTATTTTGGTTTTATATCAATTTTAATATAATTTTTTTAAGAAAACAGTACAAGCGATTCAAAAATCGCCTAAAAGTTTAATACAATTGCCCTGGTAGATATCGTCAAAAACAAACAGGTCAAACATGTTACAAATAAACCTTTTTATAATTAGACTGCCAAGAAATTCATTTATGTTGAATGGTTTAATATGATGAACAACAACTCACCACCGCTTCATTGCTATATGGGTCAAAAGAGAGGTTGGTGGTTGTTGACTATAACTCCAATAAATATATCAACATATTTATGTGTTGAAAAGAAACAAATTATTTAACTCCATATTACCAATTAATTGTTAAAACTCACTGTAATTTAAATCCGATATAAAACAATATTCTAACGACAATTTATTGTGTATATATGTAGGCCCTTAGATTAACGTATGATTGATTCACTTCACCTTACGTTGTTGTCAATGTCGTTTTGATTACATTATTATTGAGAAAGCAAGCAACTAATCATCTTGATGGAAAGTAACACAAGCATCATTTAACTCAATGATTGTGTAACGTTTTCAGCTTAAAGGAAGAATACTAGTTTAGAACATTCATTATGGTTACCTCTTTGTAAATTATTTTTATTTTTTTAGAAATTTACAAATATGGTCAAAACATTTTAATAATTTTTCAAAAAATAACAAAAATAAATAGCATTTTTTTTAAATAGTCACTCATTTAACAGGCAATTACCGCTAGCTATAAAAGAGGCATCTCTAGCCGTGATTTCAAAGCATTTTGCTGTGATCACATGCTCTCCAATTGCGATATCATTAGGCCTGACAATGGAGCGGGTTTTGACCCTGATCCGATCCAAACCTTTAACAATTATATGAGTTTGGAGCATAGTTCTTGATCCGTTTACCCGTTAACGACCCATACCCGCTAACCATTTTATTAAAAGGGTCGGGTATGGATCATCACCGATCCGTTCTGTTTATAACCCGCCTCATATAAATTTTAGAAATATAAATTTATATTTTATATTGCCTAAAGTTTATATTAAATTCCAATCAGAAGTCCAAAGATAAAAGGCCAAAGACTAAATTGTTTTTACATAGGATATCAAGGAATCACCTTCTAGACTTCCAGTCTTCTCCCAAGAGTAATGATTTCATTTCATTTATATTTCATCATGTAATCACTAATTTCATTTATAAATCAATAAGTTTGTTTATCAACCGGAAGAAAGTTTGTAATTGCTATTCTCTATCAATGCAATCGACGGTCAAAAACCAATCGAAAGTAACTAAAATAATGATTTTAATTCCAACAGAAAGCCCTCGAGTACATAATGTGTTTTCTAAATCAAAACTTAGTTTTAATTAATAAATGTGATTTTACGATTTAAGTAAAATGTGTTTGATTATTCAAAAAACCCACGGGTTACGGGGCGGATTTGGATATCTGCTGATTCGGTGGATAAGGGTATGAGTTTGATTATTCAAAACCCTGCAGGTTACAGAGCGGGTTTGAATCGGATTTTGAAATTTGTTAAAAGGGTTTGGATCAAGGTTGATTCGCTCCAAACCCGCCCCATTGCCAGGTCTAGATATCATGTATAAGGATGCAATTTCAATGATATAAAAACCATTTTTTTAAGAATCACACATGGTTAAAAGTCACATGTAACTAACCTACATATCCCTTCTATTTTAGTAATACAATTTTTTTTTATAATCCCAATAAAAGCTTGCAAGTTTAACTATGATTTTATAGATTTCTATAAATTTTCATTATGATTTTTGAAGTATTTTAGTATGATTTCTATAGATAATCCCAATATATATATATATATATATATATATATATATATATATATATATATATATATATATATATATATATATATATCTATCTTTACTATCTTATAAAACAAATCCCACTATTTCTAAAAATAGATTGAATAAAATATTAATATTTTTTTAAGACGTCCAAATCATTAAACTAATTGTACAACTAATCACTAATAAAATAATATTAGAATTTAAACAAACTGCTATAAATCTTCTCTTCCAAGGGTTTTGACCAGATCTTTTTTCATCCAAATAAATATTCAACACCCTATAATTTGGTCATTTCATGAATTTTCTTTATTTTTAATATGACATGCTTCCTAAAACAAACTAATGATTGAATTGAAAATAATCATTCTTCATCGAAAAGATTTAATTGTCGAAACAAACTATTTGTCACCCGCCGCTTTACACGGATAAACGGGTAGTATATATATATATATATATATATATATATATATATATATATATATATATATATATATATATATATATATATATATATATATATATTAAGTTCGAACAAATATAATGCTAAAAACTAATACATAAATAATAACATTCTAATTTTTATAGAACATTATTTTTATATATAACATTATTTTTATATATAGACTAATGAAAATTGTAAAAATCATAGTAAAAAATGTCTAAAATGACAATAAAAATATGCAAAATCATACTCAAACTTACAAGCTTTTATTAAGATTATAAAAAATAATGCTTTTACTTTAAAATCAAAGGAAATCTCATATCATATTGGAGAAAGCCGGAGGCAACATTTAGCCATATGTTATTATATATATATATATATATATATATATATATATATATATATATATATATATATATATATATATATATATATATATATATGGTTAGGTTATTTTGTTTATAGTAACTATTGTGTGCCAGAATTTATAGATCTAGACCATCGGATTAAATATAATCAAAGATCATGATCTGATATGATAGTAGCATAGGATAACATGTACCATATAATCATACAAATTTCAGCATATGGGCATTTTAGTCAATTAACCTATATTAAAAAGAAATTTTTGGATTTTTAGGGATAATTAATTCCTTTATTTTTAAAAATCTGAATATTTTAAATTAATTCAAAATTAAAAAATCCGATTTTATTCTGTCAGAATGATAGAATGTTAACCATAAACTAGTAAATATATTTTTCGATTTTATTCTGTCAGAATGATAGTATGTCAACCATAAACAGTAAATACATTATGAAAAGAATACACAAAATTAATTCTTGAACTAATAATATACCAAATAATTACATTGTATGATTGTGATTCATTGAATAATAACAACATTCTGAAAGAAAAAAGAAAAAAACATAAATATCAAACAAAGCACTAATCTATTCTAAGAGAATATTATTTTTAAGAAACACTTTATACATTGTAGCATAACACATTCTGGTATAATACACTCTCGTTCTCTATGTTTTCTTCATTCTCCATATCAATGTTAGCCTCTTCAAAACCTAAATCCACAAAGAAAACATAATCAAGTTTCAAAAATTAAAAAATTCAATGCATTCTAAGAGAATAAAAACTATAAATTCTGACAGAATGTATTAAAGACTATAAAGTTTGGCAGAATATAGTAGAAAATAAAAACTACAAATTCTGACAGAATGTAGTAGACTATAAAATCAACCATAATGTATCACAAATTCATTACCAGTTACACAAATATACTTGTTATGTATGAAGAAGTATGAACCTGTTCAACCATTTTGATAGAATGCCATCCTCGAATCACCAATTTTTAATCGAAAAAAGACTCAAAAAAAACATAAAATACACCAAATTAAAGAATTAAAATTTATAAAAAATAATAATAAATGACAAACAAAGATTCTATAAGAACACATATACTTTATTCTAACAGAATATTACTTAGAGTCTAATAGCTATCAAGAAACATGTTTATTCTGCAAGAATGATACTGTAAAAATTCTCCAAGAATGGTTTTGAATATTCTTATAGAATTTGTATTACCAAGCCAATGGAATGTAATCCTAAAGATGTAATGAGAATAACCGTCATGAAGTCATATTCTGTCATAATAAGTGGCATTTTGAGAGAAACATCAATTATAAAAAAGTGACAATCTAAGAGAAACGTTTATTAGAAAAAAAATTAAAAAAAAAAAGATAATAATATGCAAACGAAGATTATAAAAGAATCATTATAGGGTATAGATTAAAGTAATACTAAATTGGCTTACATCATTCTATAAAATATTTAAAATCATGTTGACAGAATGATGGTAGCACTTACTTTAAATGAAGAACCAGCATATCAAATTCATACCACACACGATGCTTAAAAGATGATATAATTTCATTAATATACCTATGCTTACATTTGCATATGCTTTTCAATGAGAAAAAACCATGAAACGGAAAACCCAAAAAATATATACACATAGTTGTTTTCTTTTTTCACATAGCAGAAAAAAATCAATTATAATAATTTTCATATAACGTGAGAATAACAGAAAATGTATCATGAAATGGGTTTGAAATCATTGTCTGAAATTGATTAAAACCATATAAGAGTCGAAATTTTGGTCACCAACAGATATAATTGAAGAACATTTTGTTTTACCTGAGTCAATAATGATGACAGTTGCGAACTTTTCTTCGGCGGAATGATGGTCTGTGTGAACGGGAGCAATGAGATGGCCAACAATTTGGTTAGGGTTATTAAGATGCAAAGGTAGGCTTAGAGAAAGAGAGGGAGCAGAGATAATAAAAGGAAAAAATTGATGTCCACGTTTGTAAAAGAAATATATTAGGTATTTGTTTTGTTTCTTTAATTGTAGGGATTTATTTAAATGATCTCATTAATTGCTAGTGCAAAAAACCGAAAATACCCTTATTTATTTATTTAATTATTTAATTATTTGCAATTTTCTGATTGGTGCATTTAGGAACACAATAGTTGTTAGAAACATTTAAACACACACACACACACACACACACACATATATATATATATATATATATATATATATATATATATATATAGAGAGAGAGAGAGAGAGAGAGAGAGAGAGGTAGGTTCCATTGAGATTAAAAATAAAATAGAGATCTCGAGATTCAACCTCAGCCACGTATTTCATATTTGTCACAATAACATTCCGGCGTACCGACGCGACAGGTCTGAAATAATCATAAACGATTACACAGCGCCGCTCATTCCTTTATCCTCCGCCACCATCCCCACCACCATAACCGCCACCGCCACCACCCCTACTACCACCTCTGACACCAGCCGACTCCACCACTGTCACCTCCGTTACTTACCACCACTATCTTTGTCACCACCACTTTTTCTGCCACCAACTGTCGTAATCATATATGATTACTCAGTCTGTGAACAGACATATATGTATAAACATGCATAATCATATATGATTATACCTCTCTGCCATACAATCATTTATGATTAGGCATAGTCCGCTGCTGCCGGTACGCTGGAGCGTTAGAGCGGCAAGTAAGAAATACGTGGCTGAGGTTCAATCTCAAGATCTCTAATTTTTTTTAATCTCAAGGGAACCGTTCCCTATATATATATATATATATATATATATATATATATATATATATATATATATATATATATATATATATATATATATATATATATATATATATATATATATATATATATATATATATATATATATATAGTGTTCTTATAGTTGGTGTTGAAATCGCATTCTTCTACACATGGTAGCGTAGCAGTCGGAGGGTATTGAATTGCAGATGAAGGGCATGAAATTGCAGGTGGAGCGGCTGATTTCATAGCTAACGTTAATCACCTATAAAACAGTTATTTTTTAACAAATCATTAAGATATTTAAGTACGGTTATAAATTTCTCTTATTTTTCTCTTTTGTCAAAATAAATTTTTTGTTAAGTTTATCTAAACAAGACATATATTTTTAAATTTTGTCCAATGAACTAGCTTTTCGTTGTGGAAACATTTACTTTAATAATTAAGCATTTATCATTAATTATTTGAAATGCTTTGTAAATCACTCTCATCTAATTTGTCCTTTTTAAGTACACATGTATTGATATTGATGTTATTTATATCAAGTATGCAATTATTAAAAATAAAAAATTATAAAAATATTATATGATTGTTATCTACCCCTAATAAATAAGAATGATTTTGCCATATGTTTTTCTCTCATTCAATTTGCCACATGTCATTTTGTCATAATTTAAAAATATATTTATTTTCCACTTGTCATTTATTTCATTTTTCATATCTAATATTTTATTAATTAGTTTCTATAAATTAAACCTACCATAATGATATTAATTTCAAATTTTAAATTTTAAATTTAAATTTCAATTTCGAATAAATTTACAGTTTAAACCTTTGTTTTTAACATTTTATTATAATTAACCTGTTTAGTATACGAGTCTGATAACTAAACAATAATTTTTATTTATTTATTTTTTGCATGTTTTTTCTCATAATTTTTATTTATTTCAAATTTCGAATTCAAATAAACTTCTCATTTAATCGTTTCAATTTAACATTTTGTTTTAATCAACCCGTATAATATACGTGTTTCACAACTAGTGTTGTAATGAAATGATAATAAAAATGAAATATTTAAATATGATTAAAGAGATCGGATGGACCTTTCCTTATGAATGAAGTGGTGGTTTGGAGTATCGCTAATAAGAATCCTATGATGATTTTTAAGGTGGATTTCCAGAAGGCGTATGCTTTTTTTCGTGGGATTATCTTATGGAGATTATGAGTTTTGGGACAATTTGGTGTAGATGGATTTCGGCTCTATTATATTTTGGCAGGGCCTTGGTTTTGGAGAATGGTTTGCCTACAAAATGAGTTTCAGATCCATAGAGGTTTATGTCAAGGAGACCTGTTATCTCCTTTTCTTTTTTATTGATATGGAAGGGTTGCACGTTGTGATAGAGAGAACTCACTTGGCGAATGCTGTTACGGGTTTTTGTTTTGGTAGCTTGGAGATTTCCCATCTCTTTTAGGTCGATGACGTGATTCTATTGTCTTCTACAATGCCAAGAAGATGGTCCGTATTTTGAGGTATCTTTATTTAGCATCCAACCTTAAAATCAATTTGTTCAAAAGCAAATTGATTGGGGGTAAGAATTGCTTATTCTCATATGGAGGAGGTCATTGGTTTGATAGGATTTGAGCTGACTGTTATTCCCTTTATCCACTTGGGTATTCTAGTTGGCCAAAGTATGGCTCATGTTAATGCTTGGATGCCTCTTTTGGAGAGATTTCATAGTAAGCTTTCAACTTGGAAAGCTAATACCTTGTCTGTAGGTGATCGTCTTACTTTATTGAAAATTTTCTTGGGTTCTTTGGGTAGTTATTGGATGTAGATGTTACTGGTTCCTTTGTCTGTGCTTCACTTGCTAGAAATTATGAGAGCTAAATTTTTTTTGGGTTATGATCCAGATGAGAGGAGATTGCATTGGGTTAGGTGGGAGACAGTTATAATAGCTAAAGTTGAAGGTGGTTTGGGAGTAGGATTTTTTTTCCTTTAACATGGCTATGCTTTTTCGTTGGAGATAGAGTTTTTTTCTTTGTTAGAACTCTTTGTGGGTGAGATTTTTTCGTATGTTATACGATAGAGATGGAGGTTGTTCTTTTTTTATTCTGAAGATAGCTTAGGTTGGTACTTGGAATGATGTTATTCGTTCCCTATGTCTTTTGGGATATCAAGGTTTCGATCTTCAGTCTCAGTGCCCTATTTGGGTGGGGGATGGTATGATCTCTTCCTTTTGGCATGATGTGTGGGCAACCGATATGCCTTTGGTTACTTTGTTCCGTATGATTTTCGTTCTGGATAATCACAAGTACCTTTCTTTCAGGGGATCGTTTTGTTCAAGGGTGAGATTTGGATACCTTGATAGGTATCATGCATGATGTTCATTTGTGAGATGTTGGATAAGGTGTCTAAGTCCATAACTTTATTTGGTATATACTTGACCTGACCGGGCATGGTCCATTTGGGCTGCACTTCACCCAAACGATTTATGGTTAAACCTTTGAGAATTGTATGTTTATGATTTGTTAATATATTATAAGTTATAATATATTAATATGAAATCATATTATTTTAATTAGTATTGATCGTAAATTAATTTAGAATTAATTTGGTGATAAAAAATGTGACTACTTAAATATGGACTCTTGTATTTATATAAGTGTGGACTAATACTCATATGGAATGGGTTTGGCATGCATGGGAGTCCATGGATAGTCCATGGAGCTTTTAACCCATGGATCCTTGGAAAGGAAGAGTCATGGGTATTAGGGTTTACATGGATGATGTAACCCTAATCCTCCACACTATATAAAGGAGCTTGTGATGCTTGAAATGGCACTAGTTGTGTGTATAAAAGGTGCTGGCCGATTTCTATAAGCTACATACACTCTCATAAGGTTTTTCCAAGTTTGTGGTGATTTGTGATTTCCATTTGAGGCATCCACATTATTGGTGCTAGGCTCTCAAACTCCAAGGAATCAACTCACAATTGAAAGGTATGTAATTCTTCTAGCCATTATGTTTAATGTTCCCCATGCCATGCTAGATAGGTTATGAACCTTGAAAAAATCAAATTTGCATGTACTAATAGTAAAACATAGATCCAAAGTTTTAGGGTTGCATGAACACCTTAGGAGTGTTAGATTGCTCAAAAACCAACACTAGATATATTGGGGGGTTACTTGACTCTTTAGATATGTTTACGGTTTCTTCTGCTCACATGTTTTTAAATAGCCACTTAGTTCCAAGTGGGAGTTTGGAGACACGTTGGAATAATTAGACTCCAATTAAGGTTAATATTCTAATACAGAGGGGTTTTTGATATAAAATTCTGACCAGAGAGAGGCTTTCTCATAGGGGTATTACCTTAGACTTGATTTTGTGCCTAATATGTTCAGCGACAATGGATATGATTGACCATCTTTTCACAAGTTACGAGGAACTTTTGGTCATTTGGCATCAGGTTGCAGTTTGGTGGGGGGGGGGGGGTAGCTTCCAATTTCAGTTTCTACTCAGACTTTAATCACTTGGGCAGATGCTATCTGTTTTATTGGAGGTCAATACAAAGCTTTGGATGATGTGGATGGTAATGTTTTGATGGATTTGGAATTTTATAAATTCCACTATTTTCGGAACGACTTTTCCTAGAAAATCTTTACTTTTTGATGAGTTCGTTGATCGTTCCTATTTTTGCATTTCAAATAGAAGTACTATGACTAAAATTCAATGGGTTTTATGGTTACAAAACCCTACTTTAGCTTCTAAGTCTTTGTAATGTTTATTTTCTAGCTCCTTACTAGTTTCCAATAATATCCTGCCATTCCAAAATAAATGATTAAGGAGATAAAATAAAAACAGTATTGTGAGGGGGTGAAATGTACTACTACAAGAGATAGATAAGCAGTTGAAAAATATCTAGTGATTGAAGAAAAATAACAAAGAGTCGTATATTCCAATGATATTGAGTGGTGGGTGAACAATAATAAAACATCATAAAAACTTTGCATTATGTTTTTTCTAAATAAAATGATAGACAATAAGAGCCTTTTCGATACTTTTTTTTAGATGGATACGAATTTTAAAAAACCGTCTCTTATTTTGAGAGCTTTTTAACAAACAAGTTTATCATTATCAATGTGTAGTTACAAAGCCTTTCAAAGAGCTTCTTCATTAGTTTTCATATATTTCATTCCTTTTATTTCATGAAATACCCTAACTATAACAAAAACCGTGTTAATGTGACTTACAAACAAGATTATGAACAAAGGTTTACTATAGTTTACCTAATGATTTTGGATTGTTATGGTGCATGTAACAACCAATTAAAACAAAAATTATTATATAACTTTTAAGAATTTTTTATTGAAATCATTTAAACTAAGGTCATCAAACATTAGCAAAATAATCTCGTAGTCAATTAATTCTTAGTAGAACATTTTAGTCATAAAAAGTTTTATCAAAATATCAAAGTCTAGTTTCAAATCAAACTTCAAGAGAATCCTCACTTCTCATCACAGACTATTCAGCATTGCATCGACTACTCCTCAAATATCACATTAAAGCCACGTTTGATACACATCTTTCCAGATCCAAACAGATCTTTCTGGCTGAATGGACTGGAAAGACTGTTTGATTTGCACAAAAAAAGGGTCTTTCCCGGTAAGATATGTCTTTCTCAGAAAGCCCCAAAATCATATCTTTTTGGCTGAATGGGCTGGAAAGACAATTATGCACCAAACCCCGCCTCTTTCTTTCTTTCTTGGATTCTTAATTTTTTTAAATAGCTTTTTTAAAAATTATTTTTTTTATTGAATTATTACTTTTTTTCATCATTTAGCACAGTCAATAAGATGTACAATCAAACAACATGGTTTCTTTCCCAGTCAGAAAACTTTCTTAGATAGCACTTTACCAGACAACACTTTCCCAAACAGAAACTATCAAATGGGACCTAAGAGTGTAAAACATTTGGCAATGATCAGTCTAGTGAGCAACTTACACTACTAACAAATCATATAAGCTTCTTTAAGTTTGTATTTACACAATGCTCATGCTCTAATCTTTAGGTTCCAACATAAATAACATGGATTTTGGTTAATAATGAAAAAACATCTCACTCGTATTCTCTAAAATTACATAACAATCTCCATTTTCTCATCAATATACATCCCTCACATAGAAGGCTTAACTTGAGCAAGAACTAGCAAGCAAGTTATCTTTTACTTTGCTAGGGTTAGCCACTCCATAGTCTCATTTCTTTGAGCATTCAACATTCTATGACATTCAATAATACCATGGACCAACCAAAAGTGTCTTTCTTTCTAATTTTGGGCTCATGGTTCTTATTAACTAACAAGTCAACATACTATTTGTTACACATTTAAGACACTAATTGCTCACCTTGTTCCGAATATAGTGACTACAATGCTCACTAAATCTCCGAAAGAACAGTTTATCCTACATTTCATAGTTCCATATGTTAGTAAATACACATTTATGTATTTATATTTTTATTGTACTATATTATCCCAGTCTATTGGGTATTTAGATTACAATGTATTCGACCCATGGCTTAACTGTATATATTGTCAAGTATTGTAACGTTCTATTTTCATAAACAAAATTTTCATTTTTAAATAAGGTAAAAACACCATTCACATTAAACCCAAGTTAAGAAAACTCATTTGTTCCAAAATATAGTTGTTTGAAAATCAGAGTAATATAAATAATGTGGAATGTCTAATGTTACTGATGAGTGTGTACAATCATGCCATCGCCTTCCCACAATCACCAATGGTACCTGAAAAAAATTTAATCCATAACTGTAAGACAAATCTTAGTGAGTTCCCCCAAAATACCACACACCACAATATACATACAATGAATGCACACACGAGCCTTCAGTCTGTTTGGCCCGCCTCGTAAGGCCTACAACATACCTGGACCACTCTCCTGAGCCTATAGTCTGACTAGACCACTTCACATCCACACATGGCCTAGAGCATAGCACTAGCTCACCCGGGTATCTTGGCCTACAACACAAAGCATGACCACCTCAACCTACCACCCAATATGTCGACATATGTAACAAACAAACAATCAAGTAAGCATATAAACACATGCAACTATCTACACTAGTCTACCTGCCTAACTGCTCACTACCGCATACCAGACCTCATGAAGTACA
This sequence comes from Lactuca sativa, assembly GCF_002870075.4. NCBI lineage: Eukaryota > Viridiplantae > Streptophyta > Magnoliopsida > Asterales > Asteraceae > Lactuca > Lactuca sativa. The sequence goes on from NC_056627.2 coordinate 19,230,789, forward strand.
TTACGCCACTACCAGTAAAACTCCAAGGAATGCATAACCATATGTAACTAGAGGTGAAATAGACATCCAAATAGGTGATCCCACTCTAGAGCCATAACCAAAAAAGGAACAGACAAGAAAGACTAAATCAAGAGTTCTCAGGATATCCTACGTGACTACATACCGCCCCTATGACACTCCACTAGACGGTCACCAACCTACTGGTACTCAAACCAACATACCGATACTCTTGTATGTTGACATACGAGGTGATATGTGCATATATATATATATATATATATATATATATATATATATATATATATTACATCATATCTTAATATTATTAGCTATATTTATGCTTATTATAGAAAAAAATGTACTTATTATGTTTAATATCTATTATTTAGCATAAAAGACATTCTCGGAAGCAATATGGAACCTGGAAGTAGGAATGAAGAGCTTAGGCAAGAAGAAGACACAAGAAGGATATTGCTGGACAACTTAACCCTTCGTCAGTATTTTACCCATATGTCATGACTCGTAACTCAGATTGACGTGATTAAAAATCATCTGAAAACTAGACATAATTCCGGACAACTTTCATGTTTTGAGAAAATGTCACAACTGGAAATTTTGTGTCATGTAATCTAAACATTCAAGTTAATGTGAATCAAAAACTTCAATCAAATACATTATACAAGTACCACAAGTAGTCATCAAACAATTGGAAAACCCTAGAAGTTCTTGTTAAGTCTATTTTGGACTAGAACTTCCTTATTGGATCCAAGTGGACCAATAAGCTTCCAATTGGACTATCATGGGCTTAGAACCCTAATTGGGCAATAATTGGGCTCACATCTATTTATTTCAATATTGTGAGCCATGTTGGACCTAGAATGAAATAAATTAATGACTATGAACCATAATTAACCTAATTTGACCCTAACAAGTCATAAAAATCACATTTAAATTTAAATGGACCAAAAATCACTCAACTTAACCATGAGAATTGGGCTTAAGTATTTAAGGCCCAAACACCCCCATTTCCTCCATTATTCTCGGCCCAAAAGCTCAAGCCCAAGAAGAGGGTTGACCTTAGTGTGCCACCTCCTTATTGTCTTGTGGATCTCCATGCAAATCCATTCCATGTATCCATGCACATCACTTCATGTCTACATCTCCCTCTCTCTTCTTGAACTCGGCCGAGAGCAACACCACACACACACAAAACACTCACAAACTCTCTCTAAAATTCACTCAAGACTTCTTCCTCTTCTCCATCCAAAATCTCGAAAATTAGGAAGCATTCAAGGAAGTTCTTCCACAAAATCATCATCTAAGGTAAGGTTTTGCTTGGATCTATGACTTGTATTCCTTATTTACCAAAAATCTCTTCCTAATCCATGCAAAAATCATGATCTTGCACTCTAGAAACCCCATAAACTCGAAAATTTCATCAAGGAGTACAAAGGCCAAAAATCACTTCATCTCTTCCAATCTTTCTTCAAAAACCGAATCAACACCCAAGGTGAGCTTCATACCCCCTATTTTCTGTTTTTATGAGTTTTGTGGGGGGGGGGGGGGGGGAATACAAGTGAAAGTGTAGATCTATATGTGTTTATATGCCTTGTATGATTTCCATGCTTATATGTATGCTTTTATGTGTTTTAATGTTGGATCTAGCCATAAAACTCCTCAAAACCGAGATATAACTTATGTTATATGATTTTAGCATGAAATGTATTTCTACATACAAAGTGTTTCAAGAAAGATAGCTAAATGGTTTAGTAACAATTTTCTTTAAGCTAAAAACACAAATTTTGGGCCAAAAATGTGAAAAATACAAAATTAAGGGCCCAAATTGACATTTCACAGATTCTGATGGATGAAGTGTGCCAAAACAGTTTCCGTAAAACTATTTCTGGAATTATACTCAATTAGAGGATTAAAAACATGAATTTCAAGCTTAATGGGCTAAAAATGAAAATTTCGGCCCAATGAGGCCCATTATGCGAATTTTTCTGTTTTGGAGGGCCAAAACTGTGATTTTCTGTAAAATAGTGGTCCATAAGTGATCCAAGTCCTTTTCAAAGGTTTAAAATGATTTTTAAATTTAAAAAGGACCAAAGTTGCAAAAAATTTTACAATTTGGGCCAAAATTGACAAAATTGCGAAAAGAAGGGTATTAACCGAGAAAACTGAAATTTCAGGGACTTAAGCTGTTTTCTATGAAAAATATGCTGGAAAAGGTTTATTTCAATAATTTTTGGTGTTAAAATGTCAAGAAAATTGATTTAAGGACCAAACCGGAAAATATTTTAAATAAAGGGTTGAAAAAGTAAATTTTACAAACAAGGAGGGGCTGAAAACAGAAAATTTTCATGACTAATTCAATACATACAATTTGACCAAGTAATGGTACTACAACTATCGACAAAATACAATACACTACAACACCAAAAGTCGTTGTTAAACGAATTGGTTCGGTCTCGAACCAATAAAAATCCGAAACCACTAACACAACGATACTATGATACTACAATACTATGATTCATACAAATAACGATTCGGAATTCATTATACATGTGCACAGACGTCTACGCACTATCTTTGGGCCCCACAAGTGTAAAATCTTGTTCGTTGAGCCTAGCTAGCTCGACGACCTGATCTTAAGGCCCAAAGACTTCATCTTACGAGGTGTTGGGTTTTACCAATCCGACACGACGTAACCGGACTTTCAATGGCTGTAGACTACTGGTCCCCAAGGGTCCTTTAGTGTCGCTAGTAGAGTCTGCCTTTTTGCGAGGCGGGTCTGGGACCCCCCGTACCTTTTTATCCCCAACCGGCTAATGGAGTCGTCGAGGCCTTCGTGTCCTCCTTCTCTTCGGATGTGGGACTACAGGACGGTTGGATAACGTGATTAGTACGGACGACGCCTTCGGGATCGTTAGTATTGCTATAGACTAGTCGTTTGTGTAACGCGTGTTTGTAGCGGATAATCATGCTCAAAAATAATCCAATGTCGTCTGGAATTATAACTTCATGTGTTGCAATGGTTTCAAGAAATTTCATGGAATTCAAAGAATTAGGAAAACATCGGGTTTTCCTAGGGTTTTCAATACATACAATTTCAGAATACATACGATTTCAACAAACAATATTTTACAAGTATAGAAAACAAACAAGCATACTTATGGATCTTCACACCTTTTTGACTATACTATTTTCAGAAAATATCGGATTTTCTGGCGGTTTTCAAACGACACGAAACATTGTTTTTTTTTAAATACAACTTATGAACTCACCAACATTTCATATGTTGACGTTTTTCAAAATACTTGTATTCTCAGGGAACCAGTGAATCAAAGGAAATCTTATTCAGTGATGGCTTGCAGTTTACTTATGTACAAATCGAATAATTTATGGTGGAATGTAATGTTTAAACAATGTATTTCATGTAAACTCTACTGGTTGTACAATACTAATGCATGGTGACGAATGTTGTTATGTTTCATATATATTCAATGTTATGGTATTCAATTGAGTCACGACAGCCCCCGGACGTTTCCGCCGTCTGGTTCGGGGGTGTGACAGGTTGGTATCAGAGCTTTGTTTATAGTGAACTAGCATGTCGAGCCATACATTGATATGCAACTATAAACCAAAAAGAGGGACTAACATAACTCTGAACAAAACAAGTAAATAAAACACACTTGCTTGCATTAGAGATAAGAACCTAACGCCGAATCAAACACAATAACACTGGTATCTCGGTTAATTCGGGACTGTTCTTAGTGATACCAAGGAGTGAATGTAGCCTGATCAACTACATTCTCTCCAAAGTAAAACTAACACACGTCTTGATGAGATTGGGATGACTAGGGAACCTAAAACTATACCCTTTATCATCAACAAGAGAACGTTTGCTTGGTCTGTACAATAGTCATAGAACCTAGGAATAATGTTAGCATATTTACATACTCGCGCAGACAGCATGGATGGATTTCATCACCCTGGAGACCCCTACTTCCCTAATCAGGGAAACAACGGGTGGCTAGAGGAGGAGGAGGAGCCTGAGGAGGAGCAGCAGGGTATCCAGTATCACCAGGCCTTAGTAGCTCACGGGATGCTTGTGGATGAGCCAGGAGAGAATCCAGGTGAAGCACACGATGTCGGACCCGACGAATACGTAGACACTGATTACGAATTTGGAGGAATCGACAGTGACGATGAGGAAGGTCAGGCTGGGGACCAGGACCCCATCCCGCCATGCGAGGACGAGACACAACCAGATCACCCCGCCCCACCAGCGAACCCCCCAAGAGAGAACCGTTCCCTCGAAGCTGAGATCGCCGCACTGCGACAACAGTTGTATGCTATGGAGGCTCGGGCAGTGCAAGCGGAGCATGAGAGGGATGAGGTTATTGGAGACATGGCAGAGATGGCGCAACTACTGGCGCAACATTTCGGCATATGACCTCGGCACCCCCTCCTGACGCAGCTCATCGTGGTTAGGGATAGACTTATCATAGTAGGCCATTAGGAACTATGTTATGTACTCCGGTTCTATGTTTAAGTGACTACACTACTCATGGAGCCGTTATGCTGTCGGATTAGTGTTACTTATGTATGCTCTTACGAGCAAATTTTCTTGTACTAAACACGGATAATATTAATAAACTTTTGTGTGTTTTGCTATGATATTCTCAGTTGTTATGTGTTGAGACGTTATGATTGTATGCTTGATGATAGTAATGTTTAGGTTCGTACCATACACCTAGTTAGTAGGGTCGCCACCTCACAGAAACCACGTACACTCAACATCTTTCCGTTTCATGACAGAAAGATGCCTCGCCCAGCTACTCGCAGAAATCCCGAACCAACCCCGCCCGAAGTTGACTCCACTGCTTTCCAGGCAGCCGTGTCCGCTGCAGTCACAGCAGCTATGGCGCAACTTCACCGAGGGAACAACGGAGGAGGTAATGGTCAAGGCTCCGGAAGTTCGAACAACGGGACGAACCAAGGACTCACTAAAACGTGCACCTACAAGGACTTTGCGAACGCTAAACCCCGAACTTTCAACGGCACGGGAGGGGTGATTTCCTTGAAGAGATGGATCGAGAAGGTAGAGTCGGTGTTTGAGATATGCGAATGCCCCGAGCAGATGAAGGTGAAGTTCGCGGCCTGCACTTTCGTGGACCAAGCCCTCACTTGGTGGAATGGACATGTGGAAGCTATGACACTTCCTGTCGCCAACTCTATCCCATGGGCAGAAATGAAAGAAATGTTAATGGCTGAGTACTGCCCCCGAGGCGAAATTCAAAGGATGGAGCAGGAACTATGGAACCTCACGGTGCAGAATGCTAACATCGACGCCTACATCTCGAGATTCAGCGAATTATCCCTATTGTGCCCGGGTATGATCACGTCGGAAGGGAAGAAGGTTGAACGATTCATTTGGGGACTGACATCCCCCATTCAAGGGAATGTGATAGCTGCGAACCCTGAAACTTTTGACAGTGCGAAGAGATTGGCAAAGAGGCTGTACGATCATAACAACAAAAGAGGCGAGAAACCAATAGAGACTGAGAAGAAAAAGGAGGGTGATGGCAGGAGAGGGAAGAACCCCAAGAGGAAGGGGCGTCAGGGCCCCGAGACCTCTAAAAGGCAGCAAACAGTGGCAGTTAACGCTGTCACCGCACCGATTCCAGTCACCCCACATGCTCCAGCCTCAGCTGCTTCAAATGCTTCAAGACCCTACTCCGGTAGTCTTCCTAGTTGCAATAAGTGCGGCCTCCACCATCACGGCGAATGCAGGGAACTCCATTGCACCAGTTGCAACCGAAGGGGACACACTGCAAGGTTCTGCAGAACGTACCCTCCTAGGAACCAGAGTCAGGGGAACAACCAGAACAACAACAACAACAACAACTACCGCAATAACAACAACACCAATACCGGCAGCAACAATGCAGGGCCTAGCCACACCTGTTTTGGGTGTGGAAGGACGGGACATTTCCGTCGAGATTGCCCTAACAACAACAACTCAGGAAACAGAGGAGCAGGGAGAATGCTGACTATGGGTCAGAGTGATGCAGTTCAGGACCCCGCAGTTGTGACCGGTACGTTTCTCTTAAACCACACTTATGCATGCATCTTATTTGATACCGGAGCGGAGCGAAGTTTCGTAAGCGAAAAGTTTAAACATTTATTAAAACAACGACCTCAGAAGCTAAATGAAACCTATACGGTGGAAATGGCCAATGGGAAAACCGAATCCACTAGGGAGATCTACATCGGATGTACCCTAACCCTCAACCAACACGTCTTACGAATAGATCTGATGCCAGTATCAATTAGGAGTTTCGACGTGATTATTGGCATGGATTGGTTAAGCCCCCACCATGCTGAGATTATGTGCCACGAGAAGGCCGTTCGCCTTCGTCTCCCAAATCACGAAACCCTAGTAATTTACGGAGACAAACCCAGTACGAATCTTCGTCTCATCTCATGCATCAAAGCACAAAAACACTTGCGAAAGAACAATTTGGCATTCTTGGCTCACATAGTGGACAGGACCAAAGAAGCAACTAACATCCAAGACATTCCGGTAGCGTGTGAATTCCCAGACGTGTTTCCTGAAGATCTTCCGGGAGTACCCCCAGAGAGACAGGTTGAGTTCCGAATCGACCTCGTTCCAGGAGCGACTCCTCTCGCTAAATCACCATATCGGTTGGCTCCTGCCGAAATGCAGGAATTGTCCAGCCAACTCAGTGAGCTTTTGGACAAGGGATTTATCCGACCTAGCTACTCGCCATGGGGAGCTCCGGTGCTCTTTGTCAAAAAGAAGGACGGATCTTTCAGAATGTGCATCGATTACAGAGAGTTGAATAAACTCACTGTCAAAAACCGCTACCCACTCCCACGAATCGATGATCTATTCGACCAGCTCCAAGGAGCTAGTTATTTTTCTAAAATAGATTTACGGTCCGGATACCATCAACTCAAAGTCCGAGAAGAGGATATTCCTAAAACCGCGTTCCGAACCCGCTACGGACACTATGAATTCGTCGTAATGCCTTTCGGTCTAACAAATGCACCTGCCGCATTTATGGACCTAATGAATCGAATCTGTCGACCGTTCCTGGACAACTTCGTCATTGTGTTTATCGATGACATCCTCGTCTATTCTCGAAGCAAAGAGGAGCATGGCCAACATCTCCGACAAATCTTAGAGACTCTGCGAACGGAAAAGCTTTACGCCAAACTCTCCAAGTGTGAGTTTTGGCTCCGGAGTGTGAATTTCCTAGGCCACGTAGTTAGCCAAGACGGAATTCATGTGGACCCTTCTAAGGTCAAAGCTGTGGAAGGATGGGCAACTCCGACTACGCCCACAGAAATTCGTCAGTTCTTAGGCCTAGCAGGTTACTATAGGAGGTTCATCCAAAACTTCTCTAAGATCGCCAAGCCGCTTACCTTGCTTACGCAAAAGGGCGTGCCGTTTAAGTGGACCGACCGACAAGAGATTGCGTTTCGAACCTTGAAGCAAGCTCTCTGTAGCGCTCCTGTGCTATCTCTACCTGAAGGAATAGAAGACTTTGTAGTCTACTGTGACGCGTTGAATCAGGGCCTAGGCTGCGTTCTCATGCAACGTGGAAGAGTGATAGCATATGCGTCCCGCCAACTAAAGACGCATGAGGTAAATTATACGACCCATGACCTAGAACTGGGAGCCGTGGTCTTTGCTCTGAAAATTTGGAGGCACTACCTGTACCGCACAAAGTGCACCATCTTCACAGACCACAAGAGCCTCCAGCACATCTTGAATCAAAAGGAGATGAACATGAGACAGCGGCGATGGGTGGAATTACTAAATGACTATGAATGCGAGATCAAGTACCACCCAGGCAAGGCCAACGTGGTAGCTGATGCATTAAGTCGGAAGGAGTACACAAACCGCCGTACGAAAATGCACTCGATAACCATTCAATCTCATCTGGCCACTCAAATTGCATCAGTCCAGTCAGAGGCTATGAAAGCGGAAAATAGAACCAGCGAGGCATTACGCGGAATGGAGAAGAACCTAGAAGTCAAGGAGAATGGGGTATACTACTTCATGAACCGTATTTGGGTCCCAAAAATCGGAGGATTTAGAGAGACCGTTATGAAGGAAGCCCACAAGACACGATACTCCATTCATCCCGGTTCGGACAAGATGTATTTGGACATCAAGCAACACTATTGGTGGCCTAACATGAAGGCGGAAATCGCGACTTATGTCGGTAAGTGCCTTACGTGCGCCAGGGTAAAGGTAGAATACCAGAAACCTTCCGGATTGTTACAGCAACCGGCAATCCCTGAGTGGAAATGGGAGGGGATATCTATGGACTTCGTGACCAAGCTGCCCAAGACGTCGGACGGACTGGACACCATATGGGTAATAATCGACCGACTGACGAAATCTGCCCATTTCCTACCAATCAAAGAGTCCTACAAGATGGAGAGACTGACGCGTTTGTACCTATGAGAGGTCGTAAGACTCCATGGAGTGCCAAAATCTATCATCTCAGATAGGGACAGTAGATTCACGTCGCGCTTTTGGCAGTCGCTCCACAAGGCCATGGGAACTCATCTTGATATGAGCACTGCGTATCACCCACAAACGGACGGTCAGAGCGAACGAACCATTCAAACGCTTGAAGACATGCTTCGTGCATGTGCGATAGACTTTGGAAAGTCTTGGGATACCCACCTACCGTTGATCGAGTTTTCATATAACAATAGTTATCATTCGAGCATCAAGGTGGCCCCTTTCGAAGCATTGTACGGGCGTAAATGTAGATCACTGTTATGTTGGGCTGAAGTAGGTGACACCCAGCTAGCAAGAACACATACGTCAAACATGGCACTAACAGGACCGGAGATCATTCGCGAGACCACAGAAAAGATTGTCCAGATCAAAGCTCGATTACAAGCATCGCGTGACCGGCAAAAGAGCTACGCTGATAAACGACGAAAGCCCTTAGAATTCCAGGTCGGTGATCGAGTATTGTTGAAGGTCTCACCCTGGAAAGGGGTTATACGTTTCGGAAAACGGGGAAAGCTGAACCCGCGATACATTGGACCTTTCGAAATCGTCGCCCGAATAGGTCCAGTAGCATACAGACTACAACTACCCGCGGAGCTCAACGGTGTACACCCCGTGTTTCATGTCTCTAATCTGAAAAAGTGCCTATCAGATGAAACCCTTGTCATTCCTCTTGACGAAATCGAAATCAATGAGAATCTCCTGTTCGTCGAAGAACCAATCGAAATCATGGACAGGGAGGTGAAGCGTACTAAGCAGAGCCGCATCCCGATCGTGAAGGTACGGTGGAACGCAAAGCGTGGGCCAGAATTCATGTGGGAACGCGAAGATCAAATGAAGCAGAAGTACCCTCACCTATTCTAGCATTCTCAAATCTAGCTTTCAAACAGAATTTCGGGACGAAATTCCCTCTAACGGGGGGATGATGTCACAACTGGAAATTTTGTGTCATGTAATCTAAACATTCAAGTTAATGTGAATCAAAAACTTCAATCAAATACATTATACAAGTACCACAAGTAGTCATCAAACAATTGGAAAACCCTAGAAGTTCTTGTTAAGTCTATTTTGGACTAGAACTTCCTTATTGGATCCAAGTGGACCAATAAGCTTCCAATTGGACTATCATGGGCTTAGAACCCTAATTGGGCTCTAATTGGACTCACATCTATTTATTTCAATATTGTGAGCCATGTTGGACCTAGAATGAAATAAATTAATGACTATGAACCATAATTAACCTAATTTGACCCTAACAAGTCATAAAAATCACATTTAAATTTAAATGGACCAAAAATCACTCAACTTAACCATGAGAATTGGGCTTAAGTATTTAAGGCCCAAACACCCTCATTTCCTCCATTATTCTCGGCCCAAAAGCTCAAGCCCAAGAAGAGGGTTGACCTTAGTGTGCCACCTCCTTATTGTCTTGTGGATCTCCATGCAAATCCATTCCATGTATCCATGCACATCACTTCATGTCTACATCTCCCTCTCTCTTCTTGAACTCGGCCGAGAGCAACACCACACACACACAAAACACTCACAAACTCTCTCTAAAATTCACTCAAGACTTCTTCCTCTTCTCCATCCAAAATCTCGAAAATTAGGAAGCATTCAAGGAAGTTCTTCCACAAAATCATCATCTAAGGTAAGGTTTTGCTTGGATCTATGACTTGTATTCCTTATTTACCAAAAATCTCTTCCTAATCCATGCAAAAATCATGATCTTGCACTCTAGAAACCCCATAAACTCGAAAATTTCAACAAGGAGTACAAAGGCCAAAAATTACTTCATCTCTTCCAATCTTTCTTCAAAAACCGAATCAACACCCAAGGTGAGCTTCATACCCCCTATTTTCTGTTTTTATGAGTTTTGTGGGGGGGGGGGGGGGGGGGAATACAAGTGAAAGTGTAGATCTATATGTGTTTATATGCCTTGTATGATTTCCATGCTTATATGTATGCTTTTATGTGTTTTAATGTTGGATCTAGCCATAAAACTCCTCAAAACCGAGATATAACTTATGTTATATGATTTTAGCATGAAATGTATTTCTACATACAAAGTGTTTCAAGAAAGATAGCTAAATGGTTTAGTAACAATTTTCTTTAAGCTAAAAACACAAATTTTGGGCCAAAAATGTGAAAAATACAAAATTAAGGGCCCAAATTGACATTTCACAGATTCTGATGGATGAAGTGTGCCAAAACAGTTTCCATAAAACTATTTCTGGAATTATACTCAATTAGAGGATTAAAAACATGAATTTCAAGCTTAATGGGCTAAAAATGAAAATTTCGGCCCAATGAGGCCCATTATGCGAATTTTTCTGTTTTGGAGGGCCAAAACTGTGATTTTCTGTAAAACAGTGGTCCATAAGTGATCCAAGTCCTTTTCAAAGGTTTAAAATGATTTTTAAATTTAAAAAGGACCAAAGTTGCAAAAAATTTTACAATTTGGGCCAAAATTGACAAAATTGCGAAAAGAAGGGTATTAACCGAGAAAACTGAAATTTCAGGGACTTAAGCTGTTTTCTATGAAAAATATGCTGGAAAAGGTTTATTTCAATAATTTTTGGTGTTAAAATGTCAAGAAAATTGATTTAAGGACCAAACCGGAAAATATTTTAAATAAAGGGTTGAAAAAGTAAATTTTACAAACAAGGAGGGGCTGAAAACAGAAAATTTTCATGACTAATTCAATACATACAATTTGACCAAGTAATGGTACTACAACTATCGACAAAATACAATACACTACAACACCAAAAGTCGTTGTTAAACGAATTGGTTCGGTCTCGAACCAATAAAAATCCGAAACCACTAACACACCGATACTATGATACTACAATACTATGATTCATACAAATAACGATTCGGAATTCATTATACATGTGCACAGACGTCTACGCACTATCTTTGGGCCCCACAAGTGTAAAATCTTGTTCGTTGAGCCTAGCTAGCTCGACGACCTGATCTTAAGGCCCAAAGACTTCATCTTACGAGGTGTTGGGTTTTACCAATCCGACACGACGTAACCGGACTTTCAATGGCTGTAGACTACTGGTCCCCAAGGGTCCTTTAGTGTCGCTAGTAGAGTCTGCCTTTTTGCGAGGCGGGTCTGGGACCCCTCGTACCTTTTTATCCCCAACCGGCTAATGGAGTCGTCGAGGCCTTCGTGTCCTCCTTCTCTTCGGATGTGGGACTACAGGACGGTTGGATAACGTGATTAGTACGGACGACGCCTTCGGGATCGTTAGTATTGCTATAGACTAGTCGTTTGTGTAACGCGTGTTTGTAGCGGATAATCATGCTCAAAAATAATCCAATGTCGTCTGGAATTATAACTTCATGTGTTGCAATGGTTTCAAGAAATTTCATGGAATTCAAAGAATTAGGAAAACATCGGGTTTTCCTAGGGTTTTCAATACATACAATTTCAGAATACATACGATTTCAACAAACAATATTTTACAAGTATAGAAAACAAACAAGCATACTTATGGATCTTCACACCTTTTTGACTATACTATTTTCAGAAAATATCGGATTTTCTGGCGGTTTTCAAACGACACGAAACATTGTTTTTTTTTAAATACAACTTATGAACTCACCAACATTTCATATGTTGACGTTTTTCAAAATACTTGTATTCTCAGGGAACCAGTGAATCAAAGGAAATCTTATTCAGTGATGGCTTGCAGTTTACTTATGTACGAATCGAATAATTTATGGTGGAATGTAATGTTTAAACAATGTATTTCATGTAAACTCTACTGGTTGTACAATACTAATGCATGGTGACGAATGTTGTTATGTTTCATATATATTCAATGTTATGGTATTCAATTGAGTCACGACAGCCCCCGGACGTTTCCGCCGTCTGGTTCGGGGGTGTGACAGGTTGGTATCAGAGCTTTGCTTATAGTGAACTAGCATGTCGAGCCATACATTGATATGCAACTATAAACCAAAAAGAGGGACTAACATAACTCTGAACAAAACAAGTAAATAAAACACACTTGCTTGCATTAGAGATAAGAACCTAACGCCGAATCAAACACAATAACACTGGTATCTCGGTTAATTCGGGACTGTTCTTAGTGATACCAAGGAGTGAATGTAGCCTGATCAACTACATTCTCTCCAAAGTAAAACTAACACACGTCTTGATGAGATTGGGATGACTAGGGAACCTAAAACTATACCCTTTATCATCAACAAGAGAACGTTTGCTTGGTCTGTACAATAGTCATAGAACCTAGGAATAATGTTAGCATATTTACATACTCGCGCAGACAGCATGGATGGATTTCATCACCCTGGAGACCCCTACTTCCCTAATCAGGGAAACAACGGGTGGCTAGAGGAGGAGGAGGAGCCTGAGGAGGAGCAGCAGGGTATCCAGTATCACCAGGCCTTAGTAGCTCACGGGATGCTTGTGGATGAGCCAGGAGAGAATCCAGGTGAAGCACACGATGTCGGACCCGACGAATACGTAGACACTGATTACGAATTTGGAGGAATCGACAGTGACGATGAGGAAGGTCAGGCTGGGGACCAGGACCCCATCCCGCCATGCGAGGACGAGACACAACCAGATCACCCCGCCCCACCAGCGAACCCCCCAAGAGAGAACCGTTCCCTCGAAGCTGAGATCGCCGCACTGCGACAACAGTTGTATGCTATGGAGGCTCGGGTAGTGCAAGCGGAGCATGAGAGGGATGAGGTTATTGGAGACATGGCAGAGATGGCGCAACTACTGGCGCAACATTTCGGCATATGACCTCGGCACCCCCTCCTGATGCAGCTCATCGTGGTTAGGGATAGACTTATCATAGTAGGCCATTAGGAACTATGTTATGTACTCCGGTTCTATGTTTAAGTGACTACACTACTCATGGAGCCGTTATGCTGTCGGATTAGTGTTACTTATGTATGCTCTTACGAGCAAATTTTCTTGTACTAAACACGGATAATATTAATAAACTTTTGTGTGTTTTGCTATGATATTCTCAGTTGTTATGTGTTGAGACGTTATGATTGTATGCTTGATGATAGTAATGTTTAGGTTCGTACCATACACCTAGTTAGTAGGGTCGCCACCTCACAGAAACCACGTACACTCAACATCTTTCCGTTTCATGACAGAAAGATGCCTCGCCCAGCTACTCGCAGAAATCCCGAACCAACCCCGCCCGAAGTTGACTCCACTGCTTTCCAGGCAGCCGTGTCCGCTGCAGTCACAGCAGCTATGGCGCAACTTCACCGAGGGAACAACGGAGGAGGTAATGGTCAAGGCTCCGGAAGTTCGAACAACGGGACGAACCAAGGACTCACTAAAACGTGCACCTACAAGGACTTTGCGAACGCTAAACCCCGAACTTTCAACGGCACGGGAGGGGTGATTTCCTTGAAGAGATGGATCGAGAAGGTAGAGTCGGTGTTTGAGATATGCGAATGCCCCGAGCAGATGAAGGTGAAGTTCGCGGCCTGCACTTTCGTGGACCAAGCCCTCACTTGGTGGAATGGACATGTGGAAGCTATGACACTTCCTGTCGCCAACTCTATCCCATGGGCAGAAATGAAAGAAATGTTAATGGCTGAGTACTGCCCCCGAGGCGAAATTCAAAGGATGGAGCAGGAACTATGGAACCTCACGGTGCAGAATGCTAACATCGACGCCTACATCTCGAGATTCAGCGAATTATCCCTATTGTGCCCGGGTATGATCACGTCGGAAGGGAAGAAGGTTGAACGATTCATTTGGGGACTGACATCCCCCATTCAAGGGAATGTGATAGCTGCGAACCCTGAAACTTTTGACAGTGCGAAGAGATTGGCAAAGAGGCTGTACGATCATAACAACAAAAGAGGCGAGAAACCAATAGAGACTGAGAAGAAAAAGGAGGGTGATGGCAGGAGAGGGAAGAACCCCAAGAGGAAGGGGCGTCAGGGCCCCGAGACCTCTAAAAGGCAGCAAACAGTGGCAGTTAACGCTGTCACCGCACCGATTCCAGTCACCCCACATGCTCCAGCCTCAGCTGCTTCAAATGCTTCAAGACCCTACTCCGGTAGTCTTCCTAGTTGCAATAAGTGCGGCCTCCACCATCACGGCGAATGCAGGGAACTCCATTGCACCAGTTGCAACCGAAGGGGACACACTGCAAGGTTCTGCAGAACGTACCCTCCTAGGAACCAGAGTCAGGGGAACAACCAGAACAACAACAACAACAACAACTACCGCAATAACAACAACACCAATACCGGCAGCAACAATGCAGGGCCTAGCCACACCTGTTTTGGGTGTGGAAGGACGGGACATTTCCGTCGAGATTGCCCTAACAACAACAACTCAGGAAACAGAGGAGCAGGGAGAATGCTGACTATGGGTCAGAGTGATGCAGTTCAGGACCCCGCAGTTGTGACCGGTACGTTTCTCTTAAACCACACTTATGCATGCATCTTATTTGATACCGGAGCGGAGCGAAGTTTCGTAAGCGAAAAGTTTAAACATTTATTAAAACAACGACCTCAGAAGCTAAATGAAACCTATACGGTGGAAATGGCCAATGGGAAAACCGAATCCACTAGGGAGATCTACATCGGATGTACCCTAACCCTCAACCAACACGTCTTACGAATAGATCTGATGCCAGTATCAATTAGGAGTTTCGACGTGATTATTGGCATGGATTGGTTAAGCCCCCACCATGCTGAGATTATGTGCCACGAGAAGGCCGTTCGCCTTCGTCTCCCAAATCACGAAACCCTAGTAATTTACGGAGACAAACCCAGTACGAATCTTCGTCTCATCTCATGCATCAAAGCACAAAAACACTTGCGAAAGAACAATTTGGCATTCTTGGCTCACATAGTGGACAGGACCAAAGAAGAAACTAACATCCAAGACATTCCAGTAGCGTGTGAATTCCCGGACGTGTTTCCTGAAGATCTTCCGGGAGTACCCCCAGAGAGACAGGTTGAGTTCCGAATCGACCTCGTTCCAGGAGCGACTCCTCTCGCTAAATCACCATATCGGTTGGCTCCTGCCGAAATGCAGGAATTGTCCAGCCAACTCAGTGAGCTTTTGGACAAGGGATTTATCCGACCTAGCTACTCGCCATGGGGAGCTCCGGTGCTCTTTATCAAAAAGAAGGACGGATCTTTCAGAATGTGCATCGATTACAGAGAGTTGAATAAACTCACTGTCAAAAACCGCTACCCACTCCCACGAATCGATGATCTATTCGACCAGCTCCAAGGAGCTAGTTATTTTTCTAAAATAGATTTACGGTCCGGATACCATCAACTCAAAGTCCGAGAAGAGGATATTCCTAAAACCGCGTTTCGAACCCACTACGGACACTATGAATTCGTCGTAATGCCTTTCGGTCTAACAAATGCACCTACCGCATTTATGGACCTAATGAATCGAATCTGTCGACCGTTCCTGGAAAACTTCGTCATTGTGTTTATCGATGACATCCTCGTCTATTCTCGAAGCAAAGAGGAGCATGGCCAACATCTCCGACAAATCTTAGAGACTCTGCGAACGGAAAAGCTTTACGCCAAACTCTCCAAGTGTGAGTTTTGGCTCCGGACTGTGAATTTCCTAGGCCACGTAGTTAGCCAAGACGGAATTCATGTGGACCCTTCTAAGGTCAAAGCTGTGGAAGGATGGGCAACTCCGACTATGCCCACAGAAATTCGTCAGTTCTTAGGCCTAGCAGGTTACTATTGGAGGTTCATCCAAAACTTCTCTAAGATCGCCAAGCCGCTTACCTTGCTTACGCAAAAGGGCGTGCCATTCAAGTGGACCGACCGACAAGAGATTGTGTTTCGAACCTTGAAGCAAGCTCTCTGTAGCGCTCCTGTGCTATCTCTACCTGAAGGAACAGAAGACTTTGTAGTCTACTGTGACGCGTCGAATCAGGGCCTAGGCTGCGTTCTCATGCAACGTGGAAGAGTGATAGCATATGCGTCCCGCCAACTAAAGACGCATGAGGTAAATTATACGACCCATGACCTAGAACTGGGAGCCGTGGTCTTTGCTCTGAAAATTTGGAGGCACTACCTGTACGGCACAAAGTGCACCATCTTCACAGACCATAAGAGCCTCCAGCACATCTTGAATCAAAAGGAGCTGAACATGAGACAGCGGCGATGGGTGGAATTACTAAATGACTATGAATGCGAGATCAAGTACCACCCAGGCAAGGCCAACGTGGTAGCTGATGCATTAAGTCGGAAGGAGTACACAAACCGCCGTACGAAAACGCACTCGATAACCATTCAATCTCATCTGGCCACTCAAATTGCATCAGTCCAGTCAGAGGCTATGAAAGCGGAAAATAGAACTAGCGAGGCATTACGCGGAATGGAGAAGAACCTAGAAGTCAAGGAGAATGGGGTATACTACTTCATGAACCGTATTTGGGTCCCAAAAATCGGAGGATTTAGAGAGACCGTTATGAAGGAAGCCCACAAGACACGATACTCCATTCATCCCGGTTCGGACAAGATGTATTTGGACATCAAGCAACACTATTGGTGGCCTAACATGAAGGCGGAAATCGCGACTTATGTCGGTAAGTGCCTTACGTGCGCCAGGGTAAAGGTAGAATACCAGAAACCTTCCGGATTGTTACAGCAACCGGCAATCCCTGAGTGGAAATGGGAGGGGATATCTATGGACTTCGTGACCAAGCTTCCCAAGACATCGGACGGACTGGACACCATATGGGTAATAATCGACCGACTGACGAAATCTGCCCATTTCCTACCAATCAAAGAGTCCTACAAGATGGAGAGACTGACGCGTTTGTACCTACGAGAGGTCGTAAGACTCCATGGAGTGCCAAAATCTATCATCTCGGATAGGGACAGTAGATTCACGTCGCGCTTTTGGCAGTCGCTCCACAAGGCCATGGGAACTCATCTTGATATGAGCACTGCGTATCACCCACAAACGGACGGTCAGAGCGAACGAACCATTCAAACGCTTGAAGACATGCTTCGTGCATGTGCGATAGACTTTGGAAAGTCTTGGGATACCCACCTACCGTTGATCGAGTTTTCATATAACAATAGTTATCATTCGAGCATCAAGGTGGCCCCTTTCGAAGCACTGTACGGGCGTAAATGTAGATCACTGTTATGTTGGGCTGAAGTAGGTGACACCCAGCTAGCAAGAACACATACGTCAAACAGGGCACTAACAGGACCGGAGATCATTCGCGAGACCACAGAAAAGATTGTCCAGATCAAAGCTCGATTACAAGCATCGCGTGACCGGCAAAAGAGCTACGCTGATAAACGACAAAAGCCCTTAGAATTCCAGGTCGGTGATCGAGTATTGTTGAAGGTCTCACCCTGGAAAGGGGTTATACGTTTCGGAAAACGGGGAAAGCTGAACCCGCGATACATTGGACCTTTCGAAATCGTCGCCCGAATAGGTCCAGTAGCATACAGACTACAACTACCCGCGGAGCTCAACGGTGTACACCCCGTGTTTCATGTCTCTAATCTGAAAAAGTGCCTATCAGATGAAACCCTTGTCATTCCTCTTGACGAAATCGAAATCAATGAGAATCTCCTGTTCGTCGAAGAACCAATCGAAATCATGGACAGGGAGGTGAAGCGTACTAAGCAGAGCCGCATCCCGATCGTGAAGGTACGGTGGAACGCAAAGCGTGGGCCAGAATTCATGTGGGAACGCGAAGATCAAATGAAGCAGAAGTACCCTCACCTATTCTAGCATTCTCAAATCTAGCTTTCAAACAGAATTTCGGGACGAAATTCCCTCTAACGGGGGGATGATGTCACAACTGGAAATTTTGTGTCATGTAATCTAAACATTCAAGTTAATGTGAATCAAAAACTTCAATCAAATACATTATACAAGTACCACAAGTAGTCATCAAACAATTGGAAAACCCTAGAAGTTCTTGTTAAGTCTATTTTGGACTAGAACTTCCTTATTGGATCCAAGTGGACCAATAAGCTTCCAATTGGACTATCATGGGCTTAGAACCCTAATTGGGCTCTAATTGGACTCACATCTATTTATTTCAATATTGTGAGCCATGTTGGACCTAGAATGAAATAAATTAATGACTATGAACCATAATTAACCTAATTTGACCCTAACAAGTCATAAAAATCACATTTAAATTTAAATGGACCAAAAATCACTCAACTTAACCATGAGAATTGGGCTTAAGTATTTAAGGCCCAAACACCCTCATTTCCTCCATTATTCTCGGCCCAAAAGCTCAAGCCCAAGAAGAGGGTTGACCTTAGTGTGCCACCTCCTTATTGTCTTGTGGATCTCCATGCAAATCCATTCCATGTATCCATGCACATCACTTCATGTCTACATCTCCCTCTCTCTTCTTGAACTCGGCCGAGAGCAACACCACACACACACAAAACACTCACAAACTCTCTCTAAAATTCACTCAAGACTTCTTCCTCTTCTCCATCCAAAATCTCGAAAATTAGGAAGCATTCAAGGAAGTTCTTCCACAAAATCATCATCTAAGGTAAGGTTTTGCTTGGATCTATGACTTGTATTCCTTATTTACCAAAAATCTCTTCCTAATCCATGCAAAAATCATGATCTTGCACTCTAGAAACCCCATAAACTCGAAAATTTCAACAAGGAGTACAAAGGCCAAAAATTACTTCATCTCTTCCAATCTTTCTTCAAAAACCGAATCAACACCCAAGGTGAGCTTCATACCCCCTATTTTCTGTTTTTATGAGTTTTGTGGGGGGGGGGGGGGGGGAATACAAGTGAAAGTGTAGATCTATATGTGTTTATATGCCTTGTATGATTTCCATGCTTATATGTATGCTTTTATGTGTTTTAATGTTGGATCTAGCCATAAAACTCCTCAAAACCGAGATATAACTTATGTTATATGATTTTAGCATGAAATGTATTTCTACATACAAAGTGTTTCAAGAAAGATAGCTAAATGGTTTAGTAACAATTTTCTTTAAGCTAAAAACACAAATTTTGGGCCAAAAATGTGAAAAATACAAAATTAAGGGCCCAAATTGACATTTCACAGATTCTGATGGATGAAGTGTGCCAAAACAGTTTCCATAAAACTATTTCTGGAATTATACTCAATTAGAGGATTAAAAACATGAATTTCAAGCTTAATGGGCTAAAAATGAAAATTTCGGCCCAATGAGGCCCATTATGCGAATTTTTCTGTTTTGGAGGGCCAAAACTGTGATTTTCTGTAAAACAGTGGTCCATAAGTGATCCAAGTCCTTTTCAAAGGTTTAAAATGATTTTTAAATTTAAAAAGGACCAAAGTTGCAAAAAATTTTACAATTTGGGCCAAAATTGACAAAATTGCGAAAAGAAGGGTATTAACCGAGAAAACTGAAATTTCAGGGACTTAAGCTGTTTTCTATGAAAAATATGCTGGAAAAGGTTTATTTCAATAATTTTTGGTGTTAAAATGTCAAGAAAATTGATTTAAGGACCAAACCGGAAAATATTTTAAATAAAGGGTTGAAAAAGTAAATTTTACAAACAAGGAGGGGCTGAAAACAGAAAATTTTCATGACTAATTCAATACATACAATTTGACCAAGTAATGGTACTACAACTATCGACAAAATACAATACACTACAACACCAAAAGTCGTTGTTAAACGAATTGGTTCGGTCTCGAACCAATAAAAATCCGAAACCACTAACACACCGATACTATGATACTACAATACTATGATTCATACAAATAACGATTCGGAATTCATTATACATGTGCACAGACGTCTACGCACTATCTTTGGGCCCCACAAGTGTAAAATCTTGTTCGTTGAGCCTAGCTAGCTCGACGACCTGATCTTAAGGCCCAAAGACTTCATCTTACGAGGTGTTGGGTTTTACCAATCCGACACGACGTAACCGGACTTTCAATGGCTGTAGACTACTGGTCCCCAAGGGTCCTTTAGTGTCGCTAGTAGAGTCTGCCTTTTTGCGAGGCGGGTCTGGGACCCCTCGTACCTTTTTATCCCCAACCGGCTAATGGAGTCGTCGAGGCCTTCGTGTCCTCCTTCTCTTCGGATGTGGGACTACAGGACGGTTGGATAACGTGATTAGTACGGACGACGCCTTCGGGATCGTTAGTATTGCTATAGACTAGTCGTTTGTGTAACGCGTGTTTGTAGCGGATAATCATGCTCAAAAATAATCCAATGTCGTCTGGAATTATAACTTCATGTGTTGCAATGGTTTCAAGAAATTTCATGGAATTCAAAGAATTAGGAAAACATCGGGTTTTCCTAGGGTTTTCAATACATACAATTTCAGAATACATACGATTTCAACAAACAATATTTTACAAGTATAGAAAACAAACAAGCATACTTATGGATCTTCACACCTTTTTGACTATACTATTTTCAGAAAATATCGGATTTTCTGGCGGTTTTCAAACGACACGAAACATTGTTTTTTTTTAAATACAACTTATGAACTCACCAACATTTCATATGTTGACGTTTTTCAAAATACTTGTATTCTCAGGGAACCAGTGAATCAAAGGAAATCTTATTCAGTGATGGCTTGCAGTTTACTTATGTACGAATCGAATAATTTATGGTGGAATGTAATGTTTAAACAATGTATTTCATGTAAACTCTACTGGTTGTACAATACTAATGCATGGTGACGAATGTTGTTATGTTTCATATATATTCAATGTTATGGTATTCAATTGAGTCACGACAGCCCCCGGACGTTTCCGCCGTCTGGTTCGGGGGTGTGACAGGTTGGTATCAGAGCTTTGCTTATAGTGAACTAGCATGTCGAGCCATACATTGATATGCAACTATAAACCAAAAAGAGGGACTAACATAACTCTGAACAAAACAAGTAAATAAAACACACTTGCTTGCATTAGAGATAAGAACCTAACGCCGAATCAAACACAATAACACTGGTATCTCGGTTAATTCGGGACTGTTCTTAGTGATACCAAGGAGTGAATGTAGCCTGATCAACTACATTCTCTCCAAAGTAAAACTAACACACGTCTTGATGAGATTGGGATGACTAGGGAACCTAAAACTATACCCTTTATCATCAACAAGAGAACGTTTGCTTGGTCTGTACAATAGTCATAGAACCTAGGAATAATGTTAGCATATTTACATACTCGCGCAGACAGCATGGATGGATTTCATCACCCTGGAGACCCCTACTTCCCTAATCAGGGAAACAACGGGTGGCTAGAGGAGGAGGAGGAGCCTGAGGAGGAGCAGCAGGGTATCCAGTATCACCAGGCCTTAGTAGCTCACGGGATGCTTGTGGATGAGCCAGGAGAGAATCCAGGTGAAGCACACGATGTCGGACCCGACGAATACGTAGACACTGATTACGAATTTGGAGGAATCGACAGTGACGATGAGGAAGGTCAGGCTGGGGACCAGGACCCCATCCCGCCATGCGAGGACGAGACACAACCAGATCACCCCGCCCCACCAGCGAACCCCCCAAGAGAGAACCGTTCCCTCGAAGCTGAGATCGCCGCACTGCGACAACAGTTGTATGCTATGGAGGCTCGGGTAGTGCAAGCGGAGCATGAGAGGGATGAGGTTATTGGAGACATGGCAGAGATGGCGCAACTACTGGCGCAACATTTCGGCATATGACCTCGGCACCCCCTCCTGATGCAGCTCATCGTGGTTAGGGATAGACTTATCATAGTAGGCCATTAGGAACTATGTTATGTACTCCGGTTCTATGTTTAAGTGACTACACTACTCATGGAGCCGTTATGCTGTCGGATTAGTGTTACTTATGTATGCTCTTACGAGCAAATTTTCTTGTACTAAACACGGATAATATTAATAAACTTTTGTGTGTTTTGCTATGATATTCTCAGTTGTTATGTGTTGAGACGTTATGATTGTATGCTTGATGATAGTAATGTTTAGGTTCGTACCATACACCTAGTTAGTAGGGTCGCCACCTCACAGAAACCACGTACACTCAACATCTTTCCGTTTCATGACAGAAAGATGCCTCGCCCAGCTACTCGCAGAAATCCCGAACCAACCCCGCCCGAAGTTGACTCCACTGCTTTCCAGGCAGCCGTGTCCGCTGCAGTCACAGCAGCTATGGCGCAACTTCACCGAGGGAACAACGGAGGAGGTAATGGTCAAGGCTCCGGAAGTTCGAACAACGGGACGAACCAAGGACTCACTAAAACGTGCACCTACAAGGACTTTGCGAACGCTAAACCCCGAACTTTCAACGGCACGGGAGGGGTGATTTCCTTGAAGAGATGGATCGAGAAGGTAGAGTCGGTGTTTGAGATATGCGAATGCCCCGAGCAGATGAAGGTGAAGTTCGCGGCCTGCACTTTCGTGGACCAAGCCCTCACTTGGTGGAATGGACATGTGGAAGCTATGACACTTCCTGTCGCCAACTCTATCCCATGGGCAGAAATGAAAGAAATGTTAATGGCTGAGTACTGCCCCCGAGGCGAAATTCAAAGGATGGAGCAGGAACTATGGAACCTCACGGTGCAGAATGCTAACATCGACGCCTACATCTCGAGATTCAGCGAATTATCCCTATTGTGCCCGGGTATGATCACGTCGGAAGGGAAGAAGGTTGAACGATTCATTTGGGGACTGACATCCCCCATTCAAGGGAATGTGATAGCTGCGAACCCTGAAACTTTTGACAGTGCGAAGAGATTGGCAAAGAGGCTGTACGATCATAACAACAAAAGAGGCGAGAAACCAATAGAGACTGAGAAGAAAAAGGAGGGTGATGGCAGGAGAGGGAAGAACCCCAAGAGGAAGGGGCGTCAGGGCCCCGAGACCTCTAAAAGGCAGCAAACAGTGGCAGTTAACGCTGTCACCGCACCGATTCCAGTCACCCCACATGCTCCAGCCTCAGCTGCTTCAAATGCTTCAAGACCCTACTCCGGTAGTCTTCCTAGTTGCAATAAGTGCGGCCTCCACCATCACGGCGAATGCAGGGAACTCCATTGCACCAGTTGCAACCGAAGGGGACACACTGCAAGGTTCTGCAGAACGTACCCTCCTAGGAACCAGAGTCAGGGGAACAACCAGAACAACAACAACAACAACAACTACCGCAATAACAACAACACCAATACCGGCAGCAACAATGCAGGGCCTAGCCACACCTGTTTTGGGTGTGGAAGGACGGGACATTTCCGTCGAGATTGCCCTAACAACAACAACTCAGGAAACAGAGGAGCAGGGAGAATGCTGACTATGGGTCAGAGTGATGCAGTTCAGGACCCCGCAGTTGTGACCGGTACGTTTCTCTTAAACCACACTTATGCATGCATCTTATTTGATACCGGAGCGGAGCGAAGTTTCGTAAGCGAAAAGTTTAAACATTTATTAAAACAACGACCTCAGAAGCTAAATGAAACCTATACGGTGGAAATGGCCAATGGGAAAACCGAATCCACTAGGGAGATCTACATCGGATGTACCCTAACCCTCAACCAACACGTCTTACGAATAGATCTGATGCCAGTATCAATTAGGAGTTTCGACGTGATTATTGGCATGGATTGGTTAAGCCCCCACCATGCTGAGATTATGTGCCACGAGAAGGCCGTTCGCCTTCGTCTCCCAAATCACGAAACCCTAGTAATTTACGGAGACAAACCCAGTACGAATCTTCGTCTCATCTCATGCATCAAAGCACAAAAACACTTGCGAAAGAACAATTTGGCATTCTTGGCTCACATAGTGGACAGGACCAAAGAAGAAACTAACATCCAAGACATTCCAGTAGCGTGTGAATTCCCGGACGTGTTTCCTGAAGATCTTCCGGGAGTACCCCCAGAGAGACAGGTTGAGTTCCGAATCGACCTCGTTCCAGGAGCGACTCCTCTCGCTAAATCACCATATCGGTTGGCTCCTGCCGAAATGCAGGAATTGTCCAGCCAACTCAGTGAGCTTTTGGACAAGGGATTTATCCGACCTAGCTACTCGCCATGGGGAGCTCCGGTGCTCTTTATCAAAAAGAAGGACGGATCTTTCAGAATGTGCATCGATTACAGAGAGTTGAATAAACTCACTGTCAAAAACCGCTACCCACTCCCACGAATCGATGATCTATTCGACCAGCTCCAAGGAGCTAGTTATTTTTCTAAAATAGATTTACGGTCCGGATACCATCAACTCAAAGTCCGAGAAGAGGATATTCCTAAAACCGCGTTTCGAACCCACTACGGACACTATGAATTCGTCGTAATGCCTTTCGGTCTAACAAATGCACCTACCGCATTTATGGACCTAATGAATCGAATCTGTCGACCGTTCCTGGAAAACTTCGTCATTGTGTTTATCGATGACATCCTCGTCTATTCTCGAAGCAAAGAGGAGCATGGCCAACATCTCCGACAAATCTTAGAGACTCTGCGAACGGAAAAGCTTTACGCCAAACTCTCCAAGTGTGAGTTTTGGCTCCGGACTGTGAATTTCCTAGGCCACGTAGTTAGCCAAGACGGAATTCATGTGGACCCTTCTAAGGTCAAAGCTGTGGAAGGATGGGCAACTCCGACTATGCCCACAGAAATTCGTCAGTTCTTAGGCCTAGCAGGTTACTATTGGAGGTTCATCCAAAACTTCTCTAAGATCGCCAAGCCGCTTACCTTGCTTACGCAAAAGGGCGTGCCATTCAAGTGGACCGACCGACAAGAGATTGTGTTTCGAACCTTGAAGCAAGCTCTCTGTAGCGCTCCTGTGCTATCTCTACCTGAAGGAACAGAAGACTTTGTAGTCTACTGTGACGCGTCGAATCAGGGCCTAGGCTGCGTTCTCATGCAACGTGGAAGAGTGATAGCATATGCGTCCCGCCAACTAAAGACGCATGAGGTAAATTATACGACCCATGACCTAGAACTGGGAGCCGTGGTCTTTGCTCTGAAAATTTGGAGGCACTACCTGTACGGCACAAAGTGCACCATCTTCACAGACCATAAGAGCCTCCAGCACATCTTGAATCAAAAGGAGCTGAACATGAGACAGCGGCGATGGGTGGAATTACTAAATGACTATGAATGCGAGATCAAGTACCACCCAGGCAAGGCCAACGTGGTAGCTGATGCATTAAGTCGGAAGGAGTACACAAACCGCCGTACGAAAACGCACTCGATAACCATTCAATCTCATCTGGCCACTCAAATTGCATCAGTCCAGTCAGAGGCTATGAAAGCGGAAAATAGAACTAGCGAGGCATTACGCGGAATGGAGAAGAACCTAGAAGTCAAGGAGAATGGGGTATACTACTTCATGAACCGTATTTGGGTCCCAAAAATCGGAGGATTTAGAGAGACCGTTATGAAGGAAGCCCACAAGACACGATACTCCATTCATCCCGGTTCGGACAAGATGTATTTGGACATCAAGCAACACTATTGGTGGCCTAACATGAAGGCGGAAATCGCGACTTATGTCGGTAAGTGCCTTACGTGCGCCAGGGTAAAGGTAGAATACCAGAAACCTTCCGGATTGTTACAGCAACCGGCAATCCCTGAGTGGAAATGGGAGGGGATATCTATGGACTTCGTGACCAAGCTTCCCAAGACATCGGACGGACTGGACACCATATGGGTAATAATCGACCGACTGACGAAATCTGCCCATTTCCTACCAATCAAAGAGTCCTACAAGATGGAGAGACTGACGCGTTTGTACCTACGAGAGGTCGTAAGACTCCATGGAGTGCCAAAATCTATCATCTCGGATAGGGACAGTAGATTCACGTCGCGCTTTTGGCAGTCGCTCCACAAGGCCATGGGAACTCATCTTGATATGAGCACTGCGTATCACCCACAAACGGACGGTCAGAGCGAACGAACCATTCAAACGCTTGAAGACATGCTTCGTGCATGTGCGATAGACTTTGGAAAGTCTTGGGATACCCACCTACCGTTGATCGAGTTTTCATATAACAATAGTTATCATTCGAGCATCAAGGTGGCCCCTTTCGAAGCACTGTACGGGCGTAAATGTAGATCACTGTTATGTTGGGCTGAAGTAGGTGACACCCAGCTAGCAAGAACACATACGTCAAACAGGGCACTAACAGGACCGGAGATCATTCGCGAGACCACAGAAAAGATTGTCCAGATCAAAGCTCGATTACAAGCATCGCGTGACCGGCAAAAGAGCTACGCTGATAAACGACAAAAGCCCTTAGAATTCCAGGTCGGTGATCGAGTATTGTTGAAGGTCTCACCCTGGAAAGGGGTTATACGTTTCGGAAAACGGGGAAAGCTGAACCCGCGATACATTGGACCTTTCGAAATCGTCGCCCGAATAGGTCCAGTAGCATACAGACTACAACTACCCGCGGAGCTCAACGGTGTACACCCCGTGTTTCATGTCTCTAATCTGAAAAAGTGCCTATCAGATGAAACCCTTGTCATTCCTCTTGACGAAATCGAAATCAATGAGAATCTCCTGTTCGTCGAAGAACCAATCGAAATCATGGACAGGGAGGTGAAGCGTACTAAGCAGAGCCGCATCCCGATCGTGAAGGTACGGTGGAACGCAAAGCGTGGGCCAGAATTCATGTGGGAACGCGAAGATCAAATGAAGCAGAAGTACCCTCACCTATTCTAGCATTCTCAAATCTAGCTTTCAAACAGAATTTCGGGACGAAATTCCCTCTAACGGGGGGATGATGTCACAACTGGAAATTTTGTGTCATGTAATCTAAACATTCAAGTTAATGTGAATCAAAAACTTCAATCAAATACATTATACAAGTACCACAAGTAGTCATCAAACAATTGGAAAACCCTAGAAGTTCTTGTTAAGTCTATTTTGGACTAGAACTTCCTTATTGGATCCAAGTGGACCAATAAGCTTCCAATTGGACTATCATGGGCTTAGAACCCTAATTGGGCTCTAATTGGACTCACATCTATTTATTTCAATATTGTGAGCCATGTTGGACCTAGAATGAAATAAATTAATGACTATGAACCATAATTAACCTAATTTGACCCTAACAAGTCATAAAAATCACATTTAAATTTAAATGGACCAAAAATCACTCAACTTAACCATGAGAATTGGGCTTAAGTATTTAAGGCCCAAACACCCTCATTTCCTCCATTATTCTCGGCCCAAAAGCTCAAGCCCAAGAAGAGGGTTGACCTTAGTGTGCCACCTCCTTATTGTCTTGTGGATCTCCATGCAAATCCATTCCATGTATCCATGCACATCACTTCATGTCTACATCTCCCTCTCTCTTCTTGAACTCGGCCGAGAGCAACACCACACACACACAAAACACTCACAAACTCTCTCTAAAATTCACTCAAGACTTCTTCCTCTTCTCCATCCAAAATCTCGAAAATTAGGAAGCATTCAAGGAAGTTCTTCCACAAAATCATCATCTAAGGTAAGGTTTTGCTTGGATCTATGACTTGTATTCCTTATTTACCAAAAATCTCTTCCTAATCCATGCAAAAATCATGATCTTGCACTCTAGAAACCCCATAAACTCGAAAATTTCAACAAGGAGTACAAAGGCCAAAAATTACTTCATCTCTTCCAATCTTTCTTCAAAAACCGAATCAACACCCAAGGTGAGCTTCATACCCCCTATTTTCTGTTTTTATGAGTTTTGTGGGGGGGGGGGGGGGGGAATACAAGTGAAAGTGTAGATCTATATGTGTTTATATGCCTTGTATGATTTCCATGCTTATATGTATGCTTTTATGTGTTTTAATGTTGGATCTAGCCATAAAACTCCTCAAAACCGAGATATAACTTATGTTATATGATTTTAGCATGAAATGTATTTCTACATACAAAGTGTTTCAAGAAAGATAGCTAAATGGTTTAGTAACAATTTTCTTTAAGCTAAAAACACAAATTTTGGGCCAAAAATGTGAAAAATACAAAATTAAGGGCCCAAATTGACATTTCACAGATTCTGATGGATGAAGTGTGCCAAAACAGTTTCCATAAAACTATTTCTGGAATTATACTCAATTAGAGGATTAAAAACATGAATTTCAAGCTTAATGGGCTAAAAATGAAAATTTCGGCCCAATGAGGCCCATTATGCGAATTTTTCTGTTTTGGAGGGCCAAAACTGTGATTTTCTGTAAAACAGTGGTCCATAAGTGATCCAAGTCCTTTTCAAAGGTTTAAAATGATTTTTAAATTTAAAAAGGACCAAAGTTGCAAAAAATTTTACAATTTGGGCCAAAATTGACAAAATTGCGAAAAGAAGGGTATTAACCGAGAAAACTGAAATTTCAGGGACTTAAGCTGTTTTCTATGAAAAATATGCTGGAAAAGGTTTATTTCAATAATTTTTGGTGTTAAAATGTCAAGAAAATTGATTTAAGGACCAAACCGGAAAATATTTTAAATAAAGGGTTGAAAAAGTAAATTTTACAAACAAGGAGGGGCTGAAAACAGAAAATTTTCATGACTAATTCAATACATACAATTTGACCAAGTAATGGTACTACAACTATCGACAAAATACAATACACTACAACACCAAAAGTCGTTGTTAAACGAATTGGTTCGGTCTCGAACCAATAAAAATCCGAAACCACTAACACACCGATACTATGATACTACAATACTATGATTCATACAAATAACGATTCGGAATTCATTATACATGTGCACAGACGTCTACGCACTATCTTTGGGCCCCACAAGTGTAAAATCTTGTTCGTTGAGCCTAGCTAGCTCGACGACCTGATCTTAAGGCCCAAAGACTTCATCTTACGAGGTGTTGGGTTTTACCAATCCGACACGACGTAACCGGACTTTCAATGGCTGTAGACTACTGGTCCCCAAGGGTCCTTTAGTGTCGCTAGTAGAGTCTGCCTTTTTGCGAGGCGGGTCTGGGACCCCTCGTACCTTTTTATCCCCAACCGGCTAATGGAGTCGTCGAGGCCTTCGTGTCCTCCTTCTCTTCGGATGTGGGACTACAGGACGGTTGGATAACGTGATTAGTACGGACGACGCCTTCGGGATCGTTAGTATTGCTATAGACTAGTCGTTTGTGTAACGCGTGTTTGTAGCGGATAATCATGCTCAAAAATAATCCAATGTCGTCTGGA
Organism: Lactuca sativa; assembly: GCF_002870075.4. Classification (NCBI taxonomy): domain Eukaryota; kingdom Viridiplantae; phylum Streptophyta; class Magnoliopsida; order Asterales; family Asteraceae; genus Lactuca; species Lactuca sativa. The sequence goes on from NC_056627.2 coordinate 19,260,495, forward strand.
ATTATAACTTCATGTGTTGCAATGGTTTCAAGAAATTTCATGGAATTCAAAGAATTAGGAAAACATCGGGTTTTCCTAGGGTTTTCAATACATACAATTTCAGAATACATACGATTTCAACAAACAATATTTTACAAGTATAGAAAACAAACAAGCATACTTATGGATCTTCACACCTTTTTGACTATACTATTTTCAGAAAATATCGGATTTTCTGGCGGTTTTCAAACGACACGAAACATTGTTTTTTTTTAAATACAACTTATGAACTCACCAACATTTCATATGTTGACGTTTTTCAAAATACTTGTATTCTCAGGGAACCAGTGAATCAAAGGAAATCTTATTCAGTGATGGCTTGCAGTTTACTTATGTACGAATCGAATAATTTATGGTGGAATGTAATGTTTAAACAATGTATTTCATGTAAACTCTACTGGTTGTACAATACTAATGCATGGTGACGAATGTTGTTATGTTTCATATATATATTCAATGTTATGGTATTCAATTGAGTCACGACAACCCCCGGACGTTTCCGCCGTCTGGTTCGGGGGTGTGACAGAAAACATTGATTCTCGATAACCACATCGTGGTGATCCCACCACGACGTGGTGAATGGAGTCTTCGTGATTCTTGATGATGGCTTGGGGAATACGGGATAATCATGAGGACCATAACGTGGTGCCATTACCATGACGTGGTGACCAGATTTTAGGCAAGTATGTATATATATATATATATATATATATATATATATATATATATATATATATATATATATATATATATATATATATATATATATATATCCGAACATAGGGTCGAATTGAGGGACTTGAAGGTGACTTTCTGGAGAAGTATTGCAACAAAAATCCTCTGGATAATCGTTTGAAGAGGAGGAAATGATTGGAGCTCAAGCGTTGAAGAGATCTAGAAGAAAACATCATCAATTCATTCGGTTTGATCATGGTTAGCTTTATTCCTATTGAGTTTTTGTGTTTGATTACTGTTACGAGTAGCTAATTTAGTAGACTTTCTTTTAGTTAGATGAAACCCTAATAACTATGGTTTAGTTTATTAGTTTATGGATTTATAAAAGTTGGTTTGGAGCTTGTGTTTGATTAACTTACCTAGCATGTTAAAGTGTTTTTTTGTTGCTTTAATTTAAGTTAATTGTATCTTAGTGACCATTAAATTACATAAACTTGTTTACCTAGTGATTTAGTGACCATTAAATTGCTAGAGGTAAGATTGACCACATCCTAGTTAAGCGATAAAAGTAAAAATTTAGCTGTGTTGGAGAACATAGTTGTGACCATAATTGTGTTTAAAAAATCTTACATAGCCCAATTATAATTAATAACTAATTATGTGTTTGCTTCTGTAGGACCTTACAAAGTAGTATATGAAATGGTGAAAATATTAATAGATTGGATCAGATCACTAATTGCATAATAATTGGTAACCAACTTAATTAATCCATAAATAATAACTAACCATAGGAAAAATCTGGATTCGAAACTAAACGAAAGTGTTTTAGATATATTGATAACAACCATATTAGTTGAGTGATTAAGTTTGTCTGAACTTGAAAAATCAAATAAAAAACCCCCCATTTAAGTTGTTTTTCTTAGTTTAGCTTTTAGTAGTTATTTTATTAATTAAATACCGTTCCTTGTGATCGACACCCGAATTACCTAAACTATTCTATAATTCGACTAGGTATACTGCCTAGGTGCATTCTGGCTAGTTAAGTTCGTTAGATTATAAATTTAAAACTAGTGGGTAATTTTTAGCACATCAAGTTTTTGGCGCAGTTGCCGGGTAACGACTTATTTGATTATTAGTTTAATTGCTTTTAGTTTTTCGATCTTTTTTGTGGGGTAAAAACCACAAAAAGTTACTTTTGTTTCATTTGTTTATTTTAGTTTTTTTTCTCTGAGACGCAACCATGTCGTGATTATATTCACCACATCGTGGTCTCGCTGCAATTAGTTTTTTGTTTATTTGTTTTTTTGTTCATTTTACGCGTGTTTTTGTAGTTTTATCTTAACAGGATAAAAAATGGGGGACATAACGACCATGACAATGGAAGAGTACAAGCAGCATACGAGGAACGAAAACAGATGGGGTATTGATCCACCAAATATCCCAACCACGACAAAGTTTGAACTTCCGAGGCGCATTCTTAGCATGCTAAAGGAACTACCTTTTTTATGTGATGGAGCACGAGGACGCCTACGAGCACATAGAGGATGTGGTGGAGATTTCAAATTATTTCAACACTCCAAACGTGAGTATAGATGCAGTGATGCTTCGACTTTTACCGGTCACATTGAAGGGCGAAGCAAAAGAATGGTTAAAATCACTTCCCTTTGGAGCAATCACGACATGGGCTGATTTTAAGACTGAGTTCATCAACCAGTTTACTCCTCCTTTGAAAGTGGCAAAGCTTAAAAGAAACATCCAAAATTTTCAACAATTAGAGGGGGAGTCATTATACGATGCTTGGTAACGTTACAAGAGATTGTTACGACATTTCCCTCAACATGATTTCAATGTGCAACAAGAAATCTTGATATTTTATGATGGAGTCAATGTTTGCACTCGTGAACTTCTAGACTCGTAAGGGCCCGTGACAAAGAAGAATCCAAAAACAAATAAAAATTTGATTGAAGAATTCGCTAAGCATTCAAGAGAATGTCATAACTCAAATGGGGATTTCACTAGAGGAAAGTCAAGTAAAGATGGAGGTCAAGTTACTATTAGTGCAATAATTGCAAAGCTCGACGCAGTGGAAGAGAAGATCAAAAAAATGGATGGATCAATTCATGATAGATGCGAAGCTTGTGGGGGACTCCATTCTACTAAGGATTGTGAGGAGGGGTAAAAGAGAGAACGAGATGTGAAAGAAATTCAAGAACTTAAGCATGATCTCTACCAAATTGAGCGAGTCCAATCCGAGAAGATAGATGCTCTTGATTCGATGCTATTCATATTCATGTAAGCTAGCGAAAAAAGACGTTATGCAACTGATGTAACACTTAGAGATCAACAAGCATCTATTTTGAGCATCCACACAAAATTTGGGCAGTTAAAAAACTTGTACAAGAAAAGCTATCATATCTACCTTCAAGAAAAGTCGAGTCAATCTCTATGGCTCAAGTCATGGTTGTTGATACAGAAGAAGAAGTAGATGAATTGGTGCATATGAAGGACCTTGAAAAGGAATCTAATTAGTCACTCAAAGTAAAAAAAGAAAGAATAAGAAAGTATCGTGAAGCTGCCCAGTCGCCACGAAGTGGAGGCAATAGTGCCACGTCGTGGGCAATAAAAGAAGATTATGATTGTTCTGTTGTTGAGCCTTATCGACCACCTCTTCTTTTCGTATTTCGTGCCAAGGAAAATATGGTGAAGCAAGGAAACACAATATTCATGGAGCATAAAGAACTTGAAGAGCAACTGGACAAAGAAGCGAATTATTCAAAACCTCCAGTTTCAACGCCTATGATTATTGAGGTGTTTGCTTTTACAAGACCACCAGATCAAGTCACAAAGACAGTTGAAGAAAAAGAAGAAGAATATGATGAGCCTCATTTTGACAAGAAAACCCCAGAAAGAGACAAGACAAAAGCTAAAGACACAGGAATGAGGAAAGAACCCAAGCGAAAACACAAAGAAGATGGCCACCTAACAATGCAAAAAAAGCTCAAGAAAGGCATTCAATAGACGGGTTGCCTACAAACGAACAAGGCTCAAGATGATGGAGAATAAGGAGGTTACACTTCCACCTGATGCAACGTAGAGTGGGAAGGAGTTTGGCTCACGACTCTTCAAAAAGAAGCGCTTCTTGGAAGGCAACCTGATGTTTTTAGAGTTTGCATTTTCGTTTCTTTTTTATTTGGTTTTAGTTTTGTTTTTTCGTTTTAGTTTTATTTCACCTCAACCGAAGGATGACGTGTTTCTCTAGTTCTTGATCTTATTTTGTAGTGTTGAGTGAAAGTGAAGCAGTGGAGGAGCTTAATTTGAAGAAGTCGTGCGATTTTTGAAGATCATAATTGAAGAACAAGTTTTTGAGTAAGTGTGGGGATCCCATATAATGAAGAGAAAAGCATTTTGAAGCATGTTTACTGAAAAGAAGAGTGGGAATGGTCTTACACATTACAAAGAGTCGATGCCCACATGTTTCAATCTTAGAAGATTCTATGAGAAGACACCACGATGTGGACATCATCAACACGTTGTGGAAGAAATTTTAATCGCGGCTGAATCTAACTACACCACGACGTGGCATCCTTAAAGCAAGTCGAGGCGACATTATTTTTCTCAAACTTGATGACCATTTGCTCGATACCATGACATGGCGTTGCTTTCCCACGTCGTAGCAACGGTTCAACACATTTTTCAAGAATGGTTCTTTGATTTCATTCGATCCGACACATTTGTATTCACAAGAAGAAGGTCCAGAAGTACTGTTTCCAGCAATTATACGAGAAGTGTAAGCTTTCCACACAAGTGTCAGAGTTCGATCTCGCCACTACTACCCAATGGGAGTCTGTTCCAATTCTTCGTTTTTAATTTTTATGTTCTTTAATTGTTTTAGTATGCAATGGGGACATTGCATCATTTAAGTGTGGGGTAGGAGGTTGAATTCAGGTAAACAAGCATTTTGATCAAAAACAATTAAAAAAATGACTAGGATTTAAAAAGTTATTAGAAAGATTTGAAATAATAATGTAAAATTAAATCTAGTGATAATTAAAAAATTAAATGCTAGTATTGTATGGGATGATCTGATGAGAGCCCAAATGTTTACTTGAGTTAATATATGCTATAGTGTATTAATGGCTTCCCAAGTTTTAGTGAAAAGCCATGAGATATGAAAGATAATCTGGTAGTTTATATGGCATAATAAGTTTTGCAGCGTGTACCTGGAATTTATCAGGAGAGCTTATATAGTCATTGCACTTAGACTAATACCTCTAACCAATAAAGGTTGAAGTTAAGCTCCCTTTCTTAAGCATGTAGGATTTTAGTGAAAAAAGTGAGTTATATAAAAAAAGAGAGAAATTTGAAAAAAAATGTAAGAATTTTGGAGATATCAAAGTATGAAGATCAAAAGATCAAAAATTCTGAAGAATCAAAAAATTGAAGATACCAAAAATCGAACAAAAAGGTGTTGAATTCAAAGAAAATCGAATAGCAAATATCAAAGAAGAGATGAATTTGAAGAGCTCCATTGTGGTATCAAAATTGTAATATTCCTTTCTAGATATTACGAGGATATATACTATAACAAATAATATAATGAGGAAACTCAAACCAACATACCTCTACTCCTGTATGTTGACATACAAGGATATGTACTGATTGCTCCCGCGAACCGACTAGCACTAAGAAAAGGTAGAACCTTAATCAATAAACCAATTCCTACAATTTTGACCCAAAGTCAAACTGGTCAAAAAGTCAACGGTTAACAAAAGTCAATGGTCAACCCAATCAACCCTTACCACGATGTGGAGGCATCTTGGACACGTTGTGGGAACATTAGGACAAAATAATCATGAAACTGAAAACCACCACGTTGTGGTAAGCCCATTGCCATGTCGCAGGAACTGGAAGATTGCCATATTCTTCATTAAGTGCTTATTCCTTACAAATCTAAGCCCAAAACTTTAGATCCACTTCTTTTCAACGACTTAATGGATAAAGTTTCCAAATTTATCCATTAGGACTCTATTCTGAGGCTAGATCTACAACCCTAAGTCCATTAGGTCCTTAATGGGGCCAAAATTTCACTATGAACACAAGGGACTCCAATATGGCTCCTTTTTCTCACTTTTCAAAACATAATGACCATAAGATGCCATATACAAGCTATGGAGTTCTCCAACTCCCAAAGCATCTAATAAAGGGACCAAAATCCTCTAAAATGAGCTCGTACTTGAAACAAAAAGAATAATGGCCAGGGTATGAATTTAGACCTCCAACAACTCATATTTATGAAGAGGAAGTTGGATCCAAGCTTGCTCTTTGTTCCATTTCTTCCTTGTGGCTTCCTTTTTCTTCAAGTTCCACCAAAATCCAAGAAATAAACTTCAAATCAAAGGAACAAGCTCTCAAAACTTCATGGAGGATAGGCTTTCGTTTGGAAGGGTTGGAGGCTAAAGAGGATGCCATAATCCTTGAGATTAGGTGCTTAAATATGAAGAAAACCCTAACAATCATGGGCTTGGACTACAGGTGCTGCCACGTCCTGGTGGCCATTCGGATACGTGTTTATGCATTTGGCATGCCATGTCGTGGTGCACCATTCACCACGTCATTTCACAAGGTTTTTCCCAAAAACCTTACATTTGATCCCTCTAAACCCTCAATTGATCTATTATTGGAAACTGGTGTTACAAGTACAATATATATGTCGACTTATTGGGAAATATTGTGATTATCATGGTATCATAGCCCCAATCAACCATCTCCTAAATCTCTCGATCCTTTTCTAATCTCTTGATTCTTTCCTTTCTTCACTTCTCCCTGCTTCTTCTTCCATCAGACGACCTAAACCCTAGCAACCATCATGATAAGCCCTACAAATTCTACACCTACAACATCACTACATAAGACATATGGAATCACCAACATAAAAACTTACATCCCTCTCATTCTCGGTCTTGTTACCTAGACCTACGATCCTTGTAGTGACCTCTTTAAAGTACATTGTAACGCCTTTGATGTGCTTGATCACATTGACACCTCCTTTGTTCCTCTAAACAAATTGCTAATTGATCCCGAATAGAAAAATCTTGACTTTATGGTCAAGTTGTGGCTATTTGGGTCTATCTCCCAGTCTCTAATCACTTCAACATCCTTAACACAAGCCATTGCAAGAAAAGTGTGGCTCAACCTTCACACCCTGTTTTGCAAGAATAAAGAAACCACCATATTTCAACTAGATAATGAACTTCAAAATATTTCAATGGACAATATTACTGCCCATGATAATCATAATATTTCTCAATAAGTTAACATATGAATTATACTTGACAATATATATAGTCAGGCCATGTGTCGAATACATGCTAATCTAAATACCTAATGGGCTAGGCTAATATATTACAATACAAATGTAAATAGATAAATGTATATTTGCTAACACCAAATAAATTTGTCATTTTATACATTCATACATTAATAAAGTGAATTTCTGATACTCTATCTCAACTCATTAATACTCTTATTATACCCACAAGATGACAAGAAGCCATTGTTAGTAACCAAACCTAATTAAATCTCAAATGTAGAAGTTACATAAAAGTCGTTAAAATTAAATAAGGAACTACTCAATCGAGTGGATTCACTCTATAAAATAAATTTAGTCAAGTGAATTTTCTCTATGAAAGCAATCGACTAGGTACTTAGTTCCGCACATTACAAAGAAAATCTCACTTTTAAGCTCTACACTTGTTTCTAATTCACTTTAACACATGTTCATCCATTCCTAAAGGTTCCAAATCATATAAGAATAATAGAAAAAATATTTAAACATAATTTTATGCTTCCATTAACCCAAATTCATTTTCACAATTAAGATCAAACTATAATTCATCTGTTAGCATTCAAATCAAACCCCAACTCACTTATTTGGGCAATTACTTCATGTTTTCCAATTAAAATGAAGACAACTCAATGATTTCCATGTTATAGCATCATTTCCTCTTAAATTTAACTAATCAAATGTCCAGAACACATCCAATTCACAATTCCCTATTGAAGATATTACTAAACTCAAAACCCTATATCAAAATAGTGAGAAATAAGGAGAACCTACTAATAATCCCTCCCTGCCTCCTTAGGAATGAAAATCTTGAATTCTACGGGTAATGCTCCATTTGATTCTTGTATTGGAAACAAACTTTTTTTTCATTTTCGTAACCTACTTTCTTACATGGCATTGAAAAAGGTTTAGCGAATAGATTTTTCTATTGAGTATGTTCTAATGGGCACAAAAAATAACAAAACTTACTAATATTATAAGAACATAATGGTTAATTTATACAATAACCTATTATTTTTTCACCTAAAACTTTCAATTAATTTTATATAAGAAAAACCAATTATAAATCTTCTCTAATGACGAACCCATTAACAAAATTAAGAATTTAATTGGTTTACCTTTTTCTATGTCTCCTAATTTAATTTGTCACTTTTAAAGGTCGTATCAAATTATATGTATAAAATCAAAAAAATAAAAATAAACACTTAATAATAATATTTGGTCAATGAAAAAACAAAATAACTCGTATATTCTAAGATCATCCACAATACTCATCACTAACCAGTATAGTGGTGAGTGTCACATCATCACCACAATACACACAACTAACCATGGGATACGTACCACTTAACACATAACTCCATCTCATTTTTTTAATTAAATTTAATTCAAAATTACGTAAAAATGCAAATACAATAAAATCATATTTTTAAACTAGTTTTTTATTCACTAAAAAACATTACATAACTTAAAAAAAAATCAAATTAAAAAAAACAAAAAAAACATAACAATGCAAGCACAAACAACTTAAACTAGTTTTTAAACCCCATTTTTTTAATTATTCCATTTTGGGGAATCCTTACATTTTAGCCAAGCTCTGAGGTGTGTAAATGGTTTGTGGTTTATGTCTTCATATTGATGCATGACCACAACAACTAGATCGATATCGTCTTCGTGTACATTGTTTATAACAAAGTTATAAACACCGTCGAACTCACAATATTTCACCCTCATATCGCAAAACTTCGAACATGTTACATCAAGATTACGACTTCAACAAACCATTAAATCATGGAAAACGTTTCCAACTTTTACGTAAAAATCACTAGACATTCGACTATCTGGGTCTTCCTAAACCGGTACCCATGCTAGTGCTATCTTCTCTTCTTCCTCATCTGATCAGTTCATCATTTTAGGAGCCATAGTTTTCTAAAGATCAAGCAACACAAATGCGTGATTGTGAATAAAGGGATAGAAGAATTATGAGAAATATAAGGTGTGTTGTAACATCCCAAAAATCAAATAAAAATTTTCATTTTTAAAATCATTCCAAAAATCCATAAGTTTTACAAAACAAGTTCTCAAAACTCACTTCCATGAATCAGATTATCCCCAAATCATCAAAACACATAAAATCCTGGATGATGTGCATGATCAAACCTTTGCCATTCCTCTGTCATTTAAAGCACCTGAAACCATAAAAATCAAATTCTAAGTCAAAGCTTAGAGAGTTCCCCCAAAATACCACAACACAACAATATAACACCATGTAAACTGGGTCCACAACCATCTGACTGGATTGCCCCTAAGCTCACAGCACGATTCTGGTTTGACCACCTAGCCTACATCTCATGTCTGATTGCTCCCGGGCCACAACATAAGTCTAGCTTGCTTTTCCGGACCACAACTTATGTCAGGCTTGCTCCCAGTTTTGGTGGCTTTCGTACATAGCAGTTTTTCCTCAACCCAACCGCACTATGTCAACATATGCAACATATAAAAACACATAACATCAAAAAATAACCATACAGATCTTACAAATCACTTTAGCATAACAACCTCCTAATTATGATACATAACCTAGTGGGCAGACATTGGTGCCTTCGACCCACGAGTACAGTGAGGAGAACTCACCTCACAGACTAAAATATAGTTGAATAGATCACTACTCCAAATGTTGTCTCTACCAATCACCTATACAATAAACACGAACCTAATCTCAAACTACTATTCAAATTATCCAAAATGCCCTTAAGTCAAAATGGTTAAATCCATGATCAAAGGTTAAAGTCAAAAGTTAAAGAGTCAACACAGGCTAAGTACGTCCTCTGTACTCAAGCACTACGCATGGTTGTTAAGTCATCTCCTGGTTATGGGGCCTTCACCTAGTACATGTTGCATACAACTGGGTACACCCTACGTACTTGACCAACTCTCACTCTCCTCAATAAGTGCTTATTTCATTAAGACCTCATGTCCAGAACTCATATATACTACCAAATAACCTCCCAAATCATAGAGTTTCCAAGTTTATGACTTTGTATGACTAGAAGCACTCAAAATCTAAACCCTAACTTTTACCCAACACCCAAGCTTCATAAATCTTGCATGGATGGGAGAAAGGGACCAAGATCACATTTTTATGACCACAAACACTCAAAAACATATGAAAGGACAACTCATTTGGTCTAGATAAGCCAAACTCATATATACCAAGATTATGGGACCAAAAGGCACAAAAACTCAAGAACTAGCAAGATCTAATGAAGTATTCATCAATTCTAGAACTTTATACCTCTTGGTGGTTGCTAAAGAGATGAAAGTTCTAGATCCACAAATATTGATGCTCCTCAAATGCTCTCCAATGGACTCCTTCCTTCAAGGATGAACACAAAACATAGAAAAAATCTCAAAAACTCTCAAATGGATATTAGGTTTTGAAAAGGATCGAATGGGAGAATGGAGGATGAAGGTGGGAGGGTCTTAATGCAGATAATGAAATTATATAGGGATCAAACCCTAAAAATATGGGTTTTCTCATTTGACAAGTACGCCCTGTGTACTCATGAACACCCACGTTCCTTTTATTGAGTTACACCATGCGTACTCCCAAGTATGCACGACCTAAGGACCATTTTTGCAACAATTTTTATAATTAAGATAATAATGGAAATACTTGATTGGTTGGGTGTTACAACTCTCCCCCACTTGAATCAGACTTCATTCTTGAAGTCTGATGTTGCGAATAACTCGAAGTAGTGCTCCAGCATCTCTGCCTCGGGTTCCAAGTCCACTCGGAAGCCTTTTAATGCCACCACTGAACCTTGACCAAAGGTACCACTTTGTTATGCAAGGTATTCATCTTCCTATCCAAAATCACCACTTTGTTCTGCAAGGTATAGTTCAATCCCTCATCAACCTAAATATCGTCTAAAGGAACCACTGCTGAATCATCAACTACACACTTCTGAAGCTGAGAAACATGGAAGGTGTTGTGATCTGACTAAGATCTCAGGGAGAACTAGTCGATAGGCTACCTTGCCTACCCTGGCCACTACTCAAAACGGCCCGATAAATCGGGTCCCCAACTTTCTCCTCTTTCTCAAGCTTATCACACCCTTCTAGGTTGATACCTTTAGTAAAACCATATCGTCGACCTGGAATTCCAATTTCAATCGACGTCTTTTGGCATAACTCTTATTCCGACTCTGAGTTGTCTATAATTTCTTCCTGATATGTTGGACAAGCTCTGTTGCTCTTAAGGACCGCCTTGGTCTTTCCCATAACCCAATGACCGGCCTCTCCCCAACATACTAGTGTACAACACTTCATCTTGTAAATAAGCTCAAAAGGTGGGGCAACAATACTAGCATGATAGTTGTCATTGGAAGAAAAATCAACTAGGGGAAGGAAGGAGTCCCAAATCACACTGAAATCTATGACACGTGCTCTTAACATATCATCGAGCATCTGGATGGTCCACTCGCTCTGGCCATATTTCTATGAATGATAAACAGTGCTAAAGTGCAATCTCATACCCAATTCCCCATGGAACCTCTGCTAAAATCATTAATTAAACTGAACATCCCGATCAGATACAATGGATATTAGAACACCATGTCGAGCAATGATCTCACGTACATAAACATCGGCTAATTTCTCGGTCGAGGAACTCTCCTGAATAGTTAGAAAGTGGGAACTTTTGTTCAGACGATTAACAATGACCCAAATTGCGTCAAATCCTTTAGCCATCCTGGGAAACTTGGTGATAAAATTCATTATGATATGTTTCCATTTCCACATGGGAACCTCTAAAGGCTGTAACTTGCCATGCAGCCTTTGGTGGTCGACCTTGACTATCTGATAAGTCAAGCACCTCTCCACATACCAGGCTATCTCTTTCTTCATGCACGACCACCAACAGCTAACTCTCAAATCCTGATATATTTTTGTGGCTTCGGTGTGTAACGAGAATCTGAACTTATGTGCCTCCTCCATCATGATTTGCCTAACCTCACCAAAATCTAGAACCCAAACTTGACCATACCAAATCAACAATCCGTGTTTATAGATAGAAAACTTGTCAATCTCACCCCTGATTATCTCCTACTTCCAATTCTCCTTCTTAACTCCCTCAGCCCGAACCTCCCTGATCAACTCCAGAAGCAGAAAATCGATAGAAAATCCTCATACATAAGCCTCCAAGAGAAGTACTAGCCGACTTACGGCTCACAACATTAGTGACCACATTCGCTTTCTCCCAGTGATAAAGAATCTCGCAGTCATAATCCTTGACCACGTCAATCCATGTACACTGCCTTATAGTCAGGTTCGGCTGATCCATGATATATCTTAGACTCTTGTGATCCATGTAGATGGTACACCGGACCCCATATAGATAATATCACCAAATCTTGAGGGCAAACACCACAACCCCCAACTCCAGATCACGTGTCAGATGTCGAACCTCATGACGCTTCAGCTACCTAGAAGGATATATAATAACCCTCCCTGTCTACATGATTACTATCCCCAAACCAATGATAGAAGCATCACAGTATACAACAAAATCCTCTATGCCGTCCAGAAGGGTCAACACCAGGGCCTCAAATATATTTTGTCTCAGCGTCTCGAATGCACCTTGCTGCTTAAGCCCCCAACGAAAATCCACGCCCTTCCTCGTCAAACGAGTGAGAGGTACAAAAACCTTGTAGAAATCCTAAATAAACCTCTGATAATGCCCTTCTAAACCCAGAAAACTTCTGATCTCTCAAGGGGACTTAGGGACCTCCCATTGCATAACTGCTTCTATCTTGGTCGGGTCGACCAGAATCTCGTTCTGGTTAATGAGGTGTCCCATGAACTGGACCTCCCATAACCAAAACTCACACTTCGAGAACTTGGCATAAAGCCTTTCCTTCTTCCAAACTCCTAGCATCTCTCGAACGTGATCCCTGGTCTTGGAATAGCCCAAGATATCATCGATAAACCTATACGATCAAGCATCGGTCTGCATACCGAATTTATCAAATCCATAAATGCCGCCGGTGCATTGGTGAGCCCAAATGGCATCACCACGAACTCGTAATGACCATAGCGAGTTCCGAATGTTGTCTTTTCCACGTCCTCCTCTCTGAATCTCATCTGATTATACCTGACCTCAAATCGATCTTAGAGAACCAAGATGCACCCTATAGATAATCGAAGAGATCATCAATCTGTGGAAGTGGGTAACGGTTCTTCACAGTCAACTTTTTTAACTCCTGATAATCTATACACATGCGATGAGACCCATCCTTCTTCTTCATAAATAGGTTCGGTGCTCCCCAGGGTGAATTGCCCAGTCAAATAAACTGCTTGCCCAACAGTTCCTAGAGCTGAGAGGAAAACTCTTGCATATCAATCTGTGCTAATCAGTATGACACCTTAGCAATCGACACTGCATCGGGGATCAGATCGATCCTAAACTCCAATTGCCTCGCGTGAGGCACACTGTGTAAATCCTCCGAGAATACATCTGTAAACTCTCTGACTACAGGCACATTTAAAATCGAAACCCCTTCTCCACCCGAGTGTCAGCCAAATACACGAGATATCCTAGACACCAATGTTGTAGATACTATCGAGCCCTGGCAACAGAACAAAAAGTCATTCCAACCCTGGTACCTTCTCCATATATTGTCAGTTCTCCCCCACTTGGGGTTTGAACTACCACTCGATGTCCCTCAAAGTCTATCATGGCACCAAATCTGCTCAACCAATCCATCCCTACTATCACACACACATCCCCTATAGGGATAGGAATCAAATCGATCAGGTAAGACCCTCCGAATATCTCCAAGGCACAATTATGACAATTTTCTCAAAGCAAAAACCCCATGTTTGTTGGTAATGGAAACTCGCAATGGAAACTCCAACTCTCCGAGATTCATATCAAAATTCCAACTAAAGGACTGAGACATAAACGACCGACTCGGAGTCGATTAAAAAAGCGCAATAACAGGAAAAGAGTTCACTAAGAAGGTACCTAGCAGAAATACAATCATAAGCATATAATAAAATAATTTGACAGAATAAAAATGTGAACATGCCGATAACGACGTCAGGGACGCCATGACATCCTCCACTATGAACTGTAAAGCATGACCCTTAACCTTTGGGGCTTCAGCTATCCCTTATCGTCCATCTGTAATCCTCAACGTAGTCGAGGCTGGAGCCTGCACCGGTCTCACAATGAGCAAGGGACAGTTGGCCTTCACTTGGCCAACCTATTCATAGTGGTAGAAAATCCTGGTGCTCGACACTAGGGCATGTTGATGACAATCCCTATAAATATGGCCCTCACCACCACATTTGTGGTATGTAGAAGCTGATCGAAACACGCCCTAATGCTCCTTCCGTTACTTGCCACAAGCGTGGCCCCTCTGACCTCCAGATCATGAAACAGTGGGATTGAACCGCTTTGCTACAGGTTGTTGTTGTACCGGAGCCTACCTCTCCTCCCTCGTCTAGATCTCAATCTAAATCTTCCGTCTCTGCATGGCATCATGAAGCTCGAAGAGGCTACTGTATCGCTGGGTAGACACAAATTCCAAATCTTCTTCTTGAGCATGCTCAAGTATATCGACATCTGGGCCTGCTCCGAAGCATAACACTCATGACAAAAAAGAGCTCTTTCAGTAAACATCTTAGTGATCTCCATCACCGACTTTGTTTTCTGCCTCAACGATAAATACTCCTAAGCTAACCTATCTTTCTCTTTCCAACATCTACAAGAACTGTCCCCCTAGTAACAACAACCCTCTGCTCAGGAGTATAAGAAATAGTCACTAGGTTCCACCAGTCCTTCGCGCCTAGACAAAGAAGGTTCGAGGAGCACCTGACATTCTAGTCATAGACACGAGCAAGTTATGAAACAACCCTACGCATCACAAGTCCACCTCATGGCCATGATCGGGTCCTTGACCCCGTCGAACTCTGGGGGCTTTGTATTGTTGATGTCCCGGTACTGGAATAACGCTCTCCCTCGAATCCCTACAGCAACAACAATTGCGGTAGGTAGAGCAACAACAATAACCACAGTCACGACGACGTACCGCTCATCGAACGGCTTAATCATCACGATCTTAATAGACCCAAAAACCTTCAGGATAGCACCTAAAACAACCGCAATCACCTCAATGGAGATCAAATCCCAAATTTCATCATAAGTCAATCCTGGCCTCGTCGGGCCGACTGCTCCTGATCTAGAACCCCACGTGTACACCATACTGAAAATGAACCAAAATGCATCATAAATTCCATAATTCATATTATTACAATCATCAAAGAAAACTTGACCCTCGGGGTTCATGACTTCCTTGTTACGTGTACGGGTCCTGTGCCCCGAGTAGTACAGACTCATACTATGATTTGCACTTACCCATATTCATATCAAGGGGTCGTTACGGACCACCCGATCGCAAGACTCGACATCTAGGATATGCATACATCCTATACATTCCCTCAAGAGCAGCTAATCCTTTCTTATGCTGGCTTACTATAAATTTCACTCACTCATGGAGCTTCCTCTAGCCCTGCAGTCAATCGTGCATGCTAATCAGACATAATGTTGAATTCCATAGACAATCGAATACTTGATTCTACGCTAAGCCCACAACCAATCATGGAACATGAAATAAGGCTAAATCAAACATTCTCAGACTATAAAATCTTAGTTATGTATCATGATGGTGCATACACTAAGCAACTGTAATGACGTCAATTCCATCTAATATACAAGAAAATCTCCTAGGCTATTAAGCATCATATTCTATCATGCAATTCCAGAAGATCCCTAGCCTACAACTAGCATGCAATTCTATCATAATCATCATAAGAAAATAATAATGTGGGCATCTTGGGGTATTGTAACGCCCCGATTTTCAGGTAATAATTTAAATAAAAACATTTTGGGTTTTGGCCCTACTCGACGAGTTGGTTTCCCTACTCATTGAGTAGCGGCGGGTCGGATCACGAATTAAGTGGCATACTCGGCGAGTCCTTTGTTGGACTCGGCGAGTAGGAGCTGGAGAGTGAAACCCTAAGTTCCGGGGTTTGCACCCCTATTTAAAGAAGCTCAAGCCCCTCTCAGTTCTTTTGCAGCCCCCTTTGCATCTCTATCTTGTGTGTGTGCCCCCTTTGTGTGTTGAAGTTTGAGAGAGGATTTTTGGTGGAAAAGTTTGGCGAATCAAGTGATTTTGGCAAGGAGCTAGGAAGAGATCCGATTTCTTCTTCTGTGGACCTCTCTTGGGAAGGTAATTGTCTATTTCTCTCAGTTATTTCAGTTAGACCTCATCTTTGAATGAGTTTTAGGGTTTTTGAAAGGGGATCAAGTTGGTATGGCAATCTATGGGCTAGATCTGAAGTTGTAACTTCAGATCTGGACCCCCTTTGGATTATTTGAGCATAAAGTTCCAGCTTTAGTCGAGTGTAAGGTCCCCTTGGTCCATGAGCACCCATTAAGGGCTTAGTTTTGGCATTTGGAGCTTGTAAGGCAATGCATGCACGTAAAGTTTGAAACTTTACGTGGTAAGTAGGCTTAAGGAAGCTAGATCTACAGTTTGGGGACCTTGCCATGGCTTATAGATGTCTGCATGTTAAGTCGACTGAAGGAACTCGGCGAGTCAAATGAAGATATGCATTGGACCCGGCGAGTTGGATGAACAACACGGCGAGTCATTTGAAGGAAGTCGTGAACTCGACGAGTTGGTTGAACAACTCGGCGAGTTAGATAAAGTTGGTCATGAAACTCGACGAGTTGAAGAACAACTTGGCGAGTTGTATGAGTTTTAGCCAAGGACGTGTTTGCATGTATACCCATCGAGTTGCAGGGAGGAAACTCGACAGGTGGCCTTGAGACCTGATCAGGATTCGAAGGAACTTGACGAGTCACCCCGATGACTCGGCGAGTTGGTGTGTACCTCAAAGACTTGGCGAGCCGCCGAGTGTACTCGGCGAATTGAGGTTAACACGAACTGTTGACCTTGACCAAGGAATTTGACCTTGATCTAGGATTGACTAGTAGGTTATGGGGTGTCTCATAAGAGTAAGAACTTATGAGTATATTATGCTATGGTTATAGGTGGTGGAGCCAGTGTCAAGTGATCTGATAGTTGGAGTTCGCATTTCTATCGACATCTGCGAGGTGAGTTATATTCACTATATCAATAGGGTCTACGGCACCAAGGCCGACCCTTTATGCTTTACATTCTGGGTTAGGATGGTTGCCTTGATATTGCCATGTTAGATTTCATCCTGGTTTTGGATGGGTGTTATGTTATTGCTTTGCTAGAATTTATCCTGCTTAGGATGGTTGTTACACTAGAGATCGGTAGTTACGGTATGCTGCATAAGATTCTGATCTGTTGGATTGGAATCAGGATAGATAATATGTTGTATTTATATGGCCTATGAGGATTGGTATGTTAGTGACCTGTTAGGTCGATACTCTAGCTATGAGTGATACTCTATGATTGACGGTCAATGAGATTGATATGTTTGCTATGTGTACATGCTAGTATATGATAGTATGCATACATGGTTAGTTACTTGTTGGCTGGGTTGAGGCGGTCCTGCTTTGTGCTGAAGGCCAACACACCCTCTGAGCGGTCCGGGGAGACTGTAGGCCCATGCAGCGGACCAGTCATGCCGAAGGCTCAGGATAGATTCAGATAGACTGTAGGCCCAATAGGGCGAACCAGTCCGGCCGATGGCCCAGTATGTATGTTGTTTGATTGTTCGTATGGCTATGGTTTCTGCCAATGTGGTATTTGTATTTTGGGGGTAGCTCACTAAGCCCTTGGGCTTACAGTTTTCAGTTTATTGTTTCAGGTACTTCAGGAGAGCGAGGGAAGGCGAAGGCGTGACCATACCGCTCCACATCCTCATGATCTATTTTGGGACACTCTGATGATAATTGAACTGGAAATGTTTTGTAAAAACAAATATTATTTGACTCTTTTGTTAGTATTAAAAGTTTAAATTTGGCGTAAATTTATGGCTGTTACAGGTATACTTTCTAGCGCCGGATGATCGTACACATCACATCCTTCCATAGTTACTTTTGAAAACAATTTAGGAAACCATTTGAAAACTTTCATAGATCCTTAGTTTGAGTCTATATTCACACAAATGTTCATCGAATTTTCTCAAACCATGGATCTGATACCAACGTGTAACATCCCAAAAATCAAAGCAAAATTTTCAATTGTAAAACCATCCCAAAAATCCATAAGTTTTACAAAACAAGTTCACAAAAGTCACTTCCATGAAACAGAGTATCCCAAAATCATCATAGCACATAAAATCTTGGATGATATGCACGATCAATCCTTTGCTTTTCCCTTGTCCTCTAAAGTACCTAAAACCATAAAAATCAAACCGTAAGCCAAATCTTAGTGAGTTCCCCTAAAAATACCACCATACAACAATATAACAACATGAAAACCGGGTCCACAACCTTCAGATTGGATTACCCGTGAGCCCACAACACGAGTATGGTTTGCCCACCTAGCCTACAACTCATATATGTATTGCTCTCGAGCGCACAACATAAGTCTGGATTGCCTTTCCTGCCCACAACTTATGTTTGGCTTGCTCCCAGGTTTGTTGGCTTCCGTATAGTGTAGTTTTGCCTCATCCCAACTGCAGTATGTCGACATATGGAACATATAAAAACACATAACAACAAACAAATAACCATGTAGATCTAACAAATCACTTCAGCATAACAACCTCCTATAGTACGATACATAATCTAGTTGGACATTGGAGCCTTCGACCCATGAGTACAGTGAGAAGAAATCACCCGACTGTCTAAAAAATAGCTAAACAGATCCCTACTGCAAATGTTGTCTCTACCGGTTACATATAAAATAAACAGGGACATAATCTCAAACTACTATTCAAATTGCCCAAAATGCCCTTAAGTCAAATTGGTCAAATCCATGGTTACAGGTCAAACTTAAAAGTCAAAGAGTCAATGAAGGCTGAGGACACCCTGTGTACTCAATCACTACGCATAGCATAGTGAAGTCCTCTACTGGTTATGGGGCCTTCACCTAGTACGTGCTACATACCACTGGGTACACCCTACGTACTCAAACAACTCTCACTCTCCTCAATAAGTGCTTATTCCATTAATACCTCACATCCAGAGCTCAAATCTAGTCCCAAAATAACCTCCTGAATCATAAAGTTTCCAACTTTATGACTTTATATGACTAGAAGTGCTCAAAATCAAAACCCTAACTTCTACCCATAACTCAAGCTTCATAACTCTTGCATGGATGGGAGAAAAGGGACCAAGATCATATTTTTATGACCATAAAGAATCAAAAATATATGAAATGACAACTCATTTGGTCTAGATTAATCCAAACTCATATATACCACGATTATGGGACCAAAAGGCACAAAAACTCAAGAACTATCAAGATCTAATGAAGTATTCATCAAGTTCAAAACTTTATACCGTATGGAGGTCACTATAGAGATGAAAGTTCCAGATCCACAAAGCTTGATGCTCCCCAAATGATTTCCAATGAAATCCTTCCTTCAAGGATGAAAACAACACTCAAAAATAGCTAAAAAAACTCACAAATGGAGATTAGGGTTTGCAAATGATCGAATGGGAGAATGGAGGCTGAATGTGGTAGGGTCTTTGTAACATCCCAAAAATTTTAGATAAAAATTTAATTTTTAATTCATTCCAATACGTCCAATAATCATGTCAAAACAACCAAGTGTGGATCATAGAGAAATAATATCAGAGTACAAAATCCCAAAATCACATAATGCGGATAACATGGGCGAATGCAGTGCGATCAAGCTGAGCCCTTCCTTTTCAAACTAGAAGTACCTGAAACATAAATTGAAAACCATAAGCACAAAGCTAAGTGAACTTCCTCAAAATACCCCATACCATACATGCATATCAGTCAAAACATAATTGGGTGTATTTTACCCCCCCCCCCTTCGGTCTCTTTCAACCAATATTCAGTATATTTCACTCCCTTCGGTCTCTTTCAATCGGTACTGGGTATATTTCACCCCATTTGGCGTCTTTCAACCAATATCCGATCTGTTTCATCCCCTATAACTAGCATACAATCATATCAGCAAGATTCAGAAAGAAAACAAGCATATACATGCATAACAAGAAATTGCCACGAAGACAACTATCATCGTAAAAACATAATCCAGTTGGCGAGAGTTGGTGCCTTTGACCCGTGAGTACAGTGAACGAAACTCACCTCAGTTTGAAGATAAACAAATCACACCTGGCCTGTTGAATTGTAAAATCTACCTCACTAAATCACAAATAATAAAACCTCAATTAGCAATTAGGTCATTAGCCCAAATCGAGAGTCCAAATCCTAAATCCCGACTCCTAGGGTAAAAAGGTTGCTTTACCTTTCCCTTATTAGTTTAACATATCATGGTCCAAATCCACACTAGCCCAAATTCTGAAAGTCGCTCAAAGCCCAATATGGGCTAAAATCTAAAAGGCCTAAGGCCTAACAATGGCACAATCTAGAAAGGCTTACCGCCCAACAAGGGACTAAAACCCTAGAGTCCAAAGTGTCCCGAAATCTAAAATCCCAAAAACTCCCTCGTGAGTACACTAAGCGTACCACCGGTACATCCGACATACTTGTGTGCTACACACAAATCAAGATCCCAGGTGATTGCGCTCAGCGTCACCTTCGTACGCCCTGCGTACACCCCAGTTGTCCAAAGTCTCATTTGAAGGTCTTAATCCGTTAAGACCTAACATCCAACTTCAGATCTAGCTCACTTGGAACATCCTAAGCAATAAATTTGGCAACTTTACTCCTTTTCATGTCTTAATGGGACTCAAACCATAGATTTAGTATTCTACTTCCGTTAAATGGTCACTAACTCATGCATGGTTGGTCTGCAACCATCAAGATGCAAGCTTTATGGATCAAGGACCTCAGAAACATCAAAAGAAACATCTTATAACATCTGGAGTAGCATTTACTCACAAGAGCTCATCCATGGGACCAAAATATGCTAAATTCTTTCCCAAATCTAGATCTAGGCATAACATTAGAAAAGGTTTAGAGTTTATACCTTTAATTAGTTGGAAAGAGTGAATAAACTATGGATCTACAAGCTCCCTCTTGTCCAATGCTTTCTACAAGTCTCATTCTTCTTTAATTTGCACCACACAAACCAAAACAGACACAAAATGGTCAATCTCCCTGGGAAATGGATTAGGGTTTTGAGGTATAGCTCAAAGAGACAATGGATGCTAATAAGGTGGGGGATGGGGGGACTTAACGTGTTTAAATAGGGTGAAAACCCTAAAAATTAGGGTTTTCCCCTAAATAATGTACGCCTTGCGTACGCGCAACGTACCGGGGGAATATCCCGTCTCATGCATGCTTCGTAGTACGCCCGACGTACCTTGTGTACACCCAACGTACTAGGGTCCCTACGTCCAAATAAGAGAAAATAATTAGCTAACATTTTACCTGACATACCAGGCTTACAATTCTCCCCCACTTGAATCAGACTTCGTCCTTGAAGTTCGGCTCTTCAAACAAATCTGGGTAATGCTCTCTCACCTCCTCTTCGGGCTCCCATGTCAATTCTGACCCCTTTTGGTGTTGCCACTGTACCTTTACCAATCCTACAACCTTGTTTCGAAGAGTCTTCTTCTTCCTATCGAGGATGGCCACTGGTCTCTCTATATAATTCAGGCTATCTCCACCTGAATGTCCTCCAATGGAACCACTGCGGAATCATCAACCAGACATTTCCGCAGCTGCGAGATGTGGAAAATGCTATGGATCTGGCTGAGCTTCTCTAGTAGAACCAACTGGTATGCAACCCTGCCCACTCAGGCTAGCACTCTGAAAGGATCAATATATCTAGGGCCTAGATTACCCTGCTTCCTGATTCAGATCACATTTTCCAAGGTAACACCTTCAGGAGTACCATGTCCCTAACCTGGGACTCTAATTCTGACAGACGTCTATCTGGGTAGCTTTTCTGTTGGCTCTCTGTTGTCTAAAGTCCTCCGTGAACCTGATGAATCAACTCAGTCATCCGAAGTACCACTTCAGTACTTCCCATAACCCGCTGACCGATCTCACCCCAACATATCGGAGTCTCACGCTTCCCCCCATAAAGCATCTCAAATGGAGGTCGATTGATGTTGGCGTCATAACTGTTGTTATATGAAAATGCCGCCAAATAAAGATACATATCCCAACTCCCTCCAAAATCTAATACACATGCCTGAAGCATGTCCTCCAAATTTTGGATAGTCTGCTCGCTCTGACCATCAGTCTGTGGGTGAAAAGTCGTGCTGATGTGCAGATGAGTACCCAAGTCCTCATGAAATCTCTTCCAGAATTTGGAAGTAAACCGTACATCTCTATCTGAAATGACCGAAACTGACACCCCATGCCGTGCCACAACCTCTCAAATGTAGATGTATTCTAATTTCTCTGTAGAGATACTATCCTAAATCGGGATAAAATGTGCGCTCTTGGTCAATCGATCCACGATGATCCACATCAAATCCACTATGCACACCATCCGCAGTAACTTCATGATAAAGTCTTTCATAATCTCTTCCCATTTCCAAACGGGAATACTTAACAGCTCCATTTTGTCTTGTTGTCGTTGATGCTCGGCCTTGACTTTCCTGCAAGTTAAGCACCTCTCCACATACCAGGCCACATCCTGCATCATGCATGGCCACCAATAGTTAAGCCGGAGGTCTCTATACATTTTTGTCGCTCTGGGGTAATTAAAGAACCTTGAATTATGGGCCTCCTCAATCAAAACCTAATGCGCTCCACCCCAATATGGAACCCACACCCTTCGGTGAGGAGTCAATAATCCCTGGCTATCATAACCAAAGGAAGGCACCTAACCCACTATGTGATCTGGTGCTATTCCTTCATAACCTCAACTTGAGCCTCTCGAATTTGCTCCAAGAGTGGGGTAATCATGGTCATCCTCAAACAAACATCCCTGATCGAGGCAATAGTTGGCTTGTGGCTGAGAGCATCAACCACCACGTTGGCATTCCCCGAGTGATAAAGTTTCTCACAATCATAATCTTTCACCACATCCAATCATATATGCTGCCTCATATTCAGATTCAGATGATCCATCAAATACCTCAGACTCTTGTGATCTGTGTAAATGGTACAACGATCCCCATAAAGATAATGTAACCAAATATTTATGGAGAAAACTAGAACTCCCAATTCCAAGTCATGTGTAGGATAATTCGCTACATGAGGCTTCAACTATATCGAAACGTAAGCGATCACATGACCCCGCTGCATCAAAAATGCACCCAAACCCATGATCGACGCATCATAATAAACCAAAAAGTCCTCAACACGCTCTGGTAGGGTCAAAATCGGCGCCTTACACAATCTCTGCCTCAGAGTCTCAAAAGTTTCCTTCTGCTCAGGCCCCCAACGAAAAGTGACAATCTTCTTCGTCAACTGGTCAAAGGAACCGCTATCTTGGCGAATTCTGGAATGAATCTCCGATAATATGTAACATATAAAAAATCCAAGGTATCTTTTTTCATTTTTAATACAATAAATTATATAAACGAGTTGTTCCAAAATAGATCAAAGTGAATATATCATTTAAACATCAGAGTAATATCATTAATCGCCAAAGCGGAAAACACTGGGGGATGTTGTGCCATCACGTCGGGCCCTTGTCCTTAGTACTAGATGTACCTGAAACATAAACTAAAAACAGTAAGCACAAATCTTAGTGAGTTCCCCAAAACACCACATACCATACATACATTTTCCATGGGTTACCCCCAGGCTCTTTTCCCTGAAATGCCATGGGGTACCTCCATGGTAAGACATCCAAGTTCCATGGGCTACTCCAATGGTCTGACATCCAAGTGTCATGGGCTACCCCCATGGTCTTTCCTTGAAATGTCATGGGCTACCCCCATGGTCTGACATCCAAGTGCCATGGGCTACCCCATGGTCTTTCATACAAATGCCACAGGCTATCCCCGCGGTCTTCCAGGCAAGTATCACAAAGACAACGGGCACTCCACATAATCAGTAATGGGTCGGCATTGGTTCCTTCGACCCATGGTTATAGCAAGAAAAATCAGCTCATAGTTTGAAAGAATAGTTGCACCGATCACTGCTCTAAAAGTTATCTCAACCGGTGAACAAAATCCAGATCTACAAGCTCCAATGCAACCAACACTTGTCCAAGAAGTTCCTTCTTCTCCAAGGTGCACCATGCATACTCTGTAGCTAAAACACCTTCTTTTAGCTCACAAGGCTCAAATAGGGTTAGGGTTTCATGGAAGGGGTGTTGGAGGGTGGAGGTTGAGAATGGAATTGGTTTGGGGGAGTTAATGAGCTAAAATAGGGTTCAAACCACGAAATAGGGTTTGGGCACTGATCGTGTACGCCCACTAGGGATGCCCTAGTACACCTAACATACACTTTGAGTATGCATAACATACTCAAGGTGCCTCAGTACGCCCAACGTAGTCCCCTCTATACGCCCGATGTACTCAGCTTCACCCAAAACCAACCAAACTTCAAATAGGCATAACTTCTTTGTTCTAACTCCGATTTTGACATTCTTCATATCCACAGAAAGGTATTGAGGAGCTATACAATATAATCTAACTATCTTGGACTACAAACATCTCGAACGAAAATCCATATTTCATGCAAGAACCGTTCCTATGACTTTTCCCATTTTACCGTTTTACTCCAAAACACAATTCAAAGGTTTAGATCTCATAACCATCATTACCTCCTTCTAAAAGGTCTAAACATCGCCTCCTTAAGGCCCAAATCCTTTACACAGTTGATTTTCGGCCCACGAACCTGAATTATAGAATAATCCCGAATACTCCAAGTCACCTTTTCAAATTGTTACTCTAGGTACCTGCTAAGCAGCACAACCCAACCTGCTAAATCACTTCCTCGGCTCTCCTAGGTTCCCGACCTCACCATGCCATCAGCTACTGAAAAACTCCTAATAATGTCAGCTAACCACTTCATGAATACAATCATATGCAACAAAGATTAGATAATCCTTCGAGTAAAAGACTCAACCATACAACGTTTGGACTCAAAAAAGAGTTGTGCAATAGAGTGAAATCCATCACTCTGAGATTATTTAACCTTTGCAACATGTGGCTTAACATATTCACTTAATAGTTAACTCACATCACTAAGAGTTCCACAAAGCACAAAGGAAGCAACATTCGTGCAGTAACACTCCAAGCCATAAAAAAATAAAAGGGCATCCCACACTCACTTGCTACTACCATCCTAGGAACTACTCTCACTTACGGTTGCCTTATATATTCAAATTATACACAATCCATGATCAAATAGACTATCGAATAAAAGATTCTACCCTAGGACCACAACCAGACAAGGAACAGGAAATAAGGCAAAATCAGTCATTCTAGGGATATATGATCCTAACTGTATACAATTTTTAAAGCATACACTTAGAATTACTGTTACCAATACATATTTCTAATCATAACATCCAATGCTTTCTAGGCTACAAGGCATCACCTATCAGGCTGATCTATCATGCAATTCCTGAAAGCATCCATATCCTTATCCTAGCATGTGAGCATTCATATCATATATCATATCAAAATGTATGGGTATTCTAGGAATCACTTACTTGAGCTCGGTTGCTTGCACACATCACACCCCCTTTTCTTTATAAAAATCTTTTCATACTTATTTTGTTTAGGAAAATCTTTTTAGATACTTATTTTCTTTCAAAAGATTACCAATTCCTCAGTTTGAGTTCAGACATACCCAAGAGTGTGTCCGAATCCCTTGAACCAAGGCTTTGATACCAACTTGTAACGTCCCAAAAATCCAAGGTAATTTTTTTTCATTTTTAATATAATAAATAATACAAATGAGTTGTTCCAAAATTGATCAAAGTGATATATCATTTAAACAACAAAGTAATATCATTAATTGTCAAAGAGGAAAACTCTGGGGATATTGTACCATCACGTCGGGCCCTTGTCCTTAGTACTTGATGTACCTGAAACATAAACTGAAAACCATAAGCACAAAGATTAGTGAGTTCCCCAAAACACCACATATTATACATACATTTGCCATGGGCTACTCCAATGGTCTTTTCCATGAAACGCCATGTGCTACCTCCATGGTCTGACATCTAAGTGCCATGGGCCACCCCCGCCGTCTTTCCTTGAAATGCCATGGGATACCCCCATGGTCTGACATCCAAGTTCCATGGGCTATCCCCATGGTCTTTCATATAAATGCCACGGGCTACCGCCAGGGTCTTCTATGAATGTATCACAAGGACAACTAGAATTCCACAAAACAAGTAATGGTTCGGCATTGGTGCCTTAAACCCATGGTTATAGTGAGAAAACTCAGCTCATAGTTTAAAAGAATAGTTGCACCGATCACTGCTCTAAAAGCTATCTCTACCGGTCACCTATACAATTAACAGGAACCTAAATTTCAAACTATAAATCAAGTTACCCAAAATGCCCTTAGGTCAAACTTGGTCAACCCTGGTCAAAGTCAAAGTCAACGGTCAAGGTCCAAAAGTCAATATTTATTCCAAGCAGAGTATGCCCTGCGTACCAAGGGAGTACACCCAACATACTTTGATGTTGACCAAAAGGGAGTATGCCATGTGTATGCAGCCCAGTCCCAAAACTCCATTAAGAGCTTATTCTACTAAGTTCTTACATCCAAAACTCAGATCCAAGCCCAAAATGATGTCCTAAGTCATAAAGTTTCCAACTTTATGACTTTTGATGGATATAATGTGCTAAATGTCCAAAACCCTATGTTCTTAACCGAATAATACATCACAACTCTTGCATGGAAGGAATAGAAGGGACAAGATCACATTTTTATGGTTCATGATAGCTTTCTAATGGATAAAGTTTCCAACTTTATCCATTAGAATGGTCCTAACAAACAAGATCTAATCTTTAAGTCTCAAAGGGACCCAAAAGTTCATCTTTTTCAACTTAATCCATTAAGTATAAGTATCCAACCTTCAGATCTGAATCCAAATGATGCTTAGATGGATAATGTTTCCAACTTTATCCATAATAAGGTCACAAACTTTCAAGATCTATAATTTATGCAATAAAATGACCAAAAGATCATAAGCTCCAAAACTAGCTAGATCTAACAAGTGCACCATCAAGATTCAAACTTTATACCTTTAGAAGATAGATCAAAGTGAACAAAGTCTAGATCTACAAGCTTCAATGCAACCAGCACTAGTCCAAAAAGTTCCTTCCTCACCAAGGTGCACCGTGCATACTCCAAAGCACTAAAAACACCTTTTTTTAGCTCACAAGGTTCAACTAGGGTTAGGGTTTCATGGAAGGGGTGTTGGAGGGGTGGAGGCTGAGAATGGAGTGGGTTTGGGGGAGTTATGAAGCTTAAATAGGGCTCGAACCACAAAAATAGTATTTGGTCACTGATCGTGTATTCCCATCATACTCTAATTACGCCCAGTATGCTAGGAATGCCCTAGTACGCCTAACTTACACTCTGTGTATGCCCAACATACTCAGGGTGCCTTAATATGCCCAGTGAACTCCCCTCTGTATGACCAGCGTACTTAACTTCACCCAAAACCGGCCAAACTTTAAACGAGCATAACTTCTTCGTTCTAACTCCGATTTTGACGTTCTTTATATCCATGGAAAGGTATTGAGGAGCTCTACAATATTATCTAACTATATTGGACTAAAAACATCTCGAAAAAAATCCATATATCATGCAAGAACCTGTCCTATGACTTTTCCCATTTTACCCTTTGACTCCAAAACACAATTCAAAGGTTTAGATCTCATAACCATCATTAACTCCTTATAAAAGGTCTAAACATCGCCTCCTTAAGGCCCAAAGCCTTTACACAATCAACTTCCGACCCACAACCCTGAATTACAGAATAACCACAAATAGAGTGTTACATAGTAACCTGCCAATCCACGGAAACATCGAATCTCAGATGGAGACCTCAGAACCTCCCACCTAATCACCACCTCAAACTTGGCCAGATCGACCAGAATTCCATTCTGGTTGAGAAGGTGTCCTTGAAACTGCAACTCACACAACCAAAACTAACACCTGGAGAACTTCGCATACAACCTCTACCCTCGAAGTCTTCAATACCTCTTTCAAATGCTCTTAATGTTGTTCTTGAGTCTTGGAATAGACCAGGATATCATCAAAAAATGCAATCACTAACCGGTCCAACATTGGCCTGCATACGTGATTCATGAGGTCCATGAACGTAGCTGGAGCATTGGTGAGCCCGAAGGGCATCACCATGAACTTGAAATGACCATAACGAGTCTAGAAGGTTGTCTTCTGCATATCCTCCTCTCTGAACAATATCTGGTGATAACCTGAACGCAAACCAATCTTGGAAAACCAAGATGTACCCTAAAGCTGGTCAAATAAATCGTCGATCCTCAGGAGTAGATAACAGTTCTTCACTATTAGCTTAATCAACTCCCGATAGTCGATACACATTCGATATGACCTGTCCTTTTTTCTTCATAAATAAGATCGATTCTCCCCATGGCGAACTACTCAGTCGAATAAATCTTTTGTCTAATAGCTCCTGTAGTTATGTAAACAACTCCTACATCTCTGGGGGTGCTAATCGATAAGGTGCTTTGGCTATCGGAGCCCCGCCTTGAACCAAGTAAATCTAAAACTCCACCTGCCTCTCCAGAGGCACTCTGGGAAAACATCTGGGTATTCTCGAACAATCGGTACATCATCCACAGTTAACTTATCCTTTTCCCAAGTATCCATAACATAGGCCACAAACCCGGAACATCCCTGATGGAGTGTAACGACCCAATTTTTCACATAAATTTTTCATTTTGAACCATCAAACATATTTCCATACATTAAGAAATTCAGTTATAATTGTTTTCAAAACATAAGTAGAATACAACTTTTATTCCAAACATCAGAGTGTCCCGTGAAAGCGCCTGAGAGAGAGTGCATGTTGTGCTATCACGCCTTGCCCTTGCCCTTGGGATCTGAAGTACCTGAAACAAATCCACAAACTGTATGCTAATGCTTAGTGAGTTCCCTAGAGCATACCCTACACAATCCACATACCATATTAGCTATAAAAGCAACCTCTACCACATAACACATATCAATTAGCTATAAAAGCTATCTCTACCACATAACACATATCAATTAGCTATAAAAGCTACCTCTACCACATAACACATATCAATTAGCTATAAAACTATCTTTACTATAAGCTACAAAGGCTATCTCTACCCTTAGCCATAAAGGCTATCTCTACCATTAGCCGTAAAGGCTATCTCTACCATTAGCCGTAAAGGCTATATCTACTATTAGCCACCAAGGCTACCTCTACCATTAGCTGTAAAAGCTATCTCTACCACGTATCAATGCATAAATATGCCACATACCCCTACCCATCAAGTATACCAACTATAACAAAATGGGCCGGCGTTGGTGCCTTAGACGCATTGGTATGGTGAGAAAACTCACTTCGAATGTAGAAGCTGCATGAAAGAAATCCTTAGCTGCCACTCAGTCCCCTTCCTAAGCTATCAATACCGATCAATATACCCAATTAGCAAGTGGGCCCCAATACCATAATCCTTAATCCATGCATGGGGGTAAAATGGCCATTCTACCCTTGGCCCAGAACGATCCAAACTAAGGCCCAATCCCAAAACAAAAGCCTAACACTAGGTAGGCTTTCCAAGCCCACTAGTGGCTCACTAATGGTCCAATTTACTAAATTGGGCCCAATACCTCTAATGGGCCTTACCTTAAGCCCAAACATATTCCTGGCCCAAAAAATCTAACTTCTGATGGCCCACTAAGGCACAAAGGCCCACAGTCCACTACCTGGACTAACCCGATGCCCAAAACACTCCAAGTGCATAACTGATGAGTACGTGGGGCGTACTCTCTTCTACGGTAAGCGTACTGGCTGAAGGTGGTGTACGCTGCGCGTACCTGCATGTACGCCCAACATACTCCTCTGTTAAACTACTTTTCCATTAAGTGCGTAATACTCCATTCCAACAACTATAATTATAGATCCAAGTCGTCTTCGACATCTTATTCCATAAAGTTGATTACTTGGTGGCTTACAATCCACCAAAGGGCTATATCTCAAGCATGGCCACAAATGAGCCCTAAAGATTGAAACTTTATTGCTTATGGGACTCACATGATACTAAGGGTGGCAACCCTGGACCTAAAAATGTAACGACGTGAAAGTTTAAAACAAAATTTTCATTTTTAAAATGCATACTCTTAATAACACTTGTAAAAGAATCTCATTTGTTCAATTTTCAAAACATAACTCCACATTTGAATAGCTACAAAAATCCAGGATCCTCAAAACGTAACTCTTCCTCTGGTGTGTACAATCAAGCTGGTGCCGACCCGCTAACCTGAAACCTGAAACACATAACACATAACACTGTAAGCACGAAGCTTAGTGAGTTCCCCAAAATACCACATACAACACATATTAGCCACTCAAGGCTATAACTCTGTTTGACCCTCTGGTCAAGGTGTCTCAGTGGGACCCTCTAGTCCCATAACTCTGTGGACCCTCTGGTCCTAACTCTGTGGACCTTCTGGTCCTAACTCTATAAACTCTAAAACATACACAACATAAATCACATAAAAATAATGCAGTGTATCACATCATATAAATAGCATACAAAATACTCTGTCACACAACTCTAATTACCACTCTAGGTAAAGTATAGTGAGAAGACTCACCTGGCAAGCCGAAAGCAACTATCCTCACACTTGAATCTCGAACTCGCCACCGCCTAACACATAGGATGAATATCTATTATAATAACTCTTTTCCATGAATCAGATAGTCAAAGGTGGTTCCTTCTCTTTCTAACTCTCTAAGGTGGGTAAAAGACCATTTTACCCTTCCAAGGCCTCTATTACTTATGCTGACCAAAACCCTAAAGGCAACAGAAGTCAAGCTCAAGTCACAGTCCACATTTGATCCTACTCGTCAAGTGCACCCATGCGACTCGTCGAGTCCCCTCGCATCAGTTGAACTCTACCTAGGACTCACTCAGCTCGTCGAGTTGACTCCCAACTCGGCGAGCCAACACTGGGTCAAGACTACTTGGTCAAAAGTCACCCATGGACTCGGCGAGTTGGCTCCCACAGATTTCTCATTCAGCCATTTGGGGTCAGATTTGCAACCCAAACTCATAGATCTAACCTCCTACTACCCAACAGTCATGCAAAGGTCTGAACTTGAGGCTAAAGCATGGTGTACTTTGCTCTATACACCATTTTGACTCCATTGAAGCTCCATAGCTTCGAAGCTCCAAGGTTACTCACTCAAGGCTGC
The DNA here is from genome assembly GCF_002870075.4 of Lactuca sativa. Classification (NCBI taxonomy): domain Eukaryota; kingdom Viridiplantae; phylum Streptophyta; class Magnoliopsida; order Asterales; family Asteraceae; genus Lactuca; species Lactuca sativa. Next base: position 19,292,038 of record NC_056627.2, read on the forward strand.
CTACTTTCTGGATCTCTGGACCTCACAAAGTCCAGATCTACAATTGACTCAAGAACAGGGTTTGGATGCACCCAAAACCCCATCAATATGGATGCAAGCCCAACTTTACAACTAAGGAAATCTACTCAAACACAATGGAGGCAAGAGTTGTACCAGATCTGAAGCTTGAAATGAAGATGAGACTGATCCACCAACTCTCCTTTGAGATCCTTGCAACTCCCTTGATCTTCTTCTCAAAGAAATAACATCCAAGAAGCCTCTTTCCTCTCTAGCTCATAAATAACTCTAGGGTTTCTCTCAAGGGACGAAGACACTATTGGGAAGGGGCCAAGGAGGCTATAAGTGCCTTTAAATAGGTACCAAACCCTAGAGATTAGGGTTTCTCTGCCCAACACCTACTCGGCGAGTCCCTCTACTCGGACTCGTCGAATCCACTCATTAAATCCACGGGAGAATCCGACTCGACTCGGCGAGTGGGACCCTCAACTTGTCGAGTCTCTCCTTTAATCACAAGATTAACCCACACCAATTTACTTCTAAAAATCCGGATGTTACAATTCTCCCCCACTTGAATTAGATTTCACCCTTGAAATCACTCCGTAACCACACAAAGTTCATCAACACGAAAGACACCACCGGAAGGATCTCATACTAAACCGATAACTTTCTCATTGGACACCTGAAACCACCCAGAAACTCCAAAGAACTCAAAACTAAACCAACTCTCCGGCTGCTAATGTACTCTTTCCCAATATCTGGAAACTCTAGTGGCCTAACTCGCCGCCAGACCACCTACTCAAGCGATCACCATGATATTCGCTCCTCGAATGTCAACCCTGATAACCAACTGATACTTTTGATTCTCACAAGACCAAATCCAACGATCGGATACCGCTCATTCATACCAACATGCCAAACGATCTGAATCACACCCCAAGAAACGGAAGGGTCCACACCTCACTAGGGCTCATCCACTAAACCGCTATCAGCACCCATCCGGCATAGAATCCTCAACACTCTGCCTTTAGACACAAGGGAAAAACTATACTTGCTCAGAAGTGTCCTCAAACATCATATTTGAAAGCCCCAACTTCGTTTCTCATATCCCTATTCAATACTGGCACTAAGTCAACTCTTGACTCCACAGTAGAACCTCCAAAGGTCACCCATAACATGCTCTGAAATGTCTCACCGACTCTCTTCTCACAATAACAATCTCGGCCCACTAACACACAAGTCACGAAGCTCTCTTTACACCAACGAATACCACAAACCCACTAAATCGTTTCATCCTTGACTTTTTTCGAACACCACTCCCTAGATACATGCGCCTCGTGGTACCTCCCGTACCCGAGTGTTGACCTACACAGGTCTAAAACATCAGCTAAATAACAATACCCCTCACATGTGACCCACCTCTAATTCCAGAATCTCACCTCGTCTATCCAACACATCACCAGGACTCAACTCAACTCGAGAGTTTGGTCCGACCCGAAGTTGGAACTACATGTCCCAATGACCCACTCAACTCATGAATCGTGACCCGCAATCCATGGTTACTTCACTTGTCCAATTCCTCTGGATTGCGACGTCCACACCTTACTCAGAATATAATGATTCCCGATCATTGAGGAGACCCCGGTCTCACCCCTGGTCCGACCACTAGGCTCCTAAGAACTCATAAATTAGGGCTATTCAAGCCTAAATATCTTCTGCGTCATGCTCTAAGCAAGAGTGCTTCATCATAACAACCTCTCGCTAACTAGTGCGTACTATGGCTCCCCATAGCATCACGACACCCTCCTCTCTGACTAGTGAGAAATACGGCTCCCCGTAGCATCACAACACCCTCCCTTAGACTAGTGAGTACTACGGCTCGCCGTAGCATCATAACATCCTCTCTCTGACTAGTGAGTACTACGGCTCCCCATAGCATCACAACACCCTCTCTCTGACTAGTGAGTACTAAGGCTCCCCTTAGCATCACAACACCCTCTCTTTGTTTGGCGAATATCATGGCTTCCCGCAGTATTGCCACACCTTCTCGCTATCTGGTGAATAGTACAGCTCTCCATAGTATCACCACACCCCTTTTCACTAACTCATCGAACTGCAACTTTTTGCAGTCTCACCCTACTGACTCTTACCACTTCACAATCTGATCCTCAGATCGACGCCACACTACGATCATTACTCATGCTTTGCAGACCGTCCATAGATAGGTGCACGCACCTACCCGAATTATACACCACTATAACTGAAGACAGTCGCCATAACAAAACACCTTTCCTTGCTGCAATCCATTGTCTTAGATAATCCACTTGCCATCTCAACTCGCGACCCCAAAATTATCTAAAATCCAAGACATTAAATTCGGATACCTCGATACATCACCCTAGAACTTCACGATGTCTCGCCTCAGCCACTGATCTTCCTGATATACAACCCGAAATTCGGAATATTTCAAATTCTCATCTTGAAATATGGAGGGATCGTCAACGACCCAGAACATGTTGATGGCAATCCGAAACTCCTTCCTATTTTGCTCATACCCATGCCAGAATACTCATAATGACTCTGAAATTGGTTGACTAATCAAATCCTGTCCTTCCCCAACTACTTAACCGCCCAAACATTTGAACCAAAATTTTCCCACCACCGAACCAACCCGACTAGCCAACCACCTCAAAGAATTCCTATCCATCACAAGGTCTCCGACTGATGGCCACTTGCCGTGGAGACATTCAGCCTTTACCAACATATACCACATGCATTATCTCGCTCTGTACCTTGCTTCAAATACCAAGAACCCTGATCACATGAAACCACACCGTAGGTCTCTATATCCAGATCTCTAACCGATCTCGAACAGGTCTCTGATCCTCTCAACCTAATATTCGGTTCTCCCCCACTTAGGGTTCGAACCATCACCAATTGGTGCACCAACACTCTATCCCACAGACTGTCTCCACCAGTAACATCGCATCTAATTCCACAAGGTGCTATGCAACGCTCGATGATCTCCCTTATAGAGATCAAACAACTCCAGATACCCGAATCTCATATGCAGCCTTCAGAACTTACCATCATTACTACCTCTAGTCATTCAGAATCTCACACTATACCATCACCGGACCTCCCAACCGTCCAGTATTAATCCCTGACTCTTAATCTGAAAAGAATGAACCATCATACTCCTCATCCTCGACTCTTTGCCCAACGCTCCGACATGTCCCTTATCATAAGAGCAGAAACCACATTTCCACTCTCTATACCCTTTAAGGATAATAAGAGTCACTGCACTGATATACTCCTCTTGATCGCCCAACGATGCAGCTAACACATGCCCTATTATACTCAAATAGGGCGCATCCCGGTACTTGACCATCTCAATCCCGACTGTCAACCTGCTCAATCTATATCATTCCCTCGCGATAGACCTACTGCCAGGTACTTTGAAAAAAAAATCACCATCAGTGCGATCCCACAGGGCTCACCCCCAACTCAGAACCAAAACCTCAACACCCCTTACGTCTCCCACAAGAAACGGAAATAGCACCACTCAGGTCACAGAAGGTGACATATCTACTATCAGCCGGTCCCCCGGCTCAGACAGTATCCCTACATAATGCATCGTCCCTACTCATCTCCGAGTCTTGCGACTCTACTGGTATATCACCAATAATCTCTCGGAGCTAACTCGGTTTCCATATCAAGGGATGCTCCACTAAAACTCATTCACCCTGTCCTTCTGGGCCCATACTCCTTCACATCTGACCTTGGTCTAGATAATCACTGTGGAATAACCGGCAAAACCAGAAGCACTAACCACCACATTCTATGGTACTCGAACCATGTCCTCTCTTCTCAACCTTCCTAAAATCATGGTACTCGAACCATGACATCACCTCTCGATCTGCCACCAATCATGATACTCGAAACATGACATCACATCTCGACCTGCTATCTATCATGGTACTCGAACCATGACATCACCTCTCGATATGCTACCAATCATGGTACTCGAACCATGACATCACCTCTCGATCTGCTACCAACCATGGTACTTGAACCATGACATCACCTCTCGATCTGCTACCAATCATGGTACTCAAACCATGATATCACCTCTCGATCTGCTACCAATCATGGTACTCGAACCATGACATCACCTCTCGATCTGCTACTTAGAACTCCTGGAATACTCCCTACATCGTGTGTGGGTCCTCTACTTTCAGTAGTACGGGCCTATACTACCTGCCACATCTACCCATACTCTCTACACGGACCATTCCAGATTCCCTAAGTAACTGCTCAACCTTCTCATAACCAATGCTCTACTCTGTCAGCGTACTTATCTGACTAAGGTCACTTCTTAGACTCTTTCCAGGTTCTCACACTTCTCCGCCATCAGCTGCTAAGAAACTCCTTATGATGCCAGTCATCTACCTGCTGAATATCATCACATTCACTTGGTAGCTGACTCCCATCGTCGGGAGTTCCACAAAGCACGAAGCAAACAATATTCGCGTCGAATAAACACCTATAAACCGCTCTAGGTGATAACTCCACTAGCTCTATTCATACTCAAAAGATATCACCAAACTCTGCAACTCTACTCCTGCGGGTATCTAGCTACTCTCTCGGTAGGCTTTACACATGATTATCTAGTTACCTCTCCTAGATTACCCCTCTACCCAAATCACTCTCTACATAGGATTCCTGCTGGATACTCTTACTCAGCACATACTCGTAAGTGCATCACCGATAACAGCAACTCCTAGGCTAAGGCATCACAAATCAAGCCACTCTAGTTCTAAACTATGAAATACCTAGCCTATCTCTAGCATGCATAAGATCTCATAACATATTTCATAACACAAAAGTAAGGGTATTTTGGGAAATCACCGTTCGGCTCTGGCAGATTGTACACACTGCTCCTTCCCGCTTTCTCTTAGAAACTCTTGCTCGTTTTAGAAAAATCATTTATTTTTGAAAATTTCCTCATTTTCCTCAGTTTGAGTCCAGATATACCCGAAGGCACATCCGAATCTCTCAAACCAAGACTCTGATACCAACTTGTAACGACGTGAACGTTTAAAACAATTTTTTCACTTTTAAAATGCATACTCTTCATAACTCTTGTAAAACAATCTCATTTGTTCTATTTCAAAACATAACTCCACATTTGAATAGTTAAAAATCCAGGATCCTCAAAACGTAACTTTTCCTCTGGTGTGTACAATCAAGCCGGTGCCGACCCGCTAACCAGAAACCTGAAACACATAACACATAACACTGTAAGCACGAAGCTTAGTGAATTCCCCAAAATACCACATACAACACATATTAGCCACTCGAGGCTATAACAATGTTTGACCCTCTGGTCAAGGTGTCTCAGTGGGACCCTCTAGTCCCATAACTCTGTGGACCCTCTGGTCCTAACTCTGTGGACCTTCTGGTCCTAACTCTATAAACTCTAAAACATACATAACATAAATCACATTGAAATAATGCAGTGTATCACTGATATTGCCATATTTATACTTATTTATAGGCAGTATTTAAGTACATTTTTATTAATAAATTGATGATATGTTTAGAATAATGATACTTATGAGTTTAAATTGTTATTTTCAGTCAATACAAAGGATTTTCGAAGAGAGGGACCAAAGGTGACAAAATGGGGAACATGGGAGGCTTGGAAGACAAGAAAATAATAAATTCACGATAAGAGCTCAATTCACGACGTGGCGATGAAGCCCACGATGTGGCACGTGTGTTCCAGAAGATAAACATCGCGACGCGGAGGATTTCCTTGAAGGATACGGATTGCTTGAAGCCCACGACGTGGCGCAACCTAGCCACGACGTGGCGCGGGTTTTTAAGGATTATATAAGTCCTCCTAATTATTACGAAAAGAGAGACTTTTGGCAAAAGAAAAAGAGTTTGAAGAGACGAATAAGAACGAAAGAAAGGTTCTGGAAGAGGGTTTTCAACACCAAAAGAAGTAAAGGTTTATTTTTAGAACATGTCTTTTATTAGTTTTAGTTGTGTTAGTTTAATTACTATGATGAGCAGCTGAATCTAGCTACTCTTGTTTAGCTAGATGAAGCTTTAAACTTATGAATAGTTATATGATTATGGATTGAGCTTAGTTGGTAAAAAATTTCTTGTGTTTGATTTGTATGTCCTAGCATGTTATTATTTGTTTATCTAATTGCTTAGTTGCATGTTCTGTGTAGCTTAGTGACCATTAAACTGCAAGAACCTGTTTACCTAATAATTTAGTGAACATTGAATTGTTAGAGCTAGGATTGACCAATCTTAGTTAGTAATTAGAATAAATAAAGTTTAGCTGTGCTAGTGAACGTGAATTGTGATCATAATTGCCTTTACACAACAAATCTTACATAGCATATTTACATCTATAATTAGTTCTGTGTTTAATTATGTGTGAACATACACGGTTTGACATGAATTAGTTAAGTATTGGTAAGATAGAACTAAATTACTAATATAACTAAAAACCAACTTAATAATCCGTAATCGTTAGCTAGCCATAAGGGAGAAGTGGATTCAAACTAAACAAGAGTGTGTTTTTATTTATTGAATTTGATTTAAGTTCATCTGATCTTGTAAAACCAGATAAAACCCTTATTAAACTTGTTAAATAAATTAGGTTAATTTAATAGTAAGTAAATTAATTAGAACACCGTTCCCTGTGATCGACACCCGACTTACCCAAGCTATACTATAATCTGACTAGGTACACTGCCTATAAGTGCATAGATAGTTAAGTTTGTTAGGTTATAAATATTAAAATTAGTGGGTACTTTTGTGCACATCAAGTTTTTGGCGCCGTCGCCGGGGAACGACTTAGTTTTTAGCTTATCCATTTGCATTAAATTAATCGATCCTTCTTGTGGAGTCAAAGCCACAAAAAGTTAATTATTCAGCAAAATAAAAATTTTCTGTTAATCACAGAGTCCATGACGTGGCCATATACTTGCCACGACGTGGACAGACAAATTTTTTTTTTTAAAAAAAATTTTAGTTTGTAGTTAGTTTTTCTTATTTTAGATCAGTTTTATGTTTTAGTTTAGCAAGTTGCAGGAGTTCATGACCAGAAGCTCAAACACACACTTGGTGCCACCACTGGAAGACCCCGAGTCTGCACTTCACAAGAAAAAGACGCCCTTGCAAGAATTGAAGTCAGCCTTTTCTAGGAAGTCGGGAAAGAAGACAGGAGAGTCAAGTTCATCAGCGAACCACAAGAGCAATCTTGAGCATTTGGATCATACACCCGTGCAAACCGAGTCTGAATACGATTCCGAGCCAGAATTTGAAGAACACACAAGTGAACCCGAGAATGAGCCAAGGAACGATATGGCTGCAACTGAAGAAATGTCCATGGGAGCATACAAGAAGCGGATCCGAGAAGATATGGGGCCCGGTTTAGTCCAACCCGTAATTCCTGCCACTGCCACATTTGAGCTGAAGGGACACATATTGACAGCACTGAAGGACATCCCATTTTTCGGGAAGGATCATGAGGATGCTTTTAAGCATCTAGACGAAGTCAACGACATTGCGGATTACTTCAATGTCCCAAATGTCACCAGAAATACAGTCTTGCTTAGGATGCTTCCCATCACTTTCAAAGGAGCTGCTAAGGAGTGGTTAAAAGCACTCCCACAGGGTACAATCACCACTTGGGCTCAAATGCGTGAGCAATTACTAGACCAGTTCTGCCCGCCATCCAAGATAGCCAAACTCAAGAAGGCGATAGCCAACTTTGAGCAACAACCGGGGGAGTCACTATACGAAGCATGGGAGCAGTACAAGGGCTTACTCAAAAATTGCCCGCAACATGACCTAAATGTGCAGCAAGAGATGTCAATCTTTTATGATGGGGTCAATGTGATGACAAGATAACTCCTTGATTCTCAAGGACCATTGACAAAGAAAAATCCAAGGGAGGTCAAGGAGCTAATTGAAGAATTCGCGAAACACTCCCGCGAATACCATAACTCGAGGCAAGACGGAAGCAAAGGCGGTGGAGGGGCCCAAACGGAAGAAATTGCAGCTGTCATGGCCATGCTAAATAACATGGATCGCCGGATAACACAAATGGACCAGTCGATACATGCCATAAGAGTGGGGTGCGAGCGATGCAGTGGTCCACACTTGACCAAGGACTGCAATGTGGATGAGTTTGGGAACAGGAAAGCTCAAGTGTGCTACTCTAGTGGGGATAAGTTTGATGACGACTGGAGGAAACCGAAGAAGGAGTGGCTGCCACATGAAGAGTATAAGAAGCAAAAAGAAGATAAGTATAGGCAGACAGGTCGATGCTTTTACCAAAAGGAGCAGCCACCAATCGAGAAGAAACCCGACCTAGAGACCATTTTGATGAAGTTTATGGAGGCTTTGGAAAAGAGACACGATGCCACGGATTCCGCTATCATGGAACAACAAACATTGATAAAGAACCAACAAGCCTCCATCCATAACCTTGAAGTACAATTTGGTCAACTAGCCACTTTAGTTCATGAAAAATTGCCCCCGAAGAATCCCGAAGTAAAAGCCCAATCTCACGTAATGGCCATCGATACTGAAGAAGATACAATATCTGAGTTCCTGGAGGCGTTGGAAGAAGAACCGCAGCATCCCAAAAATCAAGGATCGAAAATGGAGAAAGTGCTGAACCAGGCTCGCCACGACGTGGCACTCCTCTGGCCCCGACGTGGCGCAAGTCTGAGCAAAAATCTTTTGAGCCTATTCCAGATTATCATCCACCTATGCCATTTCCCACCTGCACAGCACTTAGTCAACTGGAGAAGGAACATTTAGAGTTTGTGAAGCATGTGAAAGGGATTCTAATTAATACACCCTTTGTTGAATCCTTATCCAAAGCTCCTGAGAACCAGAAATTACTGCAAGACTTGATAGATACGCGAAGGCAATTAAATAAGCAGTCTACAGTGATTCTAAGTGAAAAAACTTGAAAAGTTGTGTTGAGAGAAACACCAGAAAAGATGGGGGATCCTGGACACCTCACTCTTCCATGCGAGTTTCGGAATAAAATGAAGGTTAATGCTTTAGCCGATTCCGAGGCTAGCATTAATCTAATGCCTTTTTCATTTTATCAAAAATTGGAGATTCAGAAGATGAAGGCTACAAAAATGAAGATTCACATGGCGAACCGTTCGGTGACACAACCCCGAGGCATAGTGGAGGATATTTTGGTGAAAATTGGAAAATTTGTTTTTCCAATAGATTTTGTAGTCTTGGACATGAAAGAAGACACGGATGTTCCGATAATCCTTGGTCGGCCATTACTTAACACTGCTGGTGCCCTTGTTGATATCCGCGAGTCCAAGCTCACTTTGAGGGTTGGGGATGAACAAGAAGTCTTTGGGATAAGAGATGACTTTCTAGAAGATAAAGAAGAGGTGTTCACGATTAATGAGGAGAATGAACTAGAAGAGTTGGAAAAGCTTATGGAAGAAGAGATAAAGGCAGTTCATCAAGACAAGAGGACAAAACCAAGGGCATCTGTTCCGTATTTGATTGAAGTCATAGCTTACAAGAGCCCGCCTTCTTGGGTGAGCAAAGAGGACGAGGAAATGACAAGTGATGAAGAGGAAGTCACTTCAAAAGTAACAAGGCCGGTGGTGAAAGAAGAGGAGAATGCTATGGAGTGCAAGGAACAAACAAAGGGCACAAAACGCAAGCATGAAGAAGATGGAAAATCTAAAAAGGAAAATTCAAAGAAGGCGTATAAAAGAAGAGTTCAAGCTTATAAACGGCGGTTCAAGGAACAAAAGATCGTGGTGGTAGACTCTTCCGAAGATTCAACGTAGAAGGCACGGAGTCCAGCTCAAGACTCCAAGAAAAAGAAGCGCTTCTCGGGAGGCAACCCGAGTTTGGTTTGCATTTTCTTTTTAAAATTTTCTTTTCTTTTCTTTATTTTTAATTAGGAAAGACATCAATTCATCATCTAAAAACCGGTAATAAGTAGAGAATTAGCTGTAGGGAACTTTAAATAATAAATGATATGCAAAGAAATTAGTTAATATGATAAACTTTATTAAAATTTTGCATCTGGCAGTTTCCACGACGTGGGCATAGCCCAGCCACGTCGTGGGTTAAAATAATGTTGGGTTTTAGCCATAAGAACTTTCCTATGTGCGCATGCAAAACCCTAATGCTTGGATCTAGGCTTTCTAATAAACATGCATTGAATCCAAGTCTTCTAATGACTAATTAGGTTAAATAACAACATTGAAACAGATCTAGAATCATACCTTTGAGTTCCTTGTTGATCTTGAGGTCTTGGAGCTTCTAGAGTCACAAGTGTCACTCCTCTAATGGCTTACAAACACCAATAGCAATAAGAATGATTTAGGAGAGAGGAGAGGGAAGGAATTCGACCAGAGGTTCCTTGCTTTTAGGAGATCTGTCGAATTCCTTATGCCATAGGGTCTATTTATACTTGTAGACTCCTTAAGGGTTACAACCTAAACCCTAATTGGATAATCTTCTCTTAAGGCTATCCAAATCCATTCCTAAGATAAGTATATGGACGATTTTAGCTATCCTAAACCTCTTAGAATTCGTCCATACCATATCCAAATGGAATTACAGTCTAAAGCTTAACTATCAATGAATTGACAGTTTATACCCCTTTATTTAATTAATCTCTTTAAGTCACCAAATTAATTCTAATTAATTCTATGACTTATATTAATCAAATAACAATATATTATTCATTATATTATTCACATAATATATTAATAATATTTACTCTCTCTTAATAAATCATCCTATCAAGTTGCTATGGTGAAGGCAACCCAAAAGGACCATGCACAACCGGATCAAATACTTGCCTAATATAGTTGCAGCCTTAGACACTATTCCAACAAATAGAATGCGCGATCTTAAGAAGAATTTAAGGTCCACGACGTGGGCATAGCCCGCCACGTCGTGGCCTTTAAAAATAAGGGGGGACCAATTGCTTAAAACCCTTTGACCGAGAAACCTCATCCCCCACTTGGAGACTGCCGCACTCACGGGAACATCACAACCCCACAGCCAATTTCTTATTATACTTCCAATTTCCTTGCAAGATCTTGCTAATTGATCCATTTGGTATGTGTTTTATTCATTATTTTGTAATTATTTCTTCCAATTTCAAGTTTTCGTGATTAGGGTTTGTATGATTCACGAAATTGGTTGAATCTAGTGGCTGATTTTAGATTGCATGTCATTTAAACGTCCATAGGAACAAACCCCAAGCACTATTTTTATGGAAATCGCTTGTATAAAAGACCGATTTAGATTCTGTGTGCGATGCGGCCCACGACGTGGCGCAGCCTGGCCACGTCGTGACTTCTGGCAGATCAATTTTATATGTTTTAATGTGTTATTTGTTTGCTGCTTTGGTTTGCTTTTGTTTGCAGAAATGGGACCACGATGAGCTGTTCCACAGGAAAAGAACCCGATAGATGTAGCAAGCATACATCCTTTATACCAGTTTCCTCAAAACATTCCCCGACCGTTGCTAACAACCTACGAGAATCGGCTTGGATGGTTATACAATAGGGAGTTTGTAATAGCCCCAATTATTGATTGGGGATGGCTTGGTAGAGTGGGAATGGTAGTGGAGCTGGAACGTTATTGGTCGAAGACTTATGTTGGAGATCAATTTTCGTTCACTTGTCACGGGTGGAGGAATTTATTCGCCATTCAAGAACCCGTGTACCGGGAATTGTCGGTAGAATTTTTCTCTACCGTATGTTTCGAAGAGCGCACCCTTGATGTCACCTACAATAGGGCACTTGTGTTTCGTTTGGGTGGTGTATATCGTGAGTGTAGTCTTCGGGAGTTTGCTTGGCGTATGGGGCTCTATACGGAAGTGGAGACGCAATCTCCGTTTTTTATCCCTTTCTTGCTTGGATGTGTGCGGGATTTTGCTCCGGGTACTTTGGATGTGCAGTTTTGGCGGGGAATTTCTAACCATGAGTACAACACTCGTGACTCGAGTGAGTCACAAATTCGGAATCCTGTTTTCCGATTTTTGCACCGCCTTATCACGTTTTCAATCAATCACAAGCATCATGGTGATAAGGTCCCCATCCAGAATCTATTTTATTTATGGACACTTATTACCCCGGGGGTTTGCTGTGATTTGCCTTATATGTTGGCGAGGTTTATGGGGAAGAAAGCGGCCAATTCAAGGCCTGGGAGCCCGATTACTGGGGGGCATTTGGTTACTCGCCTGGCTAGGTCATATCATATTTTGACCCATGACTTTGTGAGGAATCTTACTCAATTCCCGGACACAGTCTTGACCATTCAAGTCTTGGGTGTGATGCGAGCGGTGGTGAATATCGGGGCTCGTTTTGTTATACCACCGATAGATGACGAGCAGGAGGAGGTGCAGCCGGGATAGCAACCACCAGCCAGGCCGAGGCGTCGGAATGTGCGGGCTAGAGGTGAGGTCGAACGAGAGCGTGCTGCTTCGCAGTATGTGCAGGGAGTGCCCACCGACCCTTTTCAGAGTCGGGTGGGAACGTATTTGGATAATCTACGAGGTCATGCCATTTACCATACCCAGCTTACTGAGGGTATTTATTCACATTTGGGTGTGACCCGACCACCTTCTATGCCACCACAGTATCCCTATTTTCCGACATGGGAGGAGCTATGGCGTCCGCAAAATGATGGGGCAGGGCCAAGTGGAGCACAAGATCAAGATGATGATTATTTTTATTTCTGTTGTTTTGTTTTTGAGTAGTTTTTTTTATGTTGACTTTGGTGTGTGATGTAAAACTTTATTAAGACTATTATGTTACTTTTTGTTTCTTTTGGGTTGATCTAATTTTTCAGATTAGCGTTGGAATTCTAAGGAGCATAGAAGGTTAACTTTCGAGTCGTGTTTGTCTAGTCAAGGAAGCTTAGAGTCGTGAGTCGGAACCCACAATTCAAGATAAGTGTGGGGTCTATTAGGAGAGAGGTTATAGTTGGGAAATATATTTGCATAGAAGTGTCGGAAAGTAGTTAGCCATTGGTCAAAGCTGCTAGAGTAAATAAAGAAAACAAGTCATTTTCTGCTGATGCCCAGTTTCCACGACGTGGACTCCTTGTGCCACGTCGTGGCACTCTTGCAGTTTGTAGTAGTTTAGCTTTTTGGTGTTCACGGTTTCAACCCATATCACGACGTGTCCAGATATATATATCACGACGTGATCCAGTTTATCATTGCCACATTTTTCCTTACAAATACCCACTTTGACGAATTGAAGTTTCGAGTCCTGTTCGTGGTTTATTTACGTATTCAACCAGTTCTACACCGAGTTTCTATTTTTGGAAGTCCAATTGCACATTGTCCACGCTTTTGGAGATGCTCACGCCACTATCCCAGGGGAGTCTGTTCCTTTTTCTCCCTTTTCTTTAATTTTGATTTATTTTTATACATACAATGAGGGCATTGTATGAAATAAGTGTGGGGTAGGGGTAGAAAAAGTAATTGCTAGAAAATTTTGAAAATTCACGTTTTTATTAATTGAATCTAGTAGTAATAATTTGAGCTATAATTGCTAGTATTATGCGGGATGATCCGATGAAAGTTCAAATGTTTAGTTGAGCCAATACACGTTATAGTGCATTTGTGGCCTCCCATATTTTAGTGAAATCATGGAACAAAAACATAACCCCGCTTGGTTTGAGGGATGCAATATGTTTAGCAGCCTAAACCAGAAATGTATCCAGGAAAACTATTATCGTTAGCCAATAAAGGTTGAGGTTGAGCGCCTCTGCTTAAGCATGTAGGTTTTGAGTGAAAAAAGATAGGTACATGTTTAAAAAAAAGAGAGAGAAAGAATTACGAAAAAAAAAGTTTGAAGAATTTTGGAGCAAATAAAGTGAAGATCAAAAGATCAAAATTCTCAAGAAATCTAAAAAGTTGAAGATACCAGAAATCAAATCAACAAAGGTGGTGAATTCAAAGAAATCAAAGATCAAATTATCAAGAAATGAAGAATTCCAAAAAGAGCTCCATAGTGGTATCGAAAAATTGTAATTCTAGTTTATGTATGCTTAGGTTGCTCAACTAAAAATACCTTGAGGTTAGGAGGTTTTCTGCGGATGGATTCGGAGGGTTGCATAAAATGAGCATTGTTCGGAAAAAGTGGGCGAGTGTTTATGAAGATTGTGAGTATTTAAAGTATGGGGGGTACTTTAGGAAAATTTTAGACACAAATGCATGCGTTGAGGTTTTGGCATAATGGCTGAACTAGAGTCGGATTGTTCTGTGTAGTGTTAGTAATTAAGAATTAAGTTTATATTTGCTTGAGGGCAAACAAAGCCTAAGTGTGGGTTATGTTGATATTGCCATATTTATACTTATTTTTAGGCAGTATTTAAGTACATTTTTATTAATAAATTGATAATATGTTTAGAATAATGATACTTATGAGTTTAAATTGCTATTTTCAGTCAATACAAAGGATTTTCGAAGAGAGGGACCAAAGGTGACAAAATGGGGAACATGGGAGGCTTGGAAGACAAGAAAATAATAAATTCACGATAAGAGCTCAATTCACGACGTGGCGATGAAGCCCACGACATGGCACGGGTACGGATTGCTTGAAGCCCACGACGTGGCGCAACCTAGCCACAACGTGGCACGGGTTTTTAAGGATTATATAAGTCCTCCTGATTATTACGAAAAGAGAGACTTTTGGCAGAAGAAAAAGAGTTCCAGGAGACGAATAAGAACGAAAGAAAGGTTCTGGAAGAGGGTTTTCAACACCAAAAGAAGTAAAGGTTTATTTTTAGAACATGTCTTTTACTAGTTTTAGTTGTGTTAGTTTAATTACTATGATGAGCATCTGAATCTAGCTACTCTTGTTTAGCTAGATGAAGCTTTAAACTTATGAATAGTTATATGATTATGGATTGAGCTTAGTTGGTAAAAATTTGCTTGTGTTTGATTTGTATGACCTAGCATGTTATTATTTGTTTATCTAATTGCTTAGTTGCATGTTCTGTGTAGCTTAGTGACCATTAAACTGCATGAACCTGTTTACCCAATAATTTAGTGAACATTGAATTGTTAGAGCTAGGATTGACCAATCTTAGTTAGTAATTAGAATAAATAAAGTTTAGCTGTGCTAGAGAACGTGAATTGTGATCATAATTGCATTTACACAACAAATCTTACATAACATATTTACATCTATAATTAGTTATGTGTTTAATTATGTGTGAACATACATGGTTTGACATGAATTAGTTAAGTATTGGTAAGATAGAACTAAATTACTAATATAACTAAAAACCAACTTAATAATCCGTAATCGTTAGCTAGCCATAAGGGAGAAGTGGATTCAAACTAAACAAGAGTGTGTTTTTATTTATTGAATTTGATTTAAGTTCCTCTGATCTTGTAAAACCAGATAAAACCCTTATTAAACTTGTTAAATAAATTAGGTTAATTTAATAGTAAGTAAATTAATTAGAACACCGTTCCCTGTGATCGACACCCGACTTACCCAAGTTATCCTATAATCTGACTAGGTACACTGCCTATAAGTGCATAGATAGTTAATTTTGTTAGGTTATAAATATTAAAATTAGTGGGTACTTTTGTGCATATCAATCACATCATATAAATAGCATACAAAATACTCTGTCACATAACTCTAATTACCACTCTTGGTAAAGTATAGTGAGAAGACTCACCTGGCAAGCCGAAAGCAGCTATCCTCACACTAGAATCTCGAACTCGCCACCGCCTAACACATAGGATGAATATCTCTTATAATAACTTTTTTCCACGACTCATATAGTCAAAGCTGGTTCCTTCTCTTTCTAACTCTCTAAGGTGGGTAAAAGACCATTGACCAAAACCCTAAAGTCCACAGAAGTCAAGCTCAAGTCACAGTCCACATTTGACCCTACTTGTCAAGTGCACCCATGCGACTCGTCGAGTCTCCTCGCATCAGCTGAACTCTACCTAGGACTCACTCAGCTCGTCGAGTTGACTCCCAACTCGGCGAGCCAACACTGGGTCAAGACTACTCGGTCAAACCCACTATGACTTGTCGAGTCACCCATGGACTCGGCGAGTTGGCTCCCACAGATTTCTCATTCAGCCATTTGGGGTCAGATCTGCAACCCAAACTCATAGATCTAACCTCCTACTACCCAACAGTCATGCAAAGGTCTGAACTAGAGGCTAAAGCATGGTGTATTTTGCTCTATGCACCATTTTGACTCCATTGAAGCTCCATAGCTTCAAAGCTACAAGGTTACTCACTCAAGGTTTCCTACTTTCTGGATCTCTGGACCTCACAAAGTCCAGATCTACAATTGACTCAAGAACAAGGTTTGGATGCACCCAAAACCCCATCAATATGGATGCAAGCCCAACTTTACAACTAAGGAAATCTACTCAAACACAATGGAGGCAAGAGTTGTAACGGATCTGAAGCTTGAAATAAAGATGAGACTGATCCACTAACTCTCCTTTGAGATCCTTGCAACTCCCTTGATCTTCTTCTCAAACAAATGACCTCCAAGAAGCCTCTTTCCTCTCTAGCTCATAAATAACTCTAGGGTTTCTCTCAAGGGACGAAGACATTGTTGGGATGGGGCCAATGAAGCTATAAGTGGCTTTAAATAGGTACCAAACCCTGGAGATTAGGATTTCTCTGCCCAACACCTACTCGGCGAGTCCCTCTCCTCGGACACGTCGACTCCACTCATTAAATCCACGGGAGAATCCGACTCGACTCGGCGAGTTGGACCCTCAACTTATCGAGTCTCTCATTTAATCACAAGATTAACCCACACCAATATACCTCTAAAAATCCGGATGTTACAAAAAACGCGCTTGAGTCATAAATATCCTTTCGTGGGACCAAAAGAGTCCATAAACTCATCCTAAGAGAGATCTAAGAGATTAATCATCAAGCTCAAAACTTTATACCTTGAAAAGGTCTGAAGTGAAGCAACAATCCCATATCCGAACCTTCTCTTTTGCACCAACACCTTGCCTTAACCTTTGCTTTCTTGATGGGTGGATCCAAAACACCAAAATGCTCTCACAAAGCCTTCCAAGGTCCAAGAGCACTCAAAGAACATTAGGGTTTCGTGAAAACTATTAAAGGGTGAGAAGGAGGCTGAACCTAGAGCGTATAATGTTCTTTATATAGTGGAACACACTAAAAATTAGGGTTAATGGAATCTGAGTGTACGCTGGGCGTACGCCTCCAACACCCACGACCACTTATCCATTCTACGATGGGCGTACTCTTGTGCTGGCTACCTTGCATGCATGGGATCTCCTTGCCACTTTTCTCCATGAAGGACCAATAATGCCAATAACCTAAAAGTACTCTAACTTCTTCATTCTAAGTCTGTTTCCTACTAACTTCATTTCCACGAAAAGGTGGTGAGAAACCCTACGCTCCCAGCTCTACTCCCGAATCCTACAACCTTCCGAATAATACCGGAGACCCATAAAAGGCCGAATCGACATATTATGGTTATGCCATTGGCCTCCGAAGGCGAAACCAAGCACCTTCTAAACCGGGTGTTACAACTCTCACCCACTTAAATTAGATTTCGTCCTCAAAAGCATGCATCTCTATCCACGTCATACCAAAAAATATGAGAAACACGACCACAATCCTGAGAGTACCACAACCTTTCCATGGAAACTAAGACCAACTCCGCAGGGTTCTAAGACTTGAAGGTGAAATTAATTCCTTGCAACATAATTCCATTTACTCAATCCGAGACTTGAAGTCTTGAGATGGCATGTCTCCCTGACAAACCGCCCACATCAAATCATTACCGAGATCACGACACTTATCTCCCAACTGGCTATTCAGCTCCTGATATTATTTATGTTGGATAAGGTGTCTAAGTCCATAACTATTTCTGGTATGTACATGACCTGACCCGGCGTTCTCCATTTGGGTTGCATGGCATCATGCATTTGGATAGACTAAATGAGAGAAATAACACTTGTGGTTTATTAATATATTATAAGTTCGAATATATTAATAGTATTATTTAACTAGTATTGATCAAGAATTAATTTGGAATTAATTAAGTGATCAAAAGATAACTAATTAGATATATGGGTTGATTATGTAAATCATCCATAACTTGTATAGTGGGCTAAAAGGCTTCATAGATTATAAAGTTGGGTTAAACCCATAGGATGCTCCATGGGAGTTACAAACCCATGGGTCATGGAAATGAAGAGTCATGTCACATTAGGGTTTACATGGTGTAACCCCAGATGTGACACACTATATAAGCTACATGTTCTCTACCAAAATCGGCAACAATAAGTTACAAGAGGGCTAGGCCGATTTTTAGAGTGTTACACATTCTCTCAAAGTCTTTCCAAAGAATTTGGTGTTATGTGAAGCATTTGAGGCATCACACTTAGGGTGCTAGGCTCTCAAGGTTTTCAAGGAATCAAATCAACTACAAGGTATGTAATTCTAGCCATCGTCTTAGAATAAAAGTTCCCCATGTATGCTAGATAGGATTATGAACCTTGGAAATCATATTTTGCATGTATTTTAGACAAACCTAGATCCAAGGTTTTCTAGGGTTGCATGTACACTTAGGGGTGTTAGAATGCTCAAAACCCATCAATTTAGTCCAAATGTAAACAACTTAGTATATGCCCCGAATGACAGGCAATTCCACACACGGGCCCCTAATCACTGAAACCACTTCAACTCATCCTGTCGCCACATAGCTGCTCTCTTGAAGAACGGTCGGGACCTCCCTGGTCCCAACTAGCCTGCCAACAATCTGGAACACGGACACCTACCCGGTTGCTTAGCCAGGAACACATGCACCGCAGTCCCACATGACCTCCGAAGGACACCTTGTCTGGCAATAACTACCCTATCTATACCGCTACTCACGACTCCTTCAATCCTTTGATCCATCTGATCATGATAGGCTAACGAGCTGCCTTCACTGAGTCCGACGTAACGGTGAACGCTACTAGGACAACTGCAGCCTTACATCACACTCGGCCTCCTTCGACCTGCCGTTTCCTGATTCCGCCATGTCATGGACCTATTACTGATAGAACCAACCTGAGACATACCATGATGGCTTAAGCTACCATCAAACCAAACCCATTCGTTACCCTGGTATCTTGCATTTGATGACCTTGGCATCCTTATGCTCCCATGAGTCATCTCACCAAAACAAGATCATGCAACTCAAGATCCAACCCTTGACTCAACGGTCTCTACCATTTCCATTCTGAATTCCCTTAACCATCCGGGCTTGCCCACGGATAACCGATTGAATAATCATCTCCGATCCTAATTCTACTTAAATTGTGGCCTCCCATAATCTTGTGAACTGGTCTACTTTGTAGTCTTACAACACTTTCACCCTAACTATCCATTAGTGAATGCTATGGAACCCCATAGTATTACAACACCTTCATACCACATGACCTCTGCCCCTATCCTTTTTTCTCACCTATCAATCCGAATACATTTCTACATTGAGCACCCATGCGATCTATTCTCCTAACTACACTCGAATACTAATCGGATCAATACTTGGTTCCCTCCCCCGAAGCTTGCCATAAAGCGTCAAGAAGACGCGATTCAACATTGGGGAGTTTCCCGAACTCCCATCCTTCGATATCCTATATTCATTCGGCCCCTAAGGCCGCCTTTCCACCCCTAATGGGAATGTGAAATGCATCCTTTTCTCACACTCGCTTCCATCCTGGAGATCTGAATGATTCTCCCCCACTTATATTCAACTAAGTCTACTCGGCACATGAGAATTGGAGGATTCCCCAAACCCTCTCTCATCCCAATGGCCAATCTGCTGACGATCGGTGCCTAAAAAGGTTAGAGCACCATGAATGACCCTTCCAAAACAACATGATTCCTGAAAACCAGCTAGCACTTCTTGAATCCCAACAATACCAATGACTCTAGCTGTTCAAACTAATATCACACTCGCGGCACTCACCGTGCGGTCATTTGCAATCTCTACCTCAAGCGGGAATCTAGAGTTCTCGGCGCGTCCCGGAACTTCTTGCTAAGCACAAGTGACACGAACAATCAGGTAGCACCCGAATCAAACAAGACATTCACCGACATACCATTGAACAAAAGGTCCTCATACAAACATAATGTACACATAAATCATGCGAATAATAAAGAGCAGAGAATAATAAACGCGTACCAGCCACAACGTCTGGCACTGCCTCAGCCTCCTCAGTGGGCAACTGGAATGCAGGGTTCTTCACCGCTGGAGCGTCCGCCTTGGTAGGGCGGCCATTAGTAATCCTCATCATGGTGGGTGCAGGTGCCGCCACCGCTCCTCCCCCTCCCTACAACCTCAGATAGTTGACCTGCTTATGGTCGGTCTGTTTGTAGTGAAAACAAATCAAGCCCTTCGTGGGGCAGTCCCGGCTCAAGTGGCCCTGCTAGCAACATGCACATCATCCCGAGCCTGTGATATGACAAGCTCCAATGTGCACCCTATTGCACTTGGCACACTGGCCCTAGCCCTACTGACCCCTGATGGAAGTGTCTGAGGTCTTAGGCTTCTTAGCCTGAATCACTGCTGCCTGTGCCTACTCCGACTTCCACTTGGTGCGGAAGTCCAGCTCCATTTCCTGTTCCCGGGCCTTCTCTACCATCTCATTTAGGGTTTTACACCTTGTAAAGCTCACAAACTCTCAGATATCATCCCTCAGCATGGAATGATATCTCATCCTACGCATATCCTCGTCAGTAGCATACTAAGGAATCAATAATGCTCGCTCACGAAACTTGGTGGTGATTTCCGCCACAGTCTCGGTGGTCTGTTGGAGTTCCTGGAACTCCCTCATCATCCTATGTACCTCAATGACTGGTGCAAACTCCAAGTCAAATCGCCGAACAAACTCGGCCCAAGTCATCTCAGCCACATCGGCTGCTCCCACCTGGCTGGTAACCTCGCCCCACCAATCCCGAGCCCTGTCTCTCAGCATACAAGGAGCAAATACCACCTTTTCCGTATCCGAGCAAGAACTCATGCGCTAGGCGTTCTTGATATCTACCACCCAGCGTCAGCTAACGATGGGGTCCCTAACCCCGAAAAACTCCGGCGCCCCACACGCCTTGAACTCCCGGAATGAGGGAGTTTGGGCCCCAACCTGACCTACAACAATCTCATCCCTGAATTCCCTGAGTCTCTCCACCATAATCTCCATCATACCTTCCTTACCGTCCCAAAAATGACTGGAGTAGCATCAAGGATGCCCCTAGTAACCTAGGCTGCAATGAGTTTGTGCAGAATCTCATTAATGACATCGGTAGCATCGCCTTATCCAGCCCCGGATCCAGATCCCGATCCTGATCGCCCTGCTCCCAATCGTGTCACCACCATGCTAAACTAAAATGTCATATTTCATAACGATCAGGATTTCCATATAAGGGATCTTCCCACACCGGTCCTCCTTGAAGTCGCCAGATCTAACATTGGTTCGGGTACAGGTCCTGTGCTTTCAGTAGTATGGGACCAATACTACCTTCCATACCTACCTGTACCTTTCCCCAATGCTCTACTTGATAACTCCAATTCGTCCCAATACTAAACCATATCCCACAAACTACCGCATACATCAAATATCAGGTTGTCCTAAGATTTGCTTTACTCATATCTACCAGACCAATCATAACAGGTTGCCTTTATGCATGCAAATTATACACAGAAAAGGATCAAACAGACTTTCAAATAAAAGATTCTACCCTAGGACCACAACCATATGAGGAACAGGAAATAAGGCTAAATCAATCATTCTAAGGCTATAAGCTCCTAAACGTATACAATTTTAAAAGCATACACATTGCAAGTTTCATACGATCATCAAAGCTCAAATATCAGTATAACATGGCTAACACATTGGGGAACTACTTACTTGGCTCGGCTAATCACGCGCGTTGCACTCTCATCTTTTTCTTTCTTTAAAAGCTTTTTCATTTTATTTTTGAAAACAATTTTACCATTTCCTTAGTTTGAGTCCTGACACATCCGAGAGTGTGCACGAATCCCTCAAACCATGGCTCTGATACCAACTTGTAACGACCCAATTTTTCACAGAAAATTTTCATTCTGAATCATCAAGCATATTTCCATACATTAAGAAATTCAGTTATAATTGTTTTCAAAACATAAGTCAAATATAAGTTTTATTCCAAACATTAGAGTGTCCTGTGAAAGCGCCTGAGACAGAGTGCATGTCGCGCCATCACGCCCTGTCCTTGCCCTTGGGATCTGAAGTACCTGAAACAAATCCACAACCTATAAGCTAATGCTTAGTGAGTTCCCCAGAGCATACCCCACACAATCCACATATCATATTAGCTATAAAAGCTACATCCACCACATAACACATATTAATTAGCTATGAAATCTGGCACTACCACATAACACATATCAATTAGAAAAGCTACCTCTACCACATAACACACATCAATTAGCTATAAAAATATCTCTACCGTTAGCTACAAAGGCTATCTCTACTCTTAGCTATAAAGGCTATCTCTACCCTTATCCATAAAGGCTATCTCTACCATTAGCCGTAAAGGCTATCTCTACAATTAGCCGTAAAGGCTATCTCTACCATTAGCCACCAAGGCTACCTCTACCATTAGTTGTAAAAGCTATCTCTACCACGTATCAATGCATAAATATGCCACATACCCCTACCCAGCAAGTATACCAACTATCACAAAATGGGCCGGCCTTGGTGCCTTAGATCCATTGGTATGGTGAGAAAATTCACTTCAAATGCAGAAGCTGCCTGAAAGAAATCCTTAGCTGCCCCTCCGTCTCCTTCCTGAGCTATCAATACCGATAAATATACCTAATTAGCAAGTGGGCTCCAATACCATAATCCTTAATCCATGCATAGGTGTTGAAATGACCATTCTACCCCTAGACCAGTATGATCCAAACTAAGGCCCAATCCCAAAACAAAAGCCTAACGCTAGGTAGGCTTTCCAAGCCCACTAGTGGCCCACTAATGGCCTTATTTGCAAAATTGGGCCCAATACCTCTAATTGGCCTTACCGTAAGCCCAAACATATTCCAAACCTAAAACATATGACTTCTGATGGTCCACTGTAACATTCGGATTTCCAGGTACATTAATTATTCTTTTATTTTGGAGATTTTGGGAGGGACTCGGCGAGTTGACGCTTAGACTCGCCGAGTAGAGTCGCGATTTTCCATTCGGGTTAATGACCGGACTCGGTGAGTCGGCTAGTGGACTCGGCGAGTCCATGCTGTTTAATGAAACCCTAATCCCCGGGGTTTAAGGCCTATGTAAAGGGGCTTATACCCACCAATTGCGGCTACCAGACCCCTGAGTGAAACCCTAAGCGATCTAGAGCGTTTGTGAGGAAGGAGAGGCCATTTTTGATCCTTGTGTGGGTGTTTTTGCAAGAAGAAGGTGACCAAGGCAAGAGGGAGCTGAAGAAGGCGCTATTATGTAGATTTCAGAGCCTAAGAACTACATATTGAGGTATATATTCGATCCTTCTTGATGAGATTAAAACTTTAATCTATGAAGATCGATTAGATCTTAAACAGGTAATTAATTATAAAAACAGCAAGAACATGAAAATAAGAACAAGGCAAAAGTGAATCAATCGTGTCGAATGATTAAAACAAAATCCTCAGAAGAGCTCGATTAAGAACATCAACTGTAGATGATTGGTAGGTTACAAGAACGATTAAAGAAATCTGGAAATACTATCGTTATGCTCTAGATGAATCGCTAAAATCGTTCTAAAATCATTTACCTAATATGCATGCAAGCATATACTTATATAATAAACAAAAAGGGCTCTCGGTTGGACAGACCCAAACCGGAGTATAAACTAAATAAACAAACAGCCGAGCCCAAATGACGCAACCTTCAACTAAATCTTCAGCCCAACAATCTCCCCCTTTGCGTTAATTGGAGCGAGATCTTCACTCGTTACTTGGGCCAGCAGCGGAGGCAGGTACCTTCTTCTTCACGGTTTTAAACAGACATTTGGTGAGAGTGAGTATTGTCTGTCTAAACCTGATGTACCATTGGATCATGTCGTTGAAGTACTTTACATCATCCGCTGAATTCTCTTTACACCTTTTGATGATCGTTAACACATGCTCCAGACAAGCATTGGTGTAAAGATGTTTGTCAGCTAAAGCAAAGAGACATTTCTGTCCTTCTGCTCTAGTGAACATAACCGAGTTGCGTCTCGGGTCGATCTTGCCCATTTGCATTTGGTTGAGATCACTGGCCGATCCCACAGGAGCTATCTTCGGTTTCTTCTTGAAGACTGTGGCAACCTCCTGATCCATAAGGGCAACCTCCATGATGTAGCAGACTAACATCCTTTTGATATGGTCTATAATGGGACCATATTCGGCTTCATTAGTCAAAAGGATATTATGCAAGACAATCCAATCATGAGGATTTAAGTTCGGTAGATCTGCCAGGGAGATATGATGTGCAGTTCTTGCAGATCCTCGAATCACCTTGAACCGAACGTTTATAAATCTTCCTTCGGTGTAAGGCTTCAGTACCCGAACATTCACTATCTTCTGGGCGCTCCAAGTTAGATACTGAGGACGAGCAGCCTTCAGATAGAAGTCAATGAGCTCCCTATCAAGTTCAGCATTTGGATGAGGGACTTCAAAGATATTTGAGAAGGCATGGAATATAAACGCCTTTCGAGTCAGCGGCATGTCGAACTGCGAGTCGACAGTATTATTGCAGTCAAACGAGATCACCGGCTCGAGCCATAAGATGCTGGGAGTTTCTATGGCCTCTTTAATCAAGTGCTCCCGAGTCCAGGCAGGGAAGAGAGTCTTCCTGCTCTCGAGGAGATCGTGGGCTTCCTTCTGCTTGCGTTCGGCTTCTTCAGCCTCTTGCGCCACACGATTAACATCATCATCCACATTGCGACTGTTCTTTCGTTTCAACATGTCAGCAATGGTTTCATCATCTTCATCTTCATCTTCTTCCTCAGCTATGTTTTTCCCTTTGTCCTTCACACCCGAACCCGAAGCTTGACCAGTCGGAGGTGGTTCGGTTGTGTGAGTAGCTTTGGAGGAAGGAGGTGGTTTCGATCCGGTCTTCTTCTCTTCTCCCCCTTGTTTCGGAATGGACACGAAACTAGGTAAGCCTTCTATTTTGCTGAGAAGGTCCATGGCAAGAGAAAGCTTTTCAGCAAGGGTTCGCCTCACCGAATGGTTGAGAATTGGATCGTGTGCTTCTAGGGTGTTTGATAAGGCAGCGTGTACATCCGAAACACATGTCTTGATGACCTCCCTTTCGGATCGAAGAGCTTCATGTTGTTGTTGTGAGTTTGAAAGCTGTGTGCTCTTGACCTTAAGGGAGGTTGTTTTGCTCGCCAGAACGTCCATCAATGAATTTTCAGCTG
The DNA here is from genome assembly GCF_002870075.4 of Lactuca sativa. NCBI lineage: Eukaryota > Viridiplantae > Streptophyta > Magnoliopsida > Asterales > Asteraceae > Lactuca > Lactuca sativa. The sequence goes on from NC_056627.2 coordinate 19,317,546, forward strand.
CGAGATCCTCCTGAAGCTTAGCGAGGCGCGCATCGATGGAGGCACGAAGGGCCGAGTTTTCGTCGCTTATGGATTGGCGAAGTGTAGCGAACGAGGTCAACTCCGTAGAAACAAACTTTGGCAATTGCTGAACAATCGGTTCCAAACTTGTCTTTGTGGCGTCGGCGCTTTCCTGTAAAGACTTTAGCAGGATAGAAGCGTCGGAGAATAGTTTATCGAATTTTTCGGTCGCCGCCTCACAGGCTTTGGTTGAGGCGTCTATGGCAGCAGTGGCTGAGGCTACCGAATCATGTTGAGCTCTGGAGAAGGCATCAACAATCTTCTGAAGTGCAGCTTCAGAGAGAGAGGACTGTTGGTTGGAAGATGAGGCGAGAAGTAGTTCGACCTTCTCGTTGAGCTCCTTAAGATGATTCTTTGTCACTGGAGCATCATCCTCTTCATCACTTTGAACCTGAAACGGACTATAGTAGACCGAATCGAAGTTCATGTTATCACCGCCAAGAAATGGGTTATCTCCATCAGAGGCATCATCTGGAGATTGTGGAGGTGGTGAAGCTGGGGGTGTGGTGGTTTTGGTAGGTTCAGGTTGAGAGGGTGTGGGGTTAGTTTCGGGTGGTGGTTGAGTTTGGGTAGTTTCGGTTGTATGCTGGGTTTCGGTTTGAGGTGGTTCGGTTACGGGTGGGGTTTCGGTTACTGGTGGTGTTTCGGTTGCAGTTGTGAAAATGGGTGGTGGTATAGGGAAAGAGGTTGGAGGAATAGTGGTAGTGGGGATTATGGTTGGAATGGAAGTAGGAATGGTTGGAGGAGGTGAAGGAACTGGTGAATTATGAAGTTCCATCTCTGGGGTAGGTGATCGAGGTGGTGTGTTGCCTCGTTGAGGGGTTTCGCCTCCTTGAGAGCCGTCCGAACCCGAACTCTCGTGCTCTGATTCACTCGAAGAAGAGGGAATAACAAGCTTTCGCTTCGGTTGAGTCTTCCTCCTCTTCGGTTGTGGGGACTGTGCAACTTTAGGCTGTTTCCTCTTCTTGGGAGAAGGACCCTTAGGAGCTTTGGTCGCTTGCTTCCTTTTGTCCGCCTTTTTACCCCTGTTCACCGGTTTGTCAGCATCGTGGATGGACCTGAGCAATTCCGGTGTAAGTTCCCTAGGACCAGTTGCCCTGAATTCCTTGATCGTCCGGATTAGTCTGCTGTCAGAGGGAACGTCGCCATACATTGTCTCCGGAATAGAGCCAATGAATGAGAATTTAGATGCATCCGAGACGATGATCTTCTTGGTATGAAACGTACCGATTGAAGACATCGATGCACCTGCAGCAGTGGGAATGTCGAACTTGTCCATCGCCCACTTAGTGATTAGAATCCAGAACCAGGCCAACGACACCTCAGAGTGTCGTGATGATGAAGAAAGGCTCTGGATGAGCTGTTGCCAGAGGACCAACCCAAAATCCAAGTTGACCCGTTGTAGACTGCATACATGATCGACAAGAAAAGTCGACTAGCACCGTCGGATCCTGAGCTCCGTTCCGACAAGCCCTTGAAGAGGACTATGAACATGCCGTTCCACTGTGGCGGCAAGCAGGACTTCTTGAATTTTGCGACGGAGGTGAGAACCTCCGTGTACCCCATATTGTAAAACATGTTATACAGATGCCCAACCGGAATCGTCTCCGGATTTATTCTTGATGGGTCAACAGCCAACCCAAGCATGGTGCAGAAACGTTGTCGAGAAACAGATGTCTTGTGTTCAACAATCTCGAAGAACACCTGCTCGACTGCTTTGTCGTAATAGGCAGTCGCATAAACCTGCGATAGGGCCACCATGGGCACAGATTCGATCCTGGAGAGAGCGGTAGCGATTTGGGAGTACTTCAGGCACTCGATGATCGGCGACATGTAGGAGTCGTACGCCAGAGGATTGAGATCGATCACCAGGCATTGTTGCGGATGAATAGGAAGGATTTGTGAGGTAGCATGGACTGAGGATGATTCCGCCATTGTTGAAGGTAGTAGAAGAAGAAGATGAACAGTGAAGCTTTTGGTAGTTTTTGCTCTCTAGAAAATCCGGAAGCAGTAAAAAGGTAAATGAGATTGTAGACCGCCTTTTATAGTGAGGGATTGGAGAGAGAAAAAGCGTTTCAAATCTTCTATGCGATGATCACGTAGGAGAGAGAGTGTCAGAATCCTAGGATCACGCCACCCAACAAGCGCCGTTTCAGAAGAAAAACGGTTCAAATCCTCACGCGCCTTTAAATGCCAGAGGGATGTCGCTTGGATTTCGCACACGCGTCCATAATGTCAGTAAAAGTATGGGCGTTTCAAATTCACACGCGCCACCTTTTTTTTTTACCGTCGTTTGAATTTCAATCCGTTTAACTCCCGCCGAGTCAGCAACCTTTCGTCTTATCTTTTTTAAACGGCATCTTTTGAATTGAATACCCACGTGGATTGTTTTTTACCACAGCTTCATAATTAACCACCAAAGTAATAATACAGCCTGTAATAATGAGTAACGGAGTTTTGGAAAATCAAAGATTTTCGTGCAAAGAGTGTAAAAGGAAAAGAAATAAAGCAACTCTTTTAAGGATTTTCTGTGATGTCAATAATGACACGAAACTGATGATCCCGGGCACGAATCTCTTCCTTCAAGGTCAAGAGAGACCTTAAAGTGTTAGTGTGGATTCCCGTTGAATTACGATCAAACACTTATTAATAAATGTTGAAAGGCTTCTTTTAATTAGGCTAAATAAGGGTGGCTTTCGCTTTGATTCAGCTATTCTAATCTTGAAATAAGAAAGAAAGTGAACAAAGTACTTGTGAGACCGGTGTAGCCTGTTGAACAAGTAGGTAGGAATTTATTTCAAATAGGCTTGGAAAAATGTAAAATCTCAGATAAAAAAATTAAAAACTGGATCCCAAGGGAAGAAATGTTATGGTGGTTAACAATTTCATAGGAATCACACAAAAGAAAATTTGAGATTTCATGTGGGTACATTCTTCAATTCTTTGGTGAAAACTTGAGCAAATTAATTGTTCACCGTCAATTCAAATGTGGTGTTGAATTTTGGGTTTCACTCAGCTCGTAGTGGCACGAAACTAAGATCATAAACACAGATGTTGTGTAACCATAAAGCTCAGTGGTAACTTCTGAGAGTCTCAAGGGTTACGTTGAGGAAACGAATGTAATGGAGAAATGAAATGGAGATGGTGTAAGAAGATAAAGTACCTCTGCTGCGAAAATAAGGACCAAGCAGAAAACTCTTATCTCATGTGAGAAGAGAGTGAGGTAGCTCACGATTAGAATAAATGTGTTAGCCTTATTGGGAAGACAAGGTTTGTGTATACCAGGTCATGAAGGCTATTATTCAAAGTCTTATGAGGCTTGGGACACATACAACAGCATGCTTCTAGGGACACTTAAGTAATTCATCAATTATATCCCCATAAACGAACGAACACACAATAAAATAAAAAAATATTTTTGGAGTTTTTGAGATTTATTAAAAAAATTAAATTAAAAAAATAAGTAAGAAAAAAAATAAGACTTAAAAAAAACTTGGAAAAAGAATGTGAAAAACCGAACCCGAACGTTCGGTTGGTTTTGGTTGGGAAAAAGTTGAAAAACCGAACCCGAGCGTTCGGTTGGCTTCGGTTCCAGAAAATTTTGAAAAACCGAACCCGAGCGTTCGGTTGGTTTCGGTTCAACAAAATTTTGAAAAACCGAACCCGAGCGTTCGGTTGGTTTCGGTTCAACAAAATTTTGAAAAACCGAACCCGAGCGTTCGGTTGGTTTCGGTTCAACAAAATTTTGAAAAACCGAACCCGAACCTTTGGTAGGTTTCGGTTTTGGAAAATTTTAAGAAACCAAGGAATTTAGACATGCAATTGGAAAAATACTTTTAACACAAAAAAAATTTGTACAAGAAATATACAACTAAGAAAAACTACCTTTGAAGTGATGAGCGAGACAGATGGTTTAACCGAACCCGAACGTTCGGTTGGTTTCGCTTCTTACGTTTAAGGTTGAGAGGTAGTACGAGGTACTGACTCTGATTCCATCATACCTAGCCCTTGCAGTATTCTGTTGAATGATGCTTCAGGAAGAGCTTTGGTAAAGACGTCAGCCAGTTGATCAGTGGTTCTTACGAAGTGAACTTCGACGTTTCCATCTTCCACGTGATCTTTGATGAAGTGATACCTCAGTGCTATGTGTTTGGTTTTAGAGTGTTGCACTGGGTTATGACAGATCCTAATTGCACTTTCAGAGTCACAATATAGTGGGATCATATTGAGTCCATAGTCTCGAAGTTGACTCTGGATCCAAATCACTTGGGATGTGCAGGATACAGCGGCAATATATTCCGCTTCGGCAGTAGACAACGACACACACGTTTGTTTCTTCGATTGCCAGCTGACCAATTTCCCGTCAAGGAATTGACAGCCACCAGTTGTGCTTTTTCTGTCGAGTCCACATCCTCCAAGGCCAGCATCAGAATAGGCTTGAACGAAGAAGCCTGATTTGGAAGGATACCATAGACTTAAGGAGGTGGTTCGCTTGAGATAGCGTAAGATGTTCTTCACTGCAAGCATATGAGGTTTGCATGGGTTCGCCTGAAATCGAGCACAATAACACACAGAAAACATGATGTCAGGCCTGCTAGCAGTAAGATACATTAGTGAGCCTATAATTTGACGATAGAGTGTGATATCGACGGCCGGTTTGTCTAGGGATGGAGTTAGCTTGGTGTCGAATGCCATTGGGACTTTGACTTTTGAATCTCCCATCATACCAAACTTTGCTAGGAGAGTCTTCGTGTAAGCTTCCTGATTGATAAAGATGCCTTCGGGTCCCTGTCTAATATTTAAACCAAGGAAAAAGTTAATAGGACCTATTGAGCTCATTTCAAATTTAGTCTCCATCAACTTTCTGAATTCAGCTGTTAAGCTGGGATTCGTAGAGCCAAAGATGATGTCATCGACATAAATTTGAACAATGATAAGGTGGTTACCTTCCTTTTTGCGAAAGAAGGTTGGGTCAACCGAACCTTGTTTGAATTTAGACATCTTTAAAAATCTTGTTAGCGTTTCATACCAGGCTCTCGGAGCTTGTTTAAGGCCATACACAGCTTTATCCAGAATGTAGCAATGATTTGGATACTTTTCGTTCACGAACCCAGGAGGTTGCTCCACATACACCGTTTCTTCGAGTTCTCCATTAAGAAATGCACACTTGACGTCCATTTGGAAAACTTCAAAGTTTTTGTGAGCAGCATAAGCCAGAAATATTCTAACAGATTCTAGCCTAGCTACTGGAGCAAAAGTCTCTTCATAATCAATCCCTTCCTCCTGACAATATCCCTTTACTACCAGACGAGCGTTGTTCCTTATTACATTCCCTTCCTTGTCCATTTTGTTCCTGAAGACCCATTTAAGACCAACAATCGAAGCATCTGGAGGAGTTGGAATGAGACGCCAAACTTTGTTCCTTTCAAATTCGTTCAGTTCGTCTTGCATTGCTTGAACCCAATCAGAGTGATCGAGGGCAGTGTTAACTGTCTTCGGTTCAACTTTTGATACGAATGAGTTAAACATACAAAACTCAACTTTTGAAAATAAGGATGTCTGTTTTGCCTTCAGTTGTGATCGGGTCAGAACCTTTTCAGATACATCACCAACCACTTGAGAGATAGGATGATCTCTGGTCCATTTGGTAAGAGGAGGGTGATTTGGATCAAAGGTTGGGTCTAGTTCAGCATTGATCATTTCTTTTGGCTCGGATTGGCTATCATAGTCAAGCGACATATCATCATGCTCCCCCTCGACATTTGAGCTTGGCTCCCCCTCGACTGAAGCATTGTTGGATGGAGGGTCATCAGTAGTCAATCCTCCTTCATTCAGTCTCCTGGCAGCTTCTTCGACAATTTGCTTCATGTGGTCGACCTTGTGGTCTGCTGCACCTGCTTCTGAGAGAGAAACTTTCTCTGGTTCGTCAAAGAGCTCCAGAAATTTATCGTATAAATTAGCAATCGAGACTGTGACTTGCCCAGTTTGAGGAAAGATTTCCCCAGCGGTGTCTTCTTTGGCTTGTAGCTTTTTGACATAGCCATCATCAAAGGTCACGTAATATGTCTCTTCAATTTTTCTCGAACGCTTGTTTAGGACTCTGTATGCCTTGGATGTGAGCGAGTATCCCAGAAAGATTCCCTCGTCGGCTTTGACGTCGAACTTATTGCGGTGTTCTTTAGAATTAAAGATGAAACACCGTGAGCCGAACACGTGGAAAAATTTCACATTAGGCTTTCTGTTATTGAGAATCTCGTATGGTGTGAGCGTGAATCGTTTGTTGAGATAAGACATGTTCTGTGTAAAACAAGCAGCAGAAATAGCGTCAACCCAAAAATAAAGAGGTAAGGAAGCGAAACTTAGCATAGTTCGGGCAGCTTCACACAAAGATCGGTTTCGTCTTTCGACAATTCCGTTCTGTTGTGGTGTGTAGGGAGCTGAGAAGTTGTGACTAATTCCCTTTTCTGCAAGAAACTCTTCAAACTCCCTGTTCTTGAATTCCAGACCATTGTCGCTTCTGATGTTTCGAACGACCTTCTTGAGCTGTACTTCAATCTGCTTGATGAACAATTTCAGCTTATGAGTCGCTTCAGATTTGAGCTTTAGAAAGAACACCCATGTAAATCATGAAAAGTCATCAACAATAACAAGAATATACTTGCTACCACCGATGTTTTCGATAGATGAAGGACCACACAAATCGATATGAAGTAATTCGAGTGGTTCAACAACTTTTGTGTTAATAATAGATGGGTGACTTTGACGACTCTGCTTCCCCATTTCGCATGCAACACACAAATGATCTCTGTCGAACTTGAGCAATGGAAGACCCCTAACATGACCTCCAGTGACAAGTCGGTTGATATCTTTAAAGTTGAGATGAGAGAGTCTTCGGTGCCACAACCAGCTTTCATCAGATTGAGCTTTTGATAACAGGCATATAGCTGGGTTTCCTTTGATGGGTTTCAGATTTAGAGGAAACATTTCACCCTTTCGCTCCGAATTGAGAATTACCTTCTTTGTCTTTTTCTCAATAATTTCAGAACCTTCATCATCGAATGAGACTTTGAGACCTGTACCTCCAACAAGCTGAGATACACTGATGAGGTTGTGTTGGAGTCCTTCCACATAAGCCACCTTCCTTATAGTAAAGTCACCATTTGTTATCATCCCGTATGCCTTTATGGTGCCGAACGAATTGTTTCCAAACTTGACATTGCCACCATTTGCAAGAGATCTGTATTCCCTGAGCTCCTCTTTCCTCCATGTCATGTGACGTGAGCAGCCACTATCGATGTACCATTCTTCGTCGAACTGCTCGTCACTTATAACCTGCAAAAATTAAGCAGATTTAGGAACCCAAAGCTTCTTGGGTCCACGTGAGCTTTTCATGGGAACAGGAACAGTAAGAGAGATGTCAACTAGATATGTTCGTTTTATAAGTGTTGTTTCATCTTTCTTTTTAATGGTAAAAACTTTTATTTTATTAGGATTGGGTGCGATCGGTTTAGACTCTGGTGTGGATGAAGAAACCTTCTGTTTGCCCTTTTGTTCAGACGACGAATGAGATTTTTGAGAATGAAGAGAGTGAACTTTAGAGCAAGATGGAGATGAATTGGTGGAAGTAGAAGAATTAGATGAACTAGAAGAAGTGGGTTTAGATTGAGAGCACTTCTTGGTTGGAGACTCTAGGTGACCCTTTTGCTTTTGATCATTGGAGGGACTGACCTTAGAGTTTTGATCTCTTTTGACTTCAGAACCGAACCTTTGCTTTCGGTTGGAATCGTTCTTTGAACCGAAGCTTTGCTTTCAGTTAAAGTCATTCTCAGAACCGGACCTTTGCTTTCGGTTGGTATCCTCTTGTGAACTGAACCTTGGCTTTCGGTTGTTATGACTCTCAGGCTTTCTGACAGGATTGTTTTCATACTTCAGATTTTTGTCTTGATGTGAGAAGTATGCATTCTGGGATTGCTAGAATTGTCTCCTTTCAGAGAGATTCTTCCTGTATCTTTGGTTCCATTCTCGTTTCTTATTCCTCATCTGCTTCGGTTGATGATGAATATTAGCTTTCATTTTCGGTTTCTCCTTGGCTGGTTCATTTTGAACTGTAGGAGTTTCATTTTGCACTGAGGAAGTAGAGGGAACGTCTTCTGTTGCCGAACTTTCATTCTCCTGAGGAATGTCTTTTGTACCGCTGGTGCTTGGCTCATCGAAATTATCTGGCTTATTTAAGGGTTCAGGTATGTATCTACCTTTACTCAACCAAGAGGTTCTTTCTGATAGGCCCACCATTTCGTTTGCATTATCTATTGGTGCTGACCAGAAGTACTCATCGCAGCCATCAGCATTGTCTTCGTTTACAATAACTGTGAGTTCAGCTGTCTGATGTTCGGTTACTCCAGTGACCTTGTATACTTGATTCGGAGTGGTCCTGACCTTTTGATACACAACTGCTTTCTCTGATAATATTGGGGACTTTTGTTGGGACAATCGAGCGAACTCCACTGAATTTTCAGAAATTAGATTCTTGTGGTTTTCAGGTTCGCTTTTTACAAATTCTGAGCAGTCAACCGTGTCCTCTACAGAAATTTCACTCATGTTGTCGTCCTCGTTAAGCTCAGATGCATTTTCAACATCAATTTTGTTTTCTGAGCTTACATTGGCGTTCAAAGAGTCAAACTTTTGTATGGTTTCGGTTCTCAGTTTAAGTCTATCATTCTCATCCAAAAGGTTTTTAAGCATATCCTTGTGGTCCTTGGATTTAATGAAAGATTCAATTTTGTCCAGTCCATACATGTAGGTCGGATTGACATCATCAGATGATATCACACTCTCATAGTTATAAGCTTCGGCATCAATTTCATCCTCCTTAAACTCCAGGAAGGGCAAAATCATGCGATGGATCTTTTGGCCTATTTTACAATCTAAGTGAAGCTGAGTAATATTAGAATAAAGACGTTTTGCAATTAAACAAAAAACATTCCGCTGTTTTAACAACTTTAAATTATCTCTTTGTAAATAAATGTTTTCATCTTTAATTTTAACTAATTCAGATTCCTTCAACTCGATCCACATGCGCCGCTCCTCACTCTTCGACGCCGCCCTGCTTAATTGATCAGTTAGGTTAGAATTGGTGACTCGAGTTTGAGTTAAGCTACTATCTAGATGAGAAATTCTTGTATTAACATTTTTTAGTTCTTTCTCATCTGAGGATTGTGGTACTTTAAATGAAACAAAAACCGATTGTACCTTCTTTATCAGTTCATCAAGCTCATTGAACTGCTGGCTGAGTGGTCTGGCCGTAAAGCACATGTCCTCCTGCACCTTCGGTTCATTGCTTCCACTATCGGTGTTGTATCCCTTCATCTGAGATACATCAGACACCATGAAGCATCTTCCTCCACTGCTCTCCTCCTTTGCCACATAAGCCTTTCCATGAGTAGGCTTCGTCACTTCATCATCTTCTGAGTCGGTAGACCAAACTTCCACGCTACCAAACTCGTCATCAGCAACCGAACCCTGCACAATAAGAGCATTCATAGAAGGGTTAGCGGTAGACTTCTTCTTTCTCATCTCATCTAGCCTTTTCTGCAGCACAACTTCCTCATCCTTTTCATCATCCTTTTCAGCCATCTTCTTAAGGACACAATCTTTAGCATAATGGTTTTTCCCACCACAGTAGTAACAGCTTACTCCAGAATCACCATCAGCCTTCGGTTCCTTCTTGGGCTCTTCAACCTTCGGTTCATTGTTAACTTTTTCTGAGCTATAACTCCCCTGCCAGTTTCGGTTTTTATTGCTGGGGAATCTCTTCTTTATGAACCTCTTGGGGTTAGGAACCATCATAGCATAATCCTCAGACGTGAGGTCATACTCCTCCAAGTTAAGATCTTCATCCTCCATCACGGGTTTACTTTTTGACAGGAGGGCCAACGAACCAAGGCTTGAAACAACGTTTTTCTCCTGCAGTACAATCTTCTCCTGGGACTTGAGAATACCCACCAGTTTCGCCAAAGAGTACGATTTAAACTGCTCATGGGCTTTAACTGTTGACACCACAGCTCTCCATTCTGACCTTAGACCATTTAAGAATGTAACCTTCTGCTCGATAAGCTTCCTTTCGATGTCATGCTTGATCATCCTGCTGAGAAGATGATTGAAGCGATCGAACGTCTAGGTCACTGTTTCTTTGGCTCCTTCCCTGAATTCTCCACACTCAGATAAGAGCAAGGTTTGGATAGAATGTTCAAGATCCTCGTCTGTAGAGTACAGTTCGCGAAGTCTATCCCAAACTTCCTTTGCCGTCGTGCATGAGTTGACCAACCTGAAGGTGTCGGACTGAAGGGCAAATCTTATCAATCTTAACGCCTTGATATTGCACTGGAATTTATCCTTTTCATCTTGTGCAATATCTTTAACATCCTTCAGCAGATCATTGTACTCCTTTTGAGTTTTGATAATCCTGGACGTTCCAGAATGAGAAAAAGGTCCATTAATGATAGCTTCCCATATGAGGTATCCATTATCCTCAGATCCTATCACGAAGTCTTCGAAGTGATGCGCCCAGACTTCATAGTCATGGGTATATAGGATTGGAATCTTCATGGTTGAACCGATGCTGTTGGAAATATTAATAGGATTTGATTGCGACTCGTCCATTATGATCGAAAAACTTGTTCAAAGATCAGACTTGTAATTAAGCAGATTAGGGCAAAACAATAAATATCAAGATACTTCAATAATGAGATGACGGCTCAATAAATATCGGTAGTTGCGGAAAAACCCTAATTGAAACCTTTTCACAGAAAATATGTGTATCGATTACACAACCTCCTGCTCTGATACCAATTGATGAGATTAAAACTTTAATCTATGAAGATCGATTAGATCTTAAACAGGTAATTAATTATAAAAACACCAAGAACACGAAAATAAGAACAAGGCAAAAGTGAATCAATCGTGTCGAATGATTAAAACAAAATCCTCAGAAGAGCTCGATTAATAACATCAACTGTAGAGGATTGGTAGGTCACAAGAACGATTAAAGAAATCTGGAAATACTATCGTTATGCTCTAGATGAATCGCTAAAATCGTTCTAAAATCATTTACCTAATATGCATGCAAGCATATACTTATATAATAAACAAAATGGGCTCTCGGTTGGACAGGCCCAAACCAGAGTATAAACTAAATAAACAAACAGCCAAGCCCAAATGACGCAACCTTCAACTAAATCTTCAGCCCAACACTTCTTCAGTTTTGGGTGTTAATCCTTGATAGTTAGGGTTTCTAGCCCATTTAGAGTGTGATTGTTGGTGCAATTGGTCCCTTCTTGTGTTAAGGATGCGGATCTGGATCCAAAGAGGTCCAGAGGCCTAAGCCCCTTGATCTTTATGGGGTGAGATTGGGTAATATGAGCTTAAGGTGACTTATTGAGGCCATTTCTTCAAATAGAGCCTTTGGGTCTTTGCATGGGCATCAAGATCCAAACTTTACGTGTTTATATTGCTTAAGGAGGCCAGATCTATAAGTTAGTGGAACGGATCTGACCTTAGGAGGTCATTTGAGCTCGAGCATGGCATGAACTCGCCGAGTACCAAGAGCAGACTCGACGAGTAGGGTTAGAGTTTCCCCATAGTTCACTCAGTGAGTACTTTCCGAGTTAGGGGAATGACTCACTGAGTCAGAGGGAATTAGAGGACTGGAGTTCAAGGCGGAACTCGCTGAGTTCATAATGGGACTCGGTGATTTGAGTCGGGGTGGCTACGCGATTCATGCCAGGTGTAACCCATCGAGCAGGGGAAAGACTCGACGTGTCATGTGAGACTAGAGGGATAGTGGACACACGTAGACTCACCGAGTCACCCAAGTGCACTCGGCGAGTCTGGTCAAAGTTGACTGTTGACTTTGTTTACTTTGAGGGTTTGGTCAACAATTAGGTCTTTGTGTCAAGAGAGGGGTAAAATGGTCTTTTACCCTTCCGAGGATGCCAAGAGAGGGTTGAGTCTAGTCTCGAGAGTTATATTTATAAGAGTATTTACTTTATGTGATTAGGCGGAGGCTAGACCATATTTCTACCGAGTCAGAGATTTACCGAGACATTCGAGGTGAGTCTTCTCACTATACTTACCTAGAGTGGTAACAGAGTTATGTGCTAGTGTACTGTTGAGTTATGTGCCAGTGTATTTGTATGCTATTTATGTGTGTTATTGTGATATATGATATGCATGATATACTCTCTTGTATGCTAACCGTACTGGCTGAAGGTGGTGTACGTTGCGCATACCTGCATGTACACCCAACGTACTCCTTTATTAAGCTACTTTTCCATTAAGTGCTTAATACTCCATTCCATCAGCTACAATTACATATCCAAGTCCTCTTCGACATCTTATTCCATAAAGTTGATTACTTGGTGGCTTGCAATCAACCAAATGAGCCTAAATTGAAATGTGACAACAAAATTCCATGAAAAAGGATATATCTCAAGCATGGCCATAAATGAGCCCTAAATATTGAAACTTTACTGCTTATGGGACTCACATGATACTAAAGGTGGCAACCATGGACCTAAAAATGCTATTGAGTCATAAAGATCCGTTCTTGGGACCAAAAGAGTCCATAATGTAATACCTATAAAAATCATGCCAAATTTAAACTTTTAAAACATTTCAAAGCACATGATTATTACAAAACTTGTTTTCAAAATAGTATATTGTTAGAGTATCCTAGAATCAAATCATAATTCATAAAATGTGAGGAGAGATACGATCACGCCTTCGCCTTCCCGCGATCATTAGAAGTACCTGAAACACAATCAACAAATGTAAGCCCAAAGCTTAGTGAGTTTTCCTCAAAATACCAACGCCATATAGATATAACAATACCATTTAGACATATAAACAACAATACGAAATGCATAATGAGCCATCAGTCTGACTGGATTGACTCCCGGTCCTCAGTTTATCCGGACTGCTCTTCGAGCCCTCGGCACGTCTGGACTGCCCTCCTTGGGGTCTTTAGCCTATCTGCACCGCTCACTGGGCCTTCGCCTAACTAGGTTTTCCCGGCCCGGGCCTGCAGTCTACCCAGTCCGCCCAGGGTGTCTTGGCTTACTGCACACAGCAGGACCTGCCTCAACCATTTCCCTAACCAATAAACATGTGCACATAAATCTCATATGCTAGCTTGTAATAACAAATAGTCATATAGATCTAACCGATCTCTAACATAGCAACCATACTACAACCAAGATATCAATCTAACAGACTACTAACATAGCAACCATCCTAAACCAGGATGAAATCTAACATAAAAACCATCCTAAAACCATGATGGAATCTAACATAGCAACCATCCTAAACCAGGATGTAAATCATAAAGGGCCGGCCTTAGTGCCTTAGACCATGTTGATATAGTGAGGATAACTCACCACGAAAAAGTCGGCTCTGTAGTTAAACTCCAACTCTCGGATTGCTGCTACAAACTCCACCACCTATTATCATAATAAAACCATACTCGTAAGTTCTCAACCTTTCAAGGTACCCGATAAGTCAACTAGCCAACTCCTGGTTAAATACAAAGTCACAGTCAAAGTCAACAGTCCATGTTGACCCTAAATCGTCGAGTATCTTCAGCTACTCGCCGAGTTCCTTGAGATACTCGTCCACTCGCCGAGTCACCAGAGTGACACGTCGAGTTCTTAAGGCTCGCGATCGAAACCCTAAGGTAACTCGTCGAGTTTCTTCCTTGCAACTCGACAATTTCACACGTATCCATCACTGAATGGTATGCTCGCTCTAACCGTCTGTCTGTGGATGGAACGTTGTGCTAAAGTGCAACCGCATGTCTAGCTCCTCGTGATACTCTCGAGTCTTGGAATACACCAAGATATCATCTATAAACACGATGACCGAGCAATCCATCATCGGTCTACAGACCCAGTTCATTAGATCTATAAATATTATCGGCGTGTTAGTGAGCCCAAACGACATCACCACGAACTCGTAATGACCATAACGAGTCCGAAACGGGGTCTTCTCCACGTCCTCCTCTCTGACCCGAACCTGATGATATCCTGACCTCAAATCTATCGTGAAGAACAAAGATGCCCCCTGCAACTGATTAAATACATCGTCTATCCTCAGGAGAGGATAATGGTTCTTCACCATCAACTTGTTCAACTCCCTATAATCAATGCACATCTGGTGCGAGCCGTCCTTCTTCCTGATGAAGAGGATTGGTGCTCCCCATGGAGAACTGCTAGGTCGAATGAACTGCTTGCCCAACAGTTCCTGCAGCTATGAAGACAGCTCTTGCATCACGGGTGGCGCCAAACGGTACGACGCCTTGGCAATAAGAGCCGCACCCGGCACCAGGTCGATCCGAAACTTGACCTACCTCTCTGGCAACTCCTCCGGAAACACGTTGGCAAACTCCCTAACCAATGGAACCTCTAAAACTGAAGTCTGGTCTCCAACCTGCATGTCTACCATGTACGGTAGGTATCCTGCACACCCGTGCTGAATATACTGTCGAGCTCTAGCGGCTGAATAGAACCCTGACCCCACTCTGGTGCCCTCGCCATATACAATCAACTCTCCCCCACTTGGGGTTCGAACTACCACTCGCTATCCCTCGCAATCTATCATGGCTCCGAAGCGACTAAGCCAATCCATACTCACAATCACGCATACATCCCCCATGGGAATCGGAATCAATGAAGTCCTGATTGGACGCATCGCAGTAGACAACAAGTCCTTCATCCCTTCGGGTAAGGACAGGATAGGTGCGCTACACAAGGCTTGCTTCAATTTTTGGAATGCAGTGTCTTGCTTTTCACTCCAAAGAAAGGGTACACCTTTCTGTGTCAGAGTAGTTAAGGATTTGGCAATTCTAGAAAAAATAAGGATGAATCTACGATAATAGCCGACAAGACCCAATAATTGACAAATTTATGTGGGTGTCTTCGGTGTCGACCAATTCTCTATCATGTTGATTTTGGAAGGGTCCACGTGTATGCCCTCCTCACTTACCACGTGCCCTAAGAAAGTTACCTTTCGAATCCAGAATTCACACTTGGAGAATTTTGCGTACAACTTCTCTGATCTAAGTGTTTCCAGTACTAATCTCAAGTGTTGTTTGTGATCTTCCTCGCTTTTGGAATAGACAAGTATATCGTCAATGAACACAATAACGAACTTGTCCAGAAAAGGACAACACACCCGGTTCATCAGGTCCATCAACACTGCCGGTGCGTTGGTTAGACCAAAGGGCATAACTACAAACTCGTAGTGACCATATCGAGTCCTGAATGTTGTCTTGGAAACATCACTCTCATGAACACGCAGCTGATGGTACCCTGATCTAAGGTCTATTTTCGAGAAGTAACTAGCTCCCTAAAGTTGATCGAAAAGGTCATCTATTCGAGGAAGAGGATAACGGTTTTTGACGGTCAGCTTGTTCAATTCCCGGTAATCTATACACATTCGAAAGGATCCATCCTTCTTTTTCACGAATAACATCGAGGCTCCCCAGGGTGAGGAACTCGGTCTGATGAACCCTTTGATGAGTAGCTCATTAAGCTGACTGGATAACTCTTGCATTTCTACTGGCGCTAAGCGATATGGAGACTTGGCTACAGGGGTAGCTCTGGGAATTAGGTCGATGCGAAACTCGACTTGGCGTTCGGGAGGAATTACTGGGAGCTCTTGGGGAAAGACATCAGGAAAGTTGCAGACTTCAGGGATGCTCTCGAGGTCTTTAACTTCCTGTTTCTCATTAATTACATGAGCTAGGAATGCATGGCACTTCTTTCGCAAAAGTTTTTGAGCTTTGATGCATGAGATAATACGAAATTTGGGGCTAAGTTTATCACCATAGATCATGAGGGTTTCGGTAGAGGGGAGATTGAGACGAATAGATTTTTCGTAACAAAGAATATTAGCATGATTGGGGCTCAACCATTCCATGCCAATGATAACATCGAAGCTTTTTATAGAGACTGACATGAGGTCGATGGGAAAAGAATGGTCATTGAGGGTACGGGTGCTACCTATGTATATATCATTAGTGCTCTCTTTTTCACCGTTAGCCATCTCGACGGTAGTCTCGGTTAACGGTTGAGGACTATGTTTAAGAAGATGCTTGAATGCATGACTAACAAAACTTCTTTCAGCACCATAATCGAAAAGAATGCATGCATAAGAGTTGTCGAGAAGGAACATACCCGTGACAATGGTGGGATCGGCGACTGCTTCCTCTTGCCCCATCGTTAGAACTCTTCCGGTGTTGCTGGTCGTTGTTGCTTTTGGGCAGTTTCTCTTGTAATGCCCGACCTCACCACAACCGTAACAGGTTTGACTGACACCTGCTCCGGATGCTTGTTAGTTGGTTGGGTTGGTGCTCTGCATCTTCAAGCAGTGTGGCCCTTTTTGCCACAATTGTTGCAGAGCATCTCACTGCATGGGCTGGAAGTGAGACGATAGTAGTTTCACTTGTCACACTTAGGGATGTTACCAGCATACCTACTGGTAGGTGCTTGAGCTATAGGAGCGGCGACAGGAGTAGTAGCAGCGTGGACTGCCACAGTTTGGTGCTTCTTGGAGGGTCCTTACGAACTCTGACCCTTCCGCTTGTTCCAGAATTTCTTTTTACCTTTACCACACTCTTTTTGGTGTCCCTGACCACCTTCCTGATTTTGGGGATGAGTACCACCTCCTGGCCCGCCAGAACCGCCGGGGTTCATCTGTGACATTGCAGCTACCACTGCGGCAGTAACAGCTGCCTGAAACATGACAGGATCGAATTAAGGAGGAGGTGGTGGTGGAGGATTGTTGTTCTTTGAGCTGGGTCTTTTCCTTGGAGGCATCTCGATCTAAAATGATCAGGGAAGAGAGGATGGTAAGTCCTTTGGGTTGAATCAAGAGATATGAAGCGAGAGATATCTCATTATGAAAGATAGGGCGTTCTACTATGCGATACTAGATAGGAAAACTACCAATGCAAGAGAATTATCGCTAAAGGGAATGAGTAGAAACACTTGGATGAGAATCTTTATAAAGAATTTGACTCCAGAAAATACTCCTATAGTATTTTTATGTTTTGTTGTGACGATGACTCGTTGTATGGATATTTGTTAAGTTTTAGGCCTGTTGTACACCACAGTCACTCCCAAGAACATGTTGGCCGTGTCTCAAATGAATATAGTTGATCAGGCTACATTGACCCTAGACACGACTACATAACTGCCCAGGTTTAACTACAGTGCCCAACACCCAATTACTTTTGTTTTGTTCTACTCGTGGTTACTGTTTCTGATATTTAGGTATTCTTGTATACTTTTTGTAAAATATTTGTATTTTAAAGTATACTTTTAATTCAGAGCGCTTTGGCCCGTTAGTGTTTATAGTTGTAAACCATGTAAGGTTTGATATACTTAGTTCACTATAAACAAAAGCTCTGATACCAATCTGTCACACCCCGAAACCGACGACGGAAACGTTCCGGGGCGGAGGACATCATGCGTAGTATCACATCCATTATACATAGTAAGCATAGTAAACACAACCATTACATTACAATAAGAATATTTACATTTGTTTAAAAGCATTGAAAACATAGTTATATACATCAGTATAATCAAAAGTAAAGACGAGACTTCTATATGATCCGTCTTCTCCAAAAGTGATCGAAGTACCTATCTAACGTTGACCTGAGAATACAAGTGGTTTTACAAAAATCAGCATAAAGCTGGTGAGTTCATAAGCATGTTTTGTAAGGAAAAACTGGTTACTAAATCTTGTGAAAATACTTCATTTCCATTGATAAAGAATGCAATAAATATCGAAAACCATTATTACTGAGTTATGAAATACATATGCATGTTTTCCAAGAATATCCCATATTTTCTAACATGTTTGTCGATTTCCGTATGATAAGAAAACCCTGGTTACCACCAGTATGTATAGTAGTTTTAATACTTAAGATAAATCCATAAGTTGTGTCCCTTGAATACCCTCCAGTAAGTAGGTAGGTAGTTTTATTACATAAATAAAACTATAGAAGAAAGAAAGAAATCCCGTAAACAAGGTTAGTTTATACATATTGTGAGTCGTATAACCATACTAATTTGACCCGTGACCTCCTTGACGTTCTTCAGGCGTCGTTCGATTTATAAATTTGTCACCCCAGGCGTGGCCGCCTAACTGTAGCTAGTAGTTTAGGTGTGGGATTGTCAGCCCCAAATATATCTATCCACAAATTTCACGCTCTCCCTCCAGGAGACTATGGTTATACTACCGGAGAGGATTTATTGGTACCCCAAATGGCATAACGAAGATAAGTCTCACAAGCTAGTATTAACTAATTCACGGTATATTTAGCTATTATCGAGTTTCGAAATCGTTTGGAACAAAGTAGAGTATAAATAATTAAACACAAGGTAATTATTTAGCATGATACTCTAGATTAGAAATGGATAAACTAAATCAGACATAGTTTATATATTGACTTTGCATGAAATTCGAATCCATAAAACAAGTAACGAAAAATCCCAAATTATTCCCATAATAATTTGAATGGTTTGATAAGCTCCCACGCTATGTTGAAAACTATGTAATTATATTTAGAAAGCGTCCCTTATGCTCCGCATATTACAAAAGGGATAAAGGTAGCTAAAAGTTTGATAGAAAATCGTTATAATTACGTCAGTTTTAAATTACAAAATCCTTTATGATTTGCTTGTATTCCCCCCCTTAAAACATGAAAAACTCGGAAAAGTGTAGGGCTATGAACTCACCTGCTGTGGGTGGAATGAATGGACGTATCGGGTAGGATGCTAGGTGTCAATTGAGGACTTGAACACACGCGAGGATCCTATGTATCATGAAGTGATACATAATTGTATCTAATTAGTTATTTAATCACTAATTAAGTAAGTAAATACACTCTAATGCGTGAAAACACTTTATTTCAAGTGTTAGGAATGATACGCGTTGCATCTAAGGAGTGTATGGCCTCATTATGGAGTTTACTCTTCAAGTGGTGGCCTTAGGGGCGTTTACGGTTGAGGGATCATATCCCCCATGAGTTTACGGCTGTAAACTCATGGGAATGGTGCATTTGATTGTTCCAAGGTCTCATTCTTCACAAAGAAAGGTCCTAGGGTTGAATCAAAGGCTTAGGAAGTGATTGGAGCTTGAAATGGCCCTTAATTGGAGTTTACTATTTTTGAGTCCCTCCTTGGGGAGTTTATGGTTGTAAAAACATGATTATACGGCCGTAAACTCATGTTTATCACTCTCTTTCATGGTTTGTTGCTTCTAGGGTAAGCATACAAGGTTCTAGCCACTCATTCAAGTCATAGAAGGTGTTAGGGGCATTTTAACACCCTTAGAAGGTGTTTACGGTTTTCGGATATTCCCCAACCGTAAACTCATGTTTACTCCTTTCATTTAATGTGTTGGGGTTCTAAGATCATTCATGCAAGTTTCTAGGTCATTAGCCAAGCATTGGAAGGGTTTTGGGGCATCAAAACCCCCTTTTTGGGTGTTTACGATTTTGGGATGCTCCAAAACCGTAAACCCATGTTCTTGGGGTTTTTGAGAGTTTAAACCATGGATTTGAAAGTATACTAAGCTAAACAACAAGCTAGGAGGGTTTACTTACTGTTGTGAAGCTTGAAAGGGGCAATTCTTGATCAAAACCCGATTTGTAGAGAGAGAGAAAGAGAGAGAGAGTAGAGAGAGGATGTTCCTAAGGTGTGAAAAAGGTTGGAATGAAGACCACTCAACCCTTATATAGGGTTGAGTTTATGGCTAGGGTGGGGTCCACCAAACATCAACCGCAAACGGGATCTTTCGCGTGATTTATCGTTTTCCGACACATATGAAATTACGATAATAACCCTAAATGATTTACTTAACTTACGAAGTTAACGGAAAAAATTTTAATAAAAATAAATTTTTATTAACAGAAGCGGGTTACAGTGACAGAATAAATTTCGGGTTGCCACAGGATGCGAGCTGTGGACAGTTGGTCTTCACATGACCAACCTGGTGACAGTGGTAGCAGATCCTCATATCCTGAACCGGGGCCGCCTGGCGACAATTACTCGCAAAATGCCCCTCCTGGCCGCATTTGCGGCATCCGCTACTAGACCTACAAGCACCCGAGTGTCCCTTTCCGCACTTGCCACAAGTGCGGACCTGCTGTCCCCTGACCTAGAATCAACGTTCTTAGACCGCTTTGGCGCCGACTGCGACTGTGCCGGGGCCCGACCCTGCTCTCTCAGGTGTAACTCAATCTCAAGCTCCCGCCGCCTGTCGGCCTCCTGTAACTCCAGAAGCGTATCACAATGCTGAGTCGCCAGAAATTGACGAATATCCGTCTTGAGCTTGCTCAGATAACGAGTCATCTGAGCTTGCTCAGAAGCAAACTCCGGGCAGAACATCGCCCTCTCAGTGAACATACGAGTGATCTCCGTCACCGCCTCCTAATCCTGTCTCAACTCCAGAAACTCCTGAGCTAACCGTTCCCGCTTGAATCGAGGAATGTAGCGAGCGCAGAACATATCCCTGAACTGCTCCCAAGTAATATCAGCTCTCTGCTCGTCCGAATATGACCTAGTCATCAACCTGCACCAGTCCTTTGCCCCAGACCTCAGCAAGTTCAAGGCACATCTGACCTTTTGGTCAGTAGGACAAAAGCATGTGAAGAAACATCCCTCCATGTCAGACAGCTACCTCATGGCTTTGATGGGGTCCTGAGTCCCATCAAAAGTAGGTGGATTCGTGTTGTCAAAGTCCCGATACTGAAAAGCCCGACTGGCTCCCAACCCTGCCGCCAATACAATTGTTGTAGCTGTCGCGGCAGCCGCCTCAATGAGGGCTGCATAGAGATCATCAAAATACTCCACCATAGCAATCTTATTAGACCCGAACATCTCTGGAAATTCGGCCCGGAACATAGCAACGACCTCATCGTGCAGGATCTCTCGAATCCTGTCATCGATCTCATCTGACCTCATCTGGCCGATAGCCTTGGGCGTTGTCAGTGGCCCCTGTCTTCCCTCTCCCTCTCCTTATCCTGAACCGGATCCAATCACTAAGCGCATGGTCATCACCATTCTAAAACATAACACAAAGTATTAGATAATCCACACAAAGAACTGGGAGCAAACTCCCAACTACACCCTAAGGGTTGTGACTTCCTTGCTACGCGTATGGGTCTTGTGCTTCCAGTAGTACGGGCCCATACTACCTTCGACACCTACCCATATTTGTCTCAAGTATCACCACAACACCCTATCATACATATCATAGCTAGCGCTCAATCCTCAATCCTAGAGGAATGCTAAATATCACTTAACTGACCTCCCGACCTCACACAACCTACCCATCCATGAAACTTCCACCAACCCTGCAGCACTAGTGTATGCTATCCATACATAACGCTGGACCCTACAGACTTTCGAATATCCAATCCTACCTTAAGCTCCCAATCAAACAAGAACAGAACATAAGGCCAAATCAAACATTCTCAGGCTATAAGATCTTAATTTATGTATAACCGTGATGCATACACTAAGAAACTACAATAATTATTTCAATCTCATATAAAGGAAACCCTAGGCTAGCAGGTATCATGTAATCAGGCAATTCTATCATGTAATTCCTGAGGATCGCTAGCCTAGCACTAGCATGCTGTTCTAACACATCACATAATCAAATACTGTATGGTATCTTTGGGGTCTATCCGCGAGCTCCGGGTGATTGTACGCCTGGGTCCTCCTTATTTTATTTTGAAAACATTTTAAGATAATCGTTTTATAACCTTGTCCTTAGTTTGATACTGGAGACACAGTAGTGTTTCCTCCAATTCACTCAAACCAAGGCTCTGATACCAATTTGTAACACCCATAAAAATCATGGCAAATTTAAACTTTTAAAACATTTCAAATCACATGATTATTAAAAAACTTGTTTTCAAAATAGTATATTGTAAGAGTATCCCATAATCAAATCATAATTCATAAAATGTGAGGAGCGGTATGATCATGCCTTCGCCTTCCCGCGATCATCAGAAGTACCTGAAACATAATCAATAACTGTAAGCCCGAAGCTTAGTGAGTTTTCCCCAAAATACCAACGCCATACAGATATAACCATATCATTCAAACATTTAAACAACAATACATCATGCATAATGAGCCATCAATCTAACTAGACCGACTCCCGATCCTCAGTCTTCTGGACCGCTCTCTGAGCCCTCGGCACGTCTGGACCGCCCTCTTCGGGGCCTTCAGCCTATCCAGACCGCTCGCTGGGCCTTCGGCCTGACTAAGTTTGCCCGGCCCGGGCCTGCAGTCTACCCAGTCCGCCCAGGGTGTCTTTCCCTACAACATACAGTAGGACCTGCGTCAATCCTTTCCCCAACCAATAAACATGGGCACATAAATATCATACGCTAGCATGCAATAACAGATAGTCATACAGATCTAACCGATCTCTAACATAGCAACCATCCTACTGTTGGGTTTTGAGCATTCTAACACTCCTAAGTGTACATGCAACCCTAAATACCTTGGATCTATGTTTTCTCTATTATACATGCAAATAAGAAATTCCAAGGTATTATCCTAATCTAGCATACAAAAACAATGACTATAGCAAGATAGAATACATACCTCTTTGGTGTAGAATGTCTTCATGAAGCTTGAGTGCCTAGTGCCCCAAGTGTGACACCTCAAATGGAATCACAATCACCAAAACACTTAGAATAACTTGAGAGAATTCTACAACTCATGAAATCGGCTAGCCCTTGTACTTCACACACTAGTGGCCGGTTTTGGTCAAGAATAAGATGCTTATATAGTTAGGGTTACACCATGTAAACCCTAATTGACATGGCCTTTCATTTCCATGATCCATGGGTACAAATACACCATGGAGCATCCGTGGACCATCCTATGGGTTTTAGCCCAACTTGATTATCCATGGAGCATTAGCCCACTATACAAGTGTGGATGATTTACACAATCAACCCATATATTTAATTAGTCTTCTTTTGATCACTTAATTAATCCTAGATTAATTCTTGATCAATACTAATTAAATAATCTTATTATTCTTATTATAAATATACTAGAACTTATAATATATTAATAACCATAAGTGTCTTATTTCTCTCATTATAGTCTATCCAAGTGCATGATGGTATGCAACCCAAATGGACCATGTCGGGTCGGGTCAAATCTTACCAATTATAGTTATGGACTTAGACATTAATCCAACAGTCTCCCACTTGGATAAGTCTAAAACTATTATTGCGTATGACTTCAGGAACCAACTGGCAATCGTAGCTCTCAAAAGCTTCTGTCGAACTCTGACCTTGTCGATGAACTCTGACCTTTGTCAATGACTTGTCCATTAGATAAGGGATCATATATTCCTCCATTCTAGATATCATATGGACTGAGACATGGATTATAATCATTCTCTCTGTCCATTTGTTGTTTCCCGATTTCCGATTTATGACGACTGACTAATTGAACAAATCAAATCAGTCCTGGCCCGGCCGAGCACTTCCATTTGTCATCATCAAATCATCGAGGGGCCCACATATATCGCTTTTATCCCGAAGGTAAAAGGAACGGATAAACTTCGACTCATATGGCTTGTTCTACTACTTGTTGAATCGTACACAAAGGCACGTTTTATAGCACCGAGTTACCAAATGCGGTTTCGTGTAATCAATGTACTATCAACTCATAGTAACAACTCATATCTCTAGGTTTGAAGAATATAAGATATTATCGTCTCATGATCACTCGTGATAAAATCCATGAAGTGATTCCAATGAGCGCGAGTTGAATCCAATACTCAGAACTTATGAGCACTCATGAGTGTTGTAGCCCTTTGTCCAACACCTTAGACCTCTACAAGCCAACCCATGACAGTCTTAATAGTTGTCCCATGCTCCAAGCATGTACACTATGTTTTCTAAACACTAGTCATGCCACACACCAAGTATGCATACTATGTTTGTCTATGATCTTTAATTTGTGATATAAATCAATTGAACATAACTCCAATGATTCTCTTTTCACACCCCAAATCCTTACTGCAAATGCAAGAATTCCAAATACATGCCATTTACTAAAATCTGTTAGATTCTAAACTTATATGCATTGATCCTATCGTAATGATTATGTACAAAATCATAAAGACTTGACAACAATCATTATAGAGTATTCCAAAGGAGATCAGCTCCTTGGAAACATCCTTCTTGCATTAAGTTTCCTTAATCTTACACAGATTGAAAAAACTTAACTTTGAAACATTTCCAGATTCCATTCTGACTTATCACTTCTGAACAAGAGTTGCCTCCTTACAGATTATGTCAATATGGTCCTTCCAGAATTATCACTATACTTCCAACTGTCCTTGAGCACCCAATCTTTGGTAAGCTTTAGATTGTCCTCGATAATTGTTTAATCCTTTTAGTCATATCCAGTTCTAAACCTTTTCCCTTCTTAATGCCCCAGGCATTTGGAAAATTTTAGAAAGGATGAATATAGCACATGTAATCGATCCTATATCCGAAGCATATGGGACACGATTCATGATGTCTTACATAAAGACTAAACCAGTCTTTTGCTATAACATTTCCATTTTTATTTGCCAAGTTCTCATAATTCAGATTATGAAAAGGGATGCCGTAATCATAATCGAATTTTAGAACGCAAATAATGGACCCATATACAGAATTTCCTTATGTTGAGCCATTCCAACATGAAATTCATATATATATATATATATATATATATATATATATATATATATATATATATATATATATATATATATATATATATATATATATATATATATATATATATATATATATATATATATATATCCTTGACTAAATGATTAAAACCTCACGATCTAAGCTTATAGATTTGAGATGAAGTATAATTTCCTCTCCCTTAATTATAGCAAAACAACTCTTTCCCAATTGAAACTTTTGTTTTCTATAATTAACATTGCTAGCTTGCAATACTCATCATAATTATCATGCTCCCACTAACATGATGATTATTAGCATAACACTTATGCTCCCACTAGCTTTGACATGTTCTCAGAAATCACCTGGACTCCATTGACTTTCTTACCAAAGTTCAGATTTCTGATACTAGATTGTTTTGATAAAACTTTATCAAAATCATACGCCTTCCCTTAGATAGCACACTTGTGTGTCTAAACAGTTATGAAGAGGTATGCCGTAATCATAATGGTTAGACCTTTTTGCCACTTCTCACAAGTCCATATTAGTGTGCCGGTTAACCACACGCGCTCCACTAACGACTTTGAGAATGCAAATATCACAATTGCTATCTAGGTAAAATCTACTTAGTGAAAGTGTTTCCTCACCATCATTTTCATGAATCGGAGAGAAACCTTATGACACTTAGATTTAATGGTGTATGTGTTCTTATCCATGTGAATTGTCAAAACCATAGTCACAAGACAAGGATAATAACAAATCCAAACTAATATGGATTGAACTCAATCTTAATTTCTTGCCACCTGGCAACTCAAAGGCCTGCCATTGCTTCCAAGTTGTTGTGCAACACATTGAGAACTCTAAGAACTCATATGCAAAGCCAACTTTAACTGGAATGGGCACAGAATATGTCAACACGATAGGTTATAAACCTTAAGTCGTGTGCTAGAGAAGAACTTATGGTTTTATTCTTGATTAGTTCTTGAGACTTTCAAGACCTTTAAGACTCCCACTGTCCTCTTGACCTATAAGACTCCCTTGTCAAATATCCAAGAGATAGTGTGGACTCTAATCAAGACAAACACTTCACACAATTGGCCTAAGTTGGTCTTTGTTTTATCCAAAACATCACAACTTACCAATTTCAAATGTACAAGAGTAGGAAACTTTTACTCTTTCATTTGACAAGTGTTTTAAACCTTCTTTGAGACATGTCACTCAAATTACAATCTTGGAGTATGACTCTAAGACTTGTATTGGAACGAAGTATGACTCATCTTCTTGATTTAACCATTTCAACAATTCAAGTTCCTCTTCTTAGTCATAAGAATGCACTAAGATTTCCTTTGAGAAATAATTTTGATATGGTTTCTTAATCATTAAGATGATCACAAAACTGATACTAAAGTACTCTCCCATCTTTTCAGATTTGAGAAACTTTTATCCTTCTGCCTAAGTTGATTCTTCTTATTTGCTCTGCCATACATTGAAACCTTTTCCAATGTCTCAGAGTTACACTTAAGCTTGTAAGTATAATCATGTTTACTGAGCTTTAGTAAACTATGACGAATAGTTTTATCAAACTTTTGTGGTGGACTTAATCAGTGCACAAGAATGTGTACTCGATCCTTTATGAAACGACCCAAAAATACGACCCAAAAATTTCGTTTTTCAACATAACCAAAAACCATAATCTGAGTGTCATATCATAAACCATACATGATGTATCTCAAAATCATAATAAAAACACTATGCGGAAAACTGTATCATATCCATGTATGTAAAAATCAATAACCAATCAACTCCCAGGATAAAAGCTGAAGCTGTGGTGTGTGCGATGCCATCATCCCGAGCTCCTCTCTCTACAAGCGGAAGTACCTGAAACAAAACTGAAACTGTAAGCACGAAGCTTAGTGAGCTCCCCCAAACTACCACAGACCATACAATACATATAAATCACATACTGGGCCTGGCCCACTGCATCAGACCGAGGTCTGGAACTAGCTGCATCGGACCGAAGTCCGGAACTGACCGGGACCTTGTCCCCTGCATCGGACCAAAGTCCGGAACTAACTGCATCGGACCGGAGTCCGGAACTGACTGCATCGGACCGGAGTCCGGAACTGACTGCATCGGACCGAAGTCCGGAACTAACTGCATCGGACCAAAGTCCGGAACTGACTGCATCGGACCGAAGTCCGGAACTAACTGCATCGGACCAAAGTCCGGAACTGACTGCATCGGACCGAAATCCGGAACTAACTGCATCGGACCGAAGTCCGGAACTGACTGCATCGGACCGAAGTCCGGAACACATAACACAAATACGCTTGAATCACAAAGACGTCAAGCCAGCTAGCTACTACATCAAACTAAAGACCAGACTACTGATAACTACACGGGCCGGCATTGTGGCCGTAGACCCGATCCTACTGAAGGGAGACTCACCTCGTGAACTGGCTGCTGAGTGAATAGCTCTGAGGGCTAACTGCTGCTGCTCCGGTATCTCCCCGGCTACAAGACCATAAACATACTCAATCAAATACTAAACACTGCACTGGGTAAAATGACTCTTTTACCCCAGATCAAAGTCAACTCTCTTTGGGCTGACTCGCCGAGTTGGGTCACCCAACTCGCCGAGTCCTACTCTCACTTCTCAGTTCTACACGCTGCTACTCGTCGAGTGAGGCATCGACTCGACGAGTACCCTCTTGATCCAAGAACTCAAACAATCTTCATCCGACTCGCCGAGCCGTATGAACAAACTCGACGAGTTGTTCATGATCCTAAGAAGATTGTCTTGGACTCGCCGAGTTGTATGAACAACTCGCCGAGTCCCTCCATCACTGAGTCTACCTTCAACTCGCTGAGTCCGCTCTCTAACCCACTGGATTCACTCGACACTGACCAAAATGAAGGACTCGGGAACTCGCGACCCAACTCGCCGAGTCGTTCTTCCCGACTCGCCGAGTTGCCGCCATGCAACTGATTTTTACTCGATTTTGTTTGAATCCAACACATACAATTGATAGATCTGAGTCCATTAAGCTGATTTACCACGTAAAGTTTCCAACTTTACGTGCACAACCTCATGAATAAGGGAAATAAGGCTAAAGGATGCATAAAATGGGTAGATCTATGATTAATATGCAAAGTAACTCCAAAAAGACAGTAGATCTGGGCTCTACAACACCCCATCATTCAGGTCTAAAGATATCCCGACTTATTAAGGCATTCATGCAAACATAAGGCTTGGAACAAGCATCAACTAGCTCTTAGGAGAGCCCTAATGGAAGTTTAAAGCATATAACAAGAGGGAACTCCGAAAATACCTCAAATAACTCAGATTTGCCCTTGGATCTTTGCACTCCAACTCTTCTCCTTGCTTCTTTCTTCTTCTCCTTCTTCACACCTTCACAAAATGGCACAAAACACTTAGCTCACACAAGGGTGGATTAGGGTTCTTTCTCACAGTGTTCACAGGGTGAGGGAGGCGAGAATGGGGCTATAAGGTGGTTTAAATAGTGGGAAACCCGGGGATTTAGGGTTTCACCCAGACGGATGGACTCGCCGAGTCCAGGATATGGACTCGCCGAGTCCCCGGCTCACACGTGCTCGCAGCCGCGTCCCTACTCGGCGAGTAAGGCTATGAACTCGCCGAGTCCCTCTTGCAAAACTCACAACAATTACCAATGAATTAACATACCGGGAACGGGTCGTTACAATTCTCCCCCACTTGTCTCAGACTTCGTCCTCGAAGTCTGCTACGGCTGGATCTGCAAACAACTCTGGGTAGTGCTCTCTCATCTCCTCCTCAGCCTCCCACGTCCACTCAGACCCCTTCCGGTGCTGCCACTGCACCTTTACTAACTGAATTTCCTTGTTCCTCCAGGTCTTGGTCTTCCGGTCCAGAATCGCGACCGGTCTCTCAATATAATTCAGGCTACTATCAACCTGAATATCCTCTAGGGGAACGACTGCTGATTCATCCACCAAACACTTCCTCAACTGAGACACATGGAAAGTGTTGTGGATCTGACTAAGCTCTTCAGGAAGATCTAACCGATAAGCAACCCGACCCACCCGGGCCAAAACCCTGAAAGGACCAATAAATCTGGGGCCCAACTTGCCCCTCTTCCGGAACCTGATGACACCCTTCCAAGGTGAGACTTTCAGAAGGACCATATCCCCCACCTGGAACTCCAAGTCCGAACGCCTCCTATCGGCGTAGCTCTTCTGCCGACTCTGAGCAGTCTGTAGTCTCCTACGGACCTGCTGGATCAACTCAGTCGTCTTGAGCACCACCTCCGTGCTCCCGATGACCCTCTGACCGACCTCGCCCCAACAAATCGGGGTCCTACACTTCCTCCCATACAGCATCTCAAAGGGAGGTCGGTCAATGCTCGCATGGTAACTGTTGTTATACGAGAATTCCGCTAACGGAAGATACGTATCCCAACTGCCACCGAAATCTAGGACACATGCCCTGAGCATATCCTCTAGAGTCTGAATCGTCCTCTCGCTCTGCCTGTCTGTCTGAGGGTGGAAAGCGGTGCTAAAATGGAGACGAGTACCCATCTTGTCGTGGAACCGCTTCCAAAATCTGGATGTGAAACGGACATCTCGGTCAGACACCACTGATACCAGCACTCCATGACGTGCCACAATCTCACGCACATAAATATCGGCTAACTTCTCCGCCGATATACTCTCCTGGATCGGGATAAAATGGGCACTCTTCGTCAACCGATCCACTACTACCCATATCGAATCCACCCCACGTGCGGTCCGGGGAAGCTTGGTGACAAAATCCATGGTAATGTCCTCCCATTTCCACACGGGAATGTCTAACGGCTGCATCCTGCCGTGAGGTCTCTGGTGCTCCGCCTTGACCTTCCGGCAGGTCAGGCATCTCTCGACGTACCAGGCGACGTCCCGCTTCATGCAGGGCCACCAATAATCGGGTCGAAGATCTCGGTACATCTTTGTCGCTCCTGGGTGGATAGAAAATCAAGACTTATGAGCCTCGTCCATCAATACCTGCCGTACCCCACCCCAGTACGGTACCCATACCCTACCATGAAGCGTCAACAAACCCCGACTGTCGTAATCAAATGAAGCTACTCGGCCCACTATCCTCTCACACTTCTGCCTCTCCTCCTTGAGGCCCTCCATCTGAGCCTCCTTGATCCGCTCCAACAGTGGAGTGATCACTGTCATCCTCATACACAGATCCCTGATCGGGGCCGCCGACACCTTGCGGCTTAGGGCGTCGGCCACCATGTTAGCCTTCCCTGGATGATAAAGGATCTCACAGTCGTAATCCTTTAGCACATCCAACCACCTCCTCTGCCTCATATTCAGACTCGGCTGATCCATAAGATACCTCAAACTCTTATGATCCGTGTATATAGTACAACGGACCCCATAAAGGTAATGCCTCCAAATCTTGAGGGCAAACACAACTGCCCCCAGCTCCAAATCATGGGTAGGATAATTAGCCTCGTGAGGCTTCAACTGTCTCGAGGCATAAGCTATCACATGGCCTCGCTGCATCAGCACTGCTCCCAAACCTGTGATCGAGGCATCACAATAAACTACAAAGTCCTCTACTCCCTCTGGCAAGGTAAGGATCGGAGCCTCGCACAATCTCTGCCTGAGGGTCTCGAATGTTGTCTGCTGCTCCGGACCCCAACGAAATACCACTGACTTCTTGGTCAGTCGGGTGAGCGGCACTGCTATCTTGGAGAAATCCTGAATAAATCTCCGATAATACCCTGCCAACCCTAGGAAGCTCCGAATCTCAGATGGAGACTTCGGGACCTCCCACTGCATCACGGCCTCTATCTTGTCCGGATCTACCAGAATACCCTTCTGGTTGACGAGGTGACCAAGGAACTACACCTCGCGCAACCAGAACTCACATTTGGAGAACTTTGCGAAAAGTCTCTCCCTCCTCAAAACCTCTAGCACCTCCCGCAGGTGCTCCTCGTGCTGCTCCTGCGTCTTGGAATACACCAAGATGTCATCTATGAACACTATCACTGACCGATCCAGCATCGGCCTACACACGCGGTTCATGAGATCCATGAACGTGGCTGGAGCATTGGTGAGCCTAAATGGCATCACCACAAACTCGTAATGACCATACCTGGTCCTGAAAGCAGTTTTCTGTACATCCTCATCTCTAACCCGCATCTGATGATATCCGGAGCGTAGATCGATCTTGGAGAACCAAGACGCTCCCTGAAGCTGATCAAACAAATCATCTATCCTCGGGAGTGGGTAACGGTTCTTCACCGTTACCTTATTCAGCTCCCGATAATCAATACACATACGATGCGACCCATCCTTCTTTCTCACAAACAGGATCGGCGCTCCCCAAGGCGAACTGCTCGGCCGAATGAAACCCTTGTCTAACAGCTCCTGCAGCTGTGTAGACAACTCCTGCATCTCAGGGGGAGCTAGTCGATACGGTGCCTTGGCTATCGGAGCCGCACCAGGAATGAGGTCGATCCTGAACTCAACCTGTCTCTCAGGAGGTATCCCCGGCAAATCCTCGGGAAACACGTCCGGGTAGTCTCGAACAATAGGAACATCATCCACTGTCGACTTGCCCTTCACCCGGGCATCCAAAACATAAGCTACAAAATCGGCGCAACCTTGCTGAACATAGCGCCTCGCCCTTGGGGCAGAACAAAAGGTCGGTCCTCGCTGTGGCCTCTCGCCCTGAATCACCAACTCTCCCCCACTAGGAGTGCGAACCCTCACTAGCTGAAGCTCACAATCAATCACCGCCCCATTGGGGCTTAGCCAATCCATACCCACAATAACCTTATTCCCTCGCAGGGGAATAGGTACCAGATCCACTGAAAACTGCTCATCAAATAACTGAAGAGAACACCCTCTATGCACTCTGCCGACCCTCACGGTCCTATCATCCGCTATCTCAACCTCTAATGGACAATCCAGCTCCCCTGGAGCTCTACTGAACCTCTTGCTAAGCGCAAGAGATACGAATGATCGGGTAGCCCCCGAATCGAATAATACCAAAGCAGAAATGCCGTTCACAGAGAACGACCCTGAATAAAACATTCCATCATAAGCAACATTTAATCAATAATAATAAATAGATAAAAGGGAAGATACATACCCGTCACCACATCAGGAGTCGCTCGCGCCTCCTCTGCTGTCATCTGAAACGCCCTACTCTTCGCCACTGGCGCATCAACTCGGCCCTGCCGGCCATCTGTAATCCTCAAAGTAGCAGGGGCAGGTGCAGCCACCTTCCCCGCTGAAGCTAAACTCGGACACTGGGACTTTTTATGTCCCCTCTGATTGCACTGAAAGCAAATCAGATCTGATGCTGCGACGGCAGTAGCAGGGGCCGTACAATCCCTACTCAAATGCCCAACCCGACCGCACTTGTAGCAGCCGGAACTCCCTGCCTTGCACGCTCCCTCGTGTAATCTCCCACACTTGCCACATCGACCGTGGCTCTGCTGACTCCTAGATCTGTGATCCGAAACCTTGGGCTTTTTGCCCGAACCGCCTGAACCCGAAACCGCCTCCGGTTTCCTCTTCTTCTCCATCTCAAGATCAATCTCCCTCTCCCGAGCTCTAGCAATCATATCTTCCAGCGTTTTACAGCTGGACCGGCTCACAAATTGGCGGATATCGCTCCGCAACATCTCATGATAACGGGCCTTCTTCATTTCCTCATCAGCTACATACTGAGGAACGAGAAGAGCCCTCTCCCTGAACTTGGCGGTGATCTCCGCCACTGTCTCTGTAGTCTGGGTGAGGTCCTGAAACTCCCTAGCTAGCTGTTGCACCTCAATGACCGGTGCAAACTCCGCCCTGAACCTGGTAGAGAAATCAGCCCAGGTCATGGCGTCCAATGCTGCATCGTCCCCAATGGCATGCCCGACCTCCTCCCACTAATCTCGTGCCCTGTCCTTCAGAAGACAGGACGCCAATCTGACCTTGTCCCCCTCGGGACATCTGCTAGTGCGGAAAGCATTGGCCACATCCGCCAACCATCTGCTGCTCGCTATGGGGTCTCGCGCCCCATGATAGTCCGGAGCTCCACATGCCCTGAACTCCCTGAAGGTAAGGGTGCGCGACCCCATCATGGCCGCCACCTCGGCACGGAAAGTGCCCAATCTCTCATCCATCAGCTCTAGAATCCCCTCCTTGATCGAACCGAAGATCACAGGAGTCTGCTCTATAATGATGCGCGTAATCTCCGAAGAAAGAAACTCTCGGGTCTGCTCATCCATGCACTCATCCCCCGAACCTGAACCTGATCCCTCCCCGGCACCTCCGCTGCCGGCTGCTGGTCTCGAACGCAGAACCACCATTCTGAAACACATCACAACTACATCAGAAAACAGAAATATCTTGAGGGATCATTGATACTACAACTAGCTTCCTGGTCTTGTCTCAGCCTTTCTTGATTCGAGTACAGATCCTCTTCTTCTAGTAGTACGGGCCCATACTACCTTCCACATCTATCCGTACTTTCTTCAAGAACTGCCCTGACTCCACCAAGTCACTTCTACTACTACTGATCTCTGCTACTCTCATCCTAGGCTTGCCCCAGGGAAACCTCAAACTCCACTCAACTAGTCCTCAGCTGCTGCAGGTCTCCTTATAATTCTAATTAACCATCACTTGAACACCATCACATGTGACAAAGATCAGATAATCCTTCAAGTAAAAGACCCGTCCCTATAACGGTTGGACTCAAACAAGAGCTGCACAATAGGGCCAGTTCCAGTACTCTGGGATTATTCAATCCTGATCACATGTGGTGTAACGTGTTCACCTAATGGCTAACTTCCATCACTCAGAACTCCCACAAAGCACGAAGCAAGCAGCATTCGGAACAAGGAAACATACTCAGGCAGAACTATTCTCAAACGAGAAACTAATCTAGCATACAGTGCTAAGCTCATACTATCAGGCATAACCTAAACAGGCTATCCTACTGCTGTCTACTCATTACTAGCATGCAATACTCATAAGGATGTAACACATAAAGCAGGCACATAAGGCATCCTCCTAGATCCTTAGTCCTATACTAGCACGTTGTTCTATTAAACTGAAACTGAACAAATAACTTGTATGGGTAATTTGGGAGTACTTACTTGAGCTCGGCTGATCGCATGCACCACACCCTTATCTTGTTTTTTTTATTTCTTTCTTTCTAAGTGCTTTCAAAATTCTTTTAGAAAACATTTTCCTTTTAAAAATCTTTTTATTTCCCCTTAGTTTGAGTTCAGATACACCCGGAAGTGTATCCGAATCCCTCAAACCAGGGCTCTGATACCAACTTGAAACGACCCAAAAATACGACCCAAAAATTTCGTTTTTCAACATAACCAAAAACCATAATCTGAGTGTCATATCATAAACCATACATGATGTATCTCAAAATCATAATAAAAACACTATGCGGAAAACTGTATCATATCCATGTATGTAAAAATCAATAACCAATCAACTCCCAGGATAAAAGCTGAAGCTGTGGTGTGTGCGATGCCATCATCCCGAGCTCCTCTCTCTACAAGCGGAAGTACCTGAAACAAAACTGAAACTGTAAGCACGAAGCTTAGTGAGCTCCCCCAAACTACCACAGACCATACAATACATATAAATCACATACTGGGCCTGACCCACTGCATCAGACCGAGGTCTGGAACTAGCTGCATCGGACCGAAGTCCGGAACTGACCGGGACCTTGTCCCCTGCATCGGACCAAAGTCCGGAACTAACTGCATCGGACCGGAGTCCGGAACTGACTGCATCGGACCGGAGTCCGGAACTGACTGCATCGGACCGAAGTCCGGAACTAACTGCATCGGACCAAAGTCCGGAACTGACTGCATCGGACCGAAATCCGGAACTAACTGCATCGGACCGAAGTCCGGAACTGACTGCATCGGACCGAAGTCCGGAACACATAACACAAATACGCTTGAATCACAAAGACGTCAAGCCAGCTAGCTACTACATCAAACTAAAGACCAGACTACTGATAACTACACGGGCCGACATTGTGGCCGTAGACCCGATCCTACTGAAGGGAGACTCACCTCGTGAACTGGCTGCTGAGTGAATAGCTCTGAGGGCTAACTGTTGCTGCTCCGGTATCTCCCCGGCTACAAGACCATAAACATACTCAATCAAATACTAAACACTGCACTGGGTAAAATGACTCTTTTACCCCAGATCAAAGTCAACTCTCTTTGGGCTGACTCGCCGAGTTGGGTCACCCAACTCGCCGAGTCCTACTCTCACTTCTCAGTTCTACACGCTGCTACTCGTCGAGTGAGGCATCGACTCGACGAGTACCCTCTTGATCCAAGAACTCAAACAATCTTCATCCGACTCGCCGAGCCGTATGAACAAACTCGACGAGTTGTTCATGATCCTAAGAAGATTGTCTTGGACTCGCCGAGTTGTATGAACAACTCGCCGAGTCCCTCCATCACTGAGTCTACCCTCAACTCGCTGAGTCCGCTCTCTAACCCACTGGATTCACTCGACAGTGACCAAAATGAAGGACTCGGGAACTCGCGACCCAACTCGCCGAGTCGTTCTTCCCGACTCGCCGAGTTGCCGCCATGCAACTGATTTTTACTCGATTTTGTTTGAATCCAACACATACAATTGATAGATCTGAGTCCATTAAGCTGATTTACCACGTAAAGTTTCCAACTTTACGTGCACAACCTCATGAATAAGGGAAATAAGGCTAAAGGATGCATAAAATGGGTAGATCTATGATTAATATGCAAAGTAACTCCAAAAAGACAGTAGATCTGGGCTCTACAACACCCCATCATTCAGGTCTAAAGATATCCCGACTTATTAAGGCATTCATGCAAACATAAGGCTTGGAACAAGCATCAACTAGCTCTTAGGAGAGCCCTAATGGAAGTTTAAAGCATATAACAAGAGGGAACTCCGAAAATACCTCAAATAACTCAGATTTGCCCTTGGATCTTTGCACTCCAACTCTTCTCCTTGCTTCTTTCTTCTTCTCCTTCTTCACACCTTCACAAAATGGCACAAAACACTTAGCTCACACAAGGGTGGATTAGGGTTCTTTCTCACAGTGTTCATAGGGTGAGGGAGGCGAGAATGGGGCTATAAGGTGGTTTAAATAGTGGGCAACCCGGGGATTTAGGTTTTCACCCAGACGGATGGACTCGCCGAGTCCAGGATATGGACTCGCCGAGTCCCCGGCTCACGCGTGCTCGCAGCCGCGACCCTACTCGGCGAGTCAGGCTATGAACTCGCCGAGTCCCTCTTGCAAAACTCACAACAATTACCAATGAATTAACATACCGGGAACGGGTCGTTACACTTTAGTCCTTTACTTGACTCACACATCCATGTGAACAAGTAATTAGTCTTAATTTTCCAAAACTTGAAAGTTCTCATTCATCATGCTATACAACTTGCATGATTCCAAGTTCCGGTCCAATTGAAACTTGGGTGATGAGAATCTTTCCTTATTTGGTAAATTTAGACATTACCACAAATGAAAGAATCAATTTCAAATTTCCACTCTTGCTCTTAATGGAATCATATAAGCAACAATTTTTCCTCAAATGCTATTGTAAGGATATTTTAAAATAAAAAAAATTTATTTATTTTAAAACTTTGCGGAAAAACTTATCCTTACAATCCATATGAAAACTTGTTGTTATCTATTCCTAGGCAATATCTCATAACTCCTAAGAAGTAGCTCAAGAATCCGATCTTCAAACTATGCGATAGAAATCCATCTACGCCATCAGATTCAGCATATTCTTTCTTTAAGTTTCTTCACCTTTCTTTGATTCTTAAAACATCACCATGCGACCCGGTCACAT
This sequence comes from Lactuca sativa, assembly GCF_002870075.4. Taxonomy (NCBI): domain Eukaryota; kingdom Viridiplantae; phylum Streptophyta; class Magnoliopsida; order Asterales; family Asteraceae; genus Lactuca; species Lactuca sativa. Next base: position 19,354,284 of record NC_056627.2, read on the forward strand.
CATGTATCAAGAATCTCAGAATAGAAACTTAGCAGAGTTAGATAGTGGACTTTACCTGAAGTAGAGTCAAACTTATTGACTTTAACATCCTTAGGTAAATTTTGGCAGCTTCGTGACCGATGCCCCTTCCTTTGGCAATATAAACATATGGACCCTTTGATAATGGTACACGGGACTATCACAGACTTAGCTTTTCTCTTTACCATTTGGTCAACCGAGTTGACTATGGCCGATCCCTTTCCATTGGGAAGAGAATGCTTTTCTGGATTTCCTGTGTCACTATTGTCAATGTCCATAAAGTTTTTAGGAAGTTGATCTTAACAAATAGATAAGATCATTAAGGGTCTTGTCATAGTCTGTTTCATAGGTGTCCCAAAGGAACTCACTATGTGACTTAGAAAGTGATTGAACCACCAACTTTCTCAAGACTTTGACACCCAACTCTCCCGGCTTGTCAATATGTGACTACATCTCCAAGATGTGACCACACCTAGACCTTGCCTTGCCAATAGGGCTTGAGTGATCTTAAACTTTTTCAAGAACTTGTGGGTTAGGGAGAATAATTGGAGGAGGAGAAAGAAGTATGATATCCATGGGACATCATCTTCATTAGGAAACCTTGTTTCAAGAGATTTGGGAAGATCATAGGTGTCTAAACCAGACATCTTTTGGGAGATATTCAAGATAGTTGATTTAAAGTCCTTAATATGACACCCAATATTAAATATTAAGGCTAGGACCCAACAAACTATTTTATAACTCAGAAGAGGTATGCCGTAATCCAAGCTATAAAATATTTGAAGGTAGGTGAATGACGATTCACCAATTTCCACCAAGATAAACGAAATGTATTATTAGGTTTTAATTGGTTTTGAAACTCCTAGATCTTTGAGATTCATTGAACTTTTCAAAGGCATGTTTCAATCTCGAGTGTGCCCTTCAGGTTTTGTGACTGGGATGCCGAGGATCACAAAACAAGGTGTGAAGTAACCATGCAAATCACTTGGTACCCTTAATAAATTACCCCTCAATCGATGTGCCGGTTAACCACACACGCTCCATCGATACTATGATAAATATTAAGTCACCCTTTACCTACCTTGTTAAGTCCAAGTTAGTGTGCCGGTTAACCACACACGCTCCACTAACGACTTAGACAAAGTGTAAAGTGTAATTTCATGGGTTAGCACCTTATTCACATTTTTCCTAAGTAACTAAGATTGGGTATTATTAAGAGTTTAGTTACTTAGTATTATCATTAATACTTTTAATGAAGGGGGAATTCTAGTCCTGTCAAACCCGTTCGGCTAACGACCCTCTACCAGTCAAGCAAGCGGTGGGTGAGAGTGGACACCCATTAAGTTGCCATTTTATAGGCAACAACCTTATACCCACCTTATAGACCGGCTTCGTGAATGAGGCGTACTAGCGGTAAGACTGACTTTACTCTTATACATATATATATATATATATATATATATATATATATATATATATATATATATATATATATATATATATATATATTATCTTATAATATTATAAAGTATAAGGGTTGAATTTTAACTTTTAAAATTCTAAGGGCTAACTTGGAATTAAAGTATCCATACTTGAAAACTTTTTCAAATTCCAAAACTAGTGGGGAAGTTTTGAAACTATTCAAAACTAATTAATTCCATAACTTATGTGTTTAAAGTAGTTTTAATCCAAAAACTCTTCAAGTTCCATAACTTGAGGACAAGTTATGGAAGACTTTAAACTAATAAAAGAACTAACTTTTTCTTTATTTTATAACTTATGGATTTAATTATGGTTACATATTTTCCTTTAATGAAGTGACTCTTGAACTTCCATAACTTGAGGACAAGTTATGGAGTCATAAAAAAAAATATTCAATGACACAAGACTCTTCATTTTGTAACCATTGCCAACTATTATGAGTTTTATGAGTCTTTAATGTGACTCTTCATGTAACTTGAGGACAAGTTACACAAACACATTTTATACTCAACTCTTAGATTAAAATGGATTGAAAACAACTATTTCACTCAACATTTCTATTAATCTAAGCAACTCATAAGAACAAGATAATTCAAATCAAACTTTTTCATGTAATTAGTCTAAACCTTAAACTAATACAAAACATGAATCTATTGACAATTATCTTTGAAAATGGATTAGCATGAACATTACCACACCAAAAACAAGTTTATAAGTTCAAAAACAACTTAGGGTAATGTTCCTAGTCCATTTCTAGCCAAAAACCTCGAATATATGCTGTCTGGGGCTCCTACTCGGCGAGTGGCATCAACCTACTCGGCGAGTAGGATGATTTTACTCATGTACTCGGCGAGTTCATCAGTGGACTCGGCGAGTATAGTGCCCAGAAAGCCAGAAAATCGAGTTTTCAGCAATTTGCATCAAGTATAAGAGAAAGCAAGCCTAGGCTCTGATACCACTGTTGGGTTTTGAGCATTCTAACACTCCTAAGTGTACATGCAACCCTAAATACCTTGGATCTATGTTTTCTCTATTATACATGCAAATAAGAACTTCCAAGGTATTATCCTAATCTAGCATACAAAAACAATGACTATAGCAAGATAGAATACATACCTCTTTGGTGTAGAATGTCTTCATGAAGCTTGAGTGCCTAGTGCCCCAAGTGTGACACCTCAAATGGAATCACAATCACCAAAACACTTAGAATAACTTGAGAGAATTCTACAACTCATGAAATCGGCTAGCCCTTGTACTTCACACACTAGTGGCCGATTTTGGTCAAGAATAAGATGCTTATATAGTTAGGGTTACACCATGTAAACCCTAATTGACATGGTCTTTCATTTCCATGATCCATGGGTACAAATACACCATGGAGCATCCATGGACCATCCTATGGGTTTTAGCCCAACTTGATTATCCATGGAGCATTAGCCCACTATACAAGTATGGATGATTTACACAATCAACCCATATATTTAATTAGTCTTCTTTTGATCACTTAATTAATCCTAGATTAATTCTTGATCAATACTAATTAAATAATCTTATTATTCTTATTATAAATATACTAGAACTTATAATATATTAATAACCATAAGTGTCTTATTTCTCTCATTATAGTCTATCCAAGTGCATGATGGTATGCAACCCAAATGGACCATGCCGGGTCGGGTCAAATCTTACCAATTATAGTTATGGACTTAGACATTAATCCAACACCTACAACCAAGATATCAATCTAACAGACTACTAGCATAGCAACCACCCTAAACCAAGATGAAATTAACATAACAACCATCCTAAAACCATGATGGAATCTAACATAGAAACCATCCTAAACCAGGATGTAAATCGTAAAGGGCCGACCTTGGTGCCTTAGACCATTTTGATATAGTGATGATAACTCACCTTGCAAAAGCCGGCTCGGTAGATAAACTCCAACTCTCGGATCGTTGCTACAAACTCCACCACCTATTTTCATAATAAAACAATACTCGTAAGTTCTCAACCTTTCAAGGTACCCATAAGTCAACTAATCAACCCTTGGTCAAAGTCAAAGTCACACTCAAGGTCAACAATCCATGTTGAACCTAACTTGTCGAGTATCCTCAGCTATTCGTCGAGTTCCTTGAGATACTCGTCCACTCACCAAGTCTCCAGAGTGACTCGTCAAGTTCCTAAGGCTTGCGATCAAACCTCTAAGGTAACTCGTCGAATTTCCTCCTTGCAACTTGACAAGTTCACATGCATCCATCAATTGGGGAAACCTTAACCGACTCGCCGAGTTGTTCATACAACTTGTCGAGTCTACGACAACCTTCATTGGACTCGCCGGGTTGTTCATCCAACTCGTCGGGTTCATGCCCATCTTCATCTGACTCGCCGAGTCGGCTATGCGACTCGCCGAGTCCCTTCATCCCTTTAACCATGCAGACACTTTTTAAGCTATGCCAAGGCCCCAAATTGCATATCCAACTTCCTTAGATACACTTATCACATAAAGTTGCAAACTTTACGTGCATGCAAGGATTTTAGACCCTAAAATGACAAAACTAAGCTTGTAATGAGGTCACATCCTTGAGGGAAAGCTCATACTAGGCAAAGTTGATGACTTTATGAATCTAGAAGCCAAGGGGAGTCCAAATATGAAGTTACAACTTCAGATCTTGGCTTAATCATGAGAAACCTTTCTTAAAACTCGTGCACAAGAGGGTTTAGGAGAAAATGAGCAAAGGAAAACAATCTAGTACCTTCAAGAGAGTGTTTGCTGATGCAGAACTTGAATCCCACGAACTCTTGCTTCAACTAGCTTGTTTTCACAAGTGATTCCTTCACCAAAATCCTTCCTCCAAGCTTAAACTCTCCAAAAGAACACACATACTCGAATTAGGGTTAAAGAGGGACAAGAGGCTGTAATGGGGAGGCTAGGGGAGGCCAATGATCCTTTAAATAGTGTGCAATGCCCCGAAATTTAGGGTTTCTTCTGCCATCTCCTACTCGTCGAGTCCCTTATTGGACTCGGCGAGTAGGTCACTAAAACACGCGGACCAAGCCGTTTCTACTCGACGAGTAGGGTAACCAACTTGTCGAGTAGGCCTTAAAAACAAGAAAATTCTTATATTAATTCAATACCTAAGAATCGGGGCATTACACATAAACTCATCCTAAGAGAGATCTAAGAGATTAAGCTCAAGACTTTATACCTTTAAAAGGTCAAAAGTAAAGCAACAATCCCAGATCTGAACCTTCTCTTTTGCACCAACACCTTCCCTTGACCTTTGCTTCCTTGAAGGGTGGATCCAAAACACCCAAAATTCTCTCACAAAGCCTTCCAAGCTCCAAGAGCACTCAAATAAGATTAGGGTTTCGTGAAAACTGTCTAAGGGTGAGAAGGAGGTTGAACCTAGAGGGTATAATGTTCTTTATATAGTGGAACACCCTAAAAATTAGGGTTAAGGGACTCTGAGCGTACGATGGGCGTACGCCTCCAACACCAGCGACCACTTATCTATTCTACGCTGGGCGTACCCCAGCTTACATTGGGCATACTCTTGTGCTGGCCACCATGCATGCATCGGATCTCCTTTCCACATTTCTCCACTAAGGACCAATAATGTCAATATCCTCAAAGTACTATAACTTCTTCATTCTATGTCTGTTTCCTTCGAACTTCGTATCCACGAAAAGGTGGTGAGAAACCCTATGCTCCCAGCTTCACACCCGAGCCCTACAACCTTTCGAATAAGACCGGAGACCCATAAAAGGCCGAATCGACATATTATGCTTATGACCTTGGCCTCCAATGTTGCAACTGAGCACCTTCTAAACCGGGTGTTACATGGGGATAACGCTAGAACCTCGTTGCTGAACAGAGAGCTGACGCACGCTGAGCACCCTCACCATGGATCACCAACTCTCCCCCACTTGGGGTTCGAACACGTACCAATTAAATCCCATAATCAATCATTGCCCCGTTGGTGCTCAACCAATCCATTACCACGATGACCTTGCTCTCACGCAGGGGGATAGGAACCAAATCAATCGAATACTGTTCGCTGAATAACTCCAAAGTGAATCCCTGGTGAACCCTCGACACTCGCACCAAATGGTCATCAGTAATATCAACATCTAGAGGCTAATCCAGGTCTCCAAGAACATCGTCAAACCTCTTACTAAGCGCAAGAGATACAAAAGATCGGGTAGCTCCCGAATCGAATAAAATCAACGCAGGTATACTGTTCACAAGGAACGAACCTAAACAACAATACAAACATATAAGCATGATAAACACCATAAATAAAAAGGTAAGGAGAGAATGCATACTCGTGACCACATCAGGTGTTGCACGAGCCTCCTCGGCTGTCAGCTGAAATGCCATGCTCCGAACAACTAGCGTCTTTGACTTTCCCTGGCGGCCATCAGTGATCCTCAAAGTCGCTGGAGCAAGTGCTGCTACTAGTCCCATCACTGCTAAACTTGGACACTTGGCCTTCTTATGGCCCTTCTGATTGCAATGAAAGAAAACCAGATCAGAGACCTGGGTGGTGGTAGTGGCAGTACAATCCCTATGAAAGTGTCATGTCTTGCCACACTTGTAGCAGCCCGAATCACTGTCCATGCAAACTCCGTCATGCGCCATACCGCACTTGCTATAATGGCCCCGACCTTGATGGCCCCTCGATCTAGAATCGAAACCCTTGGTATCATCGAGTTGATGGCCCCACCGCATGTCATCACTATGCTGAAACAAAACACATAAAAAATCAATATAAACATGAAGAGGTTCATGCCCATGAATTTTCTTGAATTCATCGAGGCCTTCCTTGTCTTGGGTATAGATTATGTGCTTTTAGTAGTAAGGGCCCAATATTACCTTCCACACCTATCTATACCCTCCCCAAGGACTGTCTCGAATCCTCCCAGTCACTTCCTCTCTATCCAGTACCCCTCTCATACTATAGAGCGTCCTATGTGCTAGGACATATTCCAGGAACTCCTTAGAGTTCCTTTCCTCACCACTATCTGCTATCAGCTGCAAAAGGAACTCCCTCTAATACCATCTAACTACCACACAAATACAATTACATACCATCAATACTAGATAATTCTTCGAGTGAAAGGTCTCACACTACAATGGTTGGATTTAGACAAGAGTTACACAATAGAGTTAAACCTAACCCTCTAAAATTATATAATCTCAACAATATGTAACCAAGCGTATTAGTCCACTAGTAAACTAATATTACTGAGAATTCCTAAAAGCACAAAGCACGTAACATTCGAGCATCAAGCAATTCAAATCTATACATAACCTAAATAGCCCATCTATCAGATAACTGATTTATACTAGCATGCAAATCTATAATCTCATACAATAGGCATATATAGGAATCTCTCCTAGCATTATATCATGCAATCCTAAGTAGATCCCTAGTCCTTATCTTGCATGTGATTCTCATACCATAGCATAAAACATATAACATGTATGGGTATTTTGGGAAGACTTACTTGAGCTCGACTGATTGCATGCATCACACCCCTTTCTTTTGTTTAAAATCTCTTAATAAAACATTTCCTTTTATGAAAAATCTACCAAATCCTCAGTTTGAGTTCAAACACACCCAAGAGTATGCCCGAATCCCTCAAACCAAGGCTCTGATACCATCTTGTAACTTCCCAAAAATTCCAGATAAAAATTTCATTTTTAATCCATTCCAAAAAATCCAATAATCATGTAAAAACAACCAAGTGTGCATCATAGAGAAATAATATCAGAGTATAAAATCCCAAAATCACATAATGCGGAAAACATGGGCGGATGTAGTACGATTAAGTTGGACCCTTCCCTTTCGAGTTGGAAGCACCTGAAACATAAACTGAAAACCATAAGCACAAAGCTTAATGAACTTCCCCGAAATACCCCATACCATACATGCATATTATTTAAAAAAAAATTGGGTCTATTTCACCCCTTCGGTCTCTTTCAACCAATACAGGGTATATTTCACCCCCTTCGGTCTCTTTCAACCGGTATTGGGTCTATTTCACCCCCTTCGGTCTCTGTTAACCGATATTGGGTATATTTCACCCCTTTCAGTCTCTTTCAACCGGTATAGAGTATATTTCACCCCTACAACTAGCATACAATCATATAAGCAAGAGTCACAAAGACAACAAGCATATGTATGCATAACAGGAAATTGTCACGAAGACAACTATCATCATACAAACATAGTCTAGTGGGCTAGCATTGCTGCCTGCGACCCACGAGTATAGTGAAGGAAACTCACTTCCTTCTGAAGATAAACAAATCCCACTTAGGATGCTGAATCGTAAAATCCCCCTCACTAAATCATAAATAATAGAACCCTAACTAGCAATTAGGTCATTAGCCCAAACCAAGAGTCCAAACCCTAAATCTCGACTCCTAGGGTAAAAATGTTGCTTTATCCCTCCCTTATTGGGCCTAACATATCATGTTCCAAATCCATACTAGCGCAAAGTCTGAAAGGCACTCAAAGCCCAATATGGGCCCAAATCCATAAGGACCATGGGCTAACAATTGCCTATTTCAGAAAAGTTTGTGGCCTAACAAGGGCCCAAAACCCTAGAGTCCAAGGTGAACCGAAATCTAAAAACCCAAAAATTACCTAGTGAGTACTCTAGTCGTACCACCAGTACGCCCGACGTACTCGAGTGCAACACACGGATCGGGATCCCAGGTACGTACGCTCAACGTACGCCCTATGTACGCCCCAGTTGGCCAAAGTCTCATTTTAAGGTCTTAATCCGTTAAGACCTAACGTCCAACTACATATCTAGCTCACTTGGAATGACCTGAAGCAATAAAGTTGGAAACTTTACAACTTTGCATGTCTTAATGGGACTCAAACCATAGATTTAGCATTCTACTTCCATTAAATGGTCGCTAACTCATGCATGGTTGGTCTACAACCGTCAAGATGCAAGCTTTATGGATCAAGGACCTCAGAAACATTAAAAGAAACATCTCATAACATCTGGAGTAGCATTTACTCACAAGAGGTCATCCATGGGACCAAAATATGCTAAATTCTTTCCCATATGTAGACCTACACATAGGAGGAGCAACGTTTAGACTTTATACCTCTAATAAGTTGGAAAGAGTGAATAATATTTGGATCTACAAGCTCCCTCTTGTCTAATGCTTCTCTACAAGTCTCTTAGGGAAATAGATTAGGGTTTCGAGGTATAGCTGAAAGGGGGAATGGAGGCTGATAAGGTGAGGGCTTGGGGGACTTAGTGTGTTTAAATAGGGTGCAAACCCTAAAAATTAGGGTTTGCCCCTGACTGAAGCATGCCCTGCGTACGCATGGGTACACCCAACTTACCAAAGGAATATCCCTTCTCATGCATGCTTCGTAGTACGCCCAACGTACTTTTTTTACGCCCAACGTACTAGGATCCCTAAGTCCAAATAAGAGAAAAGAATTAGCTAACATTTTACCTGACATACTGGGTGTTATAGTCTCAAGGCAGACAATGACATTATATAAGGCTCAAACCCTAAAATTTTGGGTTTGCTCATCTGATGAGTATACCCTGCGTACTCATGAAGACCCACGTTCCTTTTAATGAGTTACGTCATGCGTACGCACGACGTAAGAACCATTTTTGCAACAATTTTTATATACTTAAGATAATAATGGAAATACCATATTGGTAGGGCGTTACATGTGTTTTGGTATTTATAGAAGGTTTGGAGTGATTTTTTATTTAGGTAAAAAATTTAAATAAAGTAATAAGCAAACTAGCCGTTATTCTTGGTCAAAAGGGAAGTAAAGTTCGATTGGGTGTTGCCTTTCGTGGTGAACATCACTAGGGCCCTAAGTCCAAATAAGATAAAATAATTAGGCATGACGAACCATGAAGGTCCGGGCTAGAGTGCACAAACCATGGTCGTGGCCACCTAGACCACGAGACCCTTCGTGGTCCGTATACCGGATGACCTAATTATAATAAAAACATCCGTAAAAAAGTTTATTTAAACTTTTTTTTTGAAAAGCTTTTTCCCGGAGGTTTTTTTTTATTTTTTATTTTTTAATATCAATCTCATGTTTATTCAAAACAACTTGTAAACTGATAAGTATTTTTTGGAGAGATTATATATATATATATATATATATATATATATATATATATATATATATATATATATATATATATATATATATATATATATATATCAGGTTTATTAGTTTGCTTTAAATATTTGTGGATTTAAAATTAATGGGACCATGAATAAATTTATTAAAAAGCTTTACTATAAAAAAGATATGTGGAGGTTAATTCAAAATACTTCATATATCACCGAGTATTTTTCCTGTTGTAAAAAAAATCTTCTATTTCAAAGATTCCTGACATTATTGTCATCATACAATCAATAATAGAATCAATAGTGAGTACAACAAAGCATCATTTAGGTCAATGATTAAACTTATCAAGAATCAGGATATTTTTAAATTTGTTAGACTCACAGTAAGGCTAGCAAGTATGGAGGTTTTTCACGCGTTTTGGGCTGAGGTGTCAGTCTCTCCTAAGCGTGAACACCGCCCCAAAAACTGGGGGACTGTGTGTGACGAGGCTCCGGAGACGCGAGAAGACGGAGCTTCCTATTAGCTTGCTTCTTTTATTACCGTTTGCCCCTTAATTTTGTTGGTTTTTCTTTTAATCATCGAAGTAGAAGTAGAAAAAAAAAAGGATATACCTGTTTTCCAGAATTTGGGTGAAGAACAACCATTTTCCAGAATTCGGGTGAAAAGACAACCAAATTGTAAACGAGTTTTAATGGAAGTTACAAATTTGGTCTCTCAGGTTATGTCATTTAATCATATTATATCCTTTCACTTTTATTTGAATTAAGTTAAACCCTTAACTATATATAATTATGTTTATTTAATTTTAAAAATTAATAATATTTTTATTTGATTTTTTAGTTAGTAAAATGATTAAAGTTTATAATAATATTTTTTTATTTAATCTAATGTTTTAAAATTAAAAAAATAAAAAATATAAATAATATGGAGTGTGGAGTGGTAACCATTTCTAATGATTAGTGAGATGGTGGTTGGTTGGATGTGACACTGACGTGTGCGTACATTTGGCAGCACTTTGCCGGTGGGTTGGGGGCTCACCATAGCCTAATAACCTAAGGCCATCTCCAATGGGAATTCAATGGGAGGTTTAATGGGGAGTTTAATCTCATTAAACCTAAAATCCCCATTGTAGAAAAATGACTAGGATTCAATGGAATGGGGAGTTCAATCCCCATTGAACTCTATATTCTCTCTCCTCTCTCCTCTCTCTCTTTCTCTCTCTCTCTCTCAAACACACACACACACACATATATATATATATATATATATATATATATATATATATATATATGTATATATATATATATATATATGTATATATATATATATATATTTATTTATTTATTTTTTATTTTAAATTAATGTTAATTTTAATTGTAGTTTTTAATTTTTAATTTCATTCTAATTAGTTTTTTTTTTTAAATAACAATAAATAAAAAGAAAATGATAAATGATACGACAATCCATTAAATTGTATAGAGTTTAATGGAGTGTAGAGTTTAATGAGTAAAGTTGTATAGTAAGTGGAATGTATATGTGTCAATCCATTAAACTCATATGAGTTCAATGCATTAGAGATGGTCTAATAAGTAAGCAGTTACTTCTGAAAATGCAATCAATTTTACCATAATGAAATAAATAAGAAACAGCATCAGTTTTTGTCAAAATCCAAACACACTTCATAAACGAAGCAAAAGTAGAACAAGACCTAAACTCAGAATTTCAAAAAAGAAAAAAAAAACACAGAGAGGTTAAAACACAAAAGATCCATACTTACATACATTAAGAAGAGAAACAACATATGAAAGTAAACTAAAACAGTATTGATCATTGATTCAGTCTTTAAATTCTAAAACCCTAAAGATCACCTGTGAATCAGAATCACGTTGAAATCGATTTAGAAGAAAGCTCGACTCCCATAGAACACGCGTGACTGTGTGCTGTTCGGTGTCTGTATCTTCTCCTCAGATCCTGAATTCCCAGAATCCGTACGCTCCTTTTCCACATCCAATGGAAGCTTCATCTTAGCCAACGACTCTGTAAACTGTTGCATACTCTTCATATACAAATCCACAAAATCCTGTTGCACCACTTTCTGCTCCAGCTCAAAGTTCACCGCCATCACCGGCTTCTTTATCGGATCCCCGCCGCTTGCTGAATCACTGTCGGCACCACCACCACCATCACCACCTGCCGCCGGTTTTTCCTTTAGATGTGAATCGTATTCTTGTTTTGCACATTTCGAGTCTCTAGAAGAGTCATCAGATGATTCGGGGCTTAGAACGTGAGTGGAAGCACAGTGGGAACCGTTGGTTGAAACGCTAGAAGGGGGTGAATCAGGTTTTTGGGTTTTAATCGGTGCATCAAATTGATCATCAGTGTCGGATGAGACCAAACTCTCTGAGCTAAGACCGAAATACTCAGACACCATCATGTGGTTTTCGTTTGCGATTTTAGGATCTGGGAATTCGATTTTGTCGAACTCGGTTAATTCTGAGTCGTCGGCGGCTCCCTTCGCGGGAAGTGGCGGCGGGATGGCGATCACGTCCGGTGAAGCTCCGGTGTATGATAACGACAAGTGAACGAAACCGGAAGGCGAGTGGAAGAGATCGGTGGAAGATAAAGTGAACTCGTTTTCCAATTTTCCATTTTTGATGAGGACTTCGGATAAAGGGATCAATGCAAAACCTAGCAACTGATCTTCAAGATAATTTCTCACCCTGCTTAGCATATATATCTCGCACTTCAGAGAAGATTCAATTGTCGGAACGTTAATCCGAAGGGTTTCGTTAAAGACTGGATTTTTTCCACCTCCATTGATGGTCTGAGTAGTGACTGATTTTTCGGGATTACAAGTGATGCAGATTTTTGCATAAACGTCTTGTTTATGGTATATGCAGATGTTCTGAATGTCTCTAGCTTGATGAATGTGAACATCCAGAACACCAATAAATGGTTCGGGTTCGGGTTTTTTGGTTACGTAAGTCGAGTGTTTTGGGAAAAGATCCAGATTCTGTTTTTCAGGTTCAGAAAACACACAGGAGCTCTTGAATGGTGAAACGACAGATTGAGGAGACTCCATTAAAACCTGCTCAAATAAATCAAGACACAGCAGAAATTAGATAAATCTTAAACAAATTCATGGAATAGGAATCGTAGTTATTAAACTATATTTCATGGGAATCAAGAACTCAAGCAAATATCATAAACTCACGTACGAAAAGTCGAAAACAACAAATCAAGAAACCACACCTGAAAAAGGTGAAACAGTAAGAACCGTAATAAATCTTTGATGTCAAACCCTAGTTCCTAAAATAAGTCAAGAGCTAACTGAGTCAACCCAAGTTTCATTTCCAATTTATAAACAAACCCACGACAACATAAGACTCGATTTTCAAGAAAGTTATCTGCTTTACCTCAAAGAAGAGCTCCAAATCAAGAATCTAATGGAGTAAAAAGGGAAAGCGAAGACATTAACAATAACAACAGGATTCAAAGATTAAAGATTCATGGGGAGAAAAGTCGCTAGAATCCAAGAAATTAAGAAAGTAGAAAGGGAAAGTTTAAAGGCGTGAAATATAAAAGGAAAGTTAGGTCATTTCTTGCCTTCTTTTAACACCAAATTCGAGAAATATGAGTAGAATTGTTGGGGTTTGATCCCAGAAAATCTACACGCAATCAAGTTCGAGAAGCGAGATGAAGGGAAAGTAACTTGGGTTTTTGAAGACTGTGTAATCTGTGAAAGCTTCTGCATCCGTGTGTCCCCAGTTTTATAACTTGGTGCGGATTTTCTAATATTTTATCTTTCAATAATAGAAGTGATTAAAACGTTGGAGATATTTTATTTTTATTTTTAAAAAAATTTAGTGTTTATTTCTTATCTTGAACAAATCTAACTTTAATTTAAACTACACATGACTGATGCTTTCTGTAAATTATAAAAGCAAATTAAAAACATTATTTCTTGTGTTTTTTTCTTTTCATGTTAAGAATTTGTTGAAAATAAATGGATGTAAAGTTTAACTATAGTTTTTTTAGAATATCAAAGTATTTTATTTATCTTTTGGATTTTGTTATGAGGTTTTTTTACCAAAAAAAAAATTGCATAATGATTTTCGGTAAATTGTATATTTAAGTACACTTCTATGTTGTAAAGAATAGTGGTCGGAAAAGTTCCAATATTTTTAGGAGTAAATTACATGAATGCTCCCTACAGTTTGAGGTAATTTGCATGTTTGGTCCTTAATTTATTTTTTTAACTCGAAAGGTCCATATTATTTGCTTTTGTTATGTATTTAGTCACTACTGTTTGTTTTTGTTACGTGTTTGATCATTGTCTTACCTAAAAAGACTATTATTTAAATAGAAAAAAATTGATAGGGTAGGTAAGGTAAATTGATGAGAGTGTGGTTGGGGGTGTGTTTATGTAAACAAATTAAAAAATCAAAGGCAAAATAGTCTTTTTAGGTAAGATAGTGACCAAACGCGTAACAAAAACAAACAATAGGGACCGTCCGAGATAAAAAAGAATAAGTTATTGATCAAACACACAAATTACACTAAACCATAGGGACTATTCGTGTAATTTACTCTATTTTTAGAAAAGTTTCATTTTAATAAAAAAAATTGAGTATAAAAATCTTGATTATTTCATTTTGGTTCAAATTAACAAAAAAATTATTTTTTTAATAATAAATGAAGTATTATCATTTAAAATCAAGTAGTCATCACTTTTCTGTTCAAATTTTTTTTTGGTGGAACTAAAGTGAAACGTTTAAGAAAATATATTTTTTCTTATAATTTCCCTTGTAAAGAAAGTATATTATGTTTATGTAGTCTTAAATTATTAATCTAGTTGTATTAAAGACAAATAAATGAAGCAACAATGACAATATATATATATATATATATATATATATATATATATATATATATATATATATATATATATATATATATATATATAAAAGTCTTTTCAGTTGAAAGGGTTCCATAGAAAATATTGCTTTTTAAAAAGAAGCTGTTATGTTTTGACTATACATATAATTAAATAAAAGAATATGGTTAATAAAAGTAAATACTAGTATCCGAATGAAACTTTATAAAAGAAACATACTACAATCTATTATATATGCCACATTTACTTTCAGTGAGGACTAATTGTTAAATAAGACAAGAAAAAATTAATTAAAAGAAACAAATTTTAGGTCAAGAAGGCAAGAAGCAACGGAGCAAGGTTTGGTTTCTGTTTCTCCTCCCTCCCTATTTTCAATTAGGAGGAAATCACGAAAACAATCATATTTTATATGGTAATTATGAAAATATTAATTATATTAAAAATATTATGCTTTATGGTTGTTAAGATTTGGATATTAGTTTTAATATTCGTATTCATTTTTACATGTAAGATTTATTTTTCATATTAAATCAACTTGTTACGACACATCTATTGTATTCATAAGCAGGGCAGATCCAAGGAGATCACGGGGAAGCCTGGGAAGTCCCTTGAAAATTTTTCGATAGTGTAAATTTTTTTAGAAAAAATTCATTTTATATAGTGTGTATATAGATGCATCCCTTTATTTATAAATACAAACAAACAGTTGATTTGTTGGTTATGACGTTGAATTATTGAAGCAAAGGTTTTATTGATTGATTCTCGCTCCTTACATATCGTTTCTTTTTATGTTTGTTTTATTTTCCTAGCTATTCTATTTCACATCGTCAAACACAGTATAGTCAGCCATTTTCTCTTATTATATAAACATGTTATCTTGATGATTTATTTGATGTCTATTTTGACTCCCGCATTGACTCAAGTATCAAAATATATACTTCAACTTTATGTTTATATAACAGTATTTGAGGTTAGCTAAGAATTCAATTAATGTTTGGATTTAAAACTGAAACCGGATCGGAGAAACCCAAGTACTCCATAAAGAAAATTTAGACTATTCTAAAAAAATTAGGATACCTTCTTATTTTAATTATGGATCCGTCATTGTTCATAAGTATTTATTTTTATGAAAATAAGAATTTTTGCATGAAATTCCTAGAAGATGATGAAACATATTTGATTGGCTTAAAAGAATTACTTTTTAACCACGTTTTCTTTCTTGTTATCATTGTTCTCGTCACTTGAACATGATTAGTAGTGGTATTAACAGCAAGGTTTTCATTCATTTATCATTGTGAAAAGGTGTTGTATTTTCACATAAAAGCTTATCCGCATATGGGTTTGGATGAAGTTGGAGAACTTATGTTGGTGTTTTGCTATAGTACGGTGTTTTTTCTTCTTTATTTTTTTTGGTTGTATTATAGGATTAATATAAACTAGGAGATATGTCTCTGTTTTACCAGAGGACCGTGTTTTTTTTCTTCTTCTTTTATTATTATTATTATTATTATTATTATTATTATTATTATTATTTTGTGTGTGTTATATTGTATTGCGTTGTCTGTTACTAGTATCTACAAATCAGTGTTTATGTAACGCCCCGATCTTCAGGTATTAATATTATTGCTTTAAACCTTCAAGTTTTAAGGTCTACTCGACGAGTTGGATGCCTTGACTCGTCGAGTAGCAGCGAGTTTGGGCCACGTGTTAAGTGACTGACTCGCCGAGTCGGAAGAGTGACTCGACGAGTAGGAGCTGGTAGATGATGCACTAATTTTCGGGATTTTACACCCTATTTAAGGGACCATTAGCGCCCCCTTGGTCCCATACAGCCCCTAGAGAGTCCAAAAAACCCTATTTCATGTGTGAGCTTCTATTGAGTGTGCTTTAACTTTAAAAGGTGGAATTTGTGAAGGAAGCTTGAAGGTCATGTAGCTAGCAGCAAGAAACTCGTGTGGATCTACAAAACCTGTCTCAGTTAGCTTCATTTTGAGGTATCAATTCGTGATCTTGGCATTATTTCCTTCTGATCTCATATGGGTGAAGTTTAGGGCTTTTTGCCTTGATTATGGTGTTATTATGGTGTATGAGCTTGATCTGAAGTTGCAACTTCAGATCCGAACCCTTCTTGGGTTCTAAGTTCATAAAGCTCTAAGCCTTGCAATGTATGAACCTTTCCTTAGGAGTTAAACCCCATTTCAAGCTTGGATATTGGCTTTTGAGTCTTTAAAGCCATGCAAGTATGTAAAGGTGGGAACTTTACATTGATACCACACCCTAGGAACTCAGATCTACTGTTTGGAATAATGGGTTGCATGGACTCGGCGATTATGGTAATCCAACTCGGCAAGTCAATGTACGGTTTGCGGTCGTGGGTTACGTTTGGACTCGGCAAGTCTGGGAGATGACTCGGCAAGCCTTTTGGGGTTTTTCCTGATTGGAAAGACACTAGACTCAGCGAGTTAGAAGCTACACTCGACGAGTCGGGTGAACATGAACGGTTGACCGTTGACTTTGACCAAAGGAAGGACCAGTACCTTTAAAGGGAATTTTGGGTAAATTGGGATTTATGATGGAAAATATTGGTGAAATAGGTGTTGTTCTTCGAGAGCGTGGATTGGAGGAGTTCGTTACTGTATCATCGATCTACTTTCAAGGTGAGTTGTCCTCACTATATTGACAGGGTCTAAGGCACCAATGTCGGCCCTTATTGGATTTGCATATGGGTTTATTGCATGTTATGTTGTTGATTACATCCTTGTGAGTTAGGATGGTTCCTATGTTAGCGATTGGTTAGATCTGTATCCTAGGTATAGGATGGTTGCGACGATTAGTGATCTGTTAGATATGTATGCTTAATTGTTTATATGTATGTGCACATGTTTATTAGTTTGAGGGAAAGGGTTGAGGCAGGTACTGCTGTGTGAAGTAGACCAAGACACCCTGAGCGGACCAGGTAGATTGTAGGGCCGGGCCAGGCAAAAATCTAGTCAGGCCGAAAGCCCAACGAGCGGTCCGGATAGGCTGAAGGCCCCAAAGAGGGCGGTCCAGACGTGCTGATGGCTCGGAGAGCGGTCCAAATAGACTGAGGACCAGGATTCAGTCCAGTCAGACTGTTAGCTCATTATGCATGTTGTATTTGTATTTGATATGGTTATATTTGAATGACGTTGGTATTTTAGGGGAAACTCACTAAGCTTTTGGGCTTATAGTTTCAGTTTATTGTTTCAGGTACTTCTGGTGATCGCGGGAAGGCGAATGCATGATCGTACCGCTTCTCCCGTTGTTATGATTTTTTGATTTAATGCTGGGCTACTCTGATAATTATTATTTTGAAAACAAACTTTGTAATGTTAAATGATTTTAAATAGTTTAGAAAAGTTTAAATTTGGCATGAATTTTATGGGTGCTACAAGTTGGTATCAGAGCCTTGATTTGAGTGAATTGAAGGAACATTTGTGCGAATCCAGTCTCAAATCAAGGAAAGATTTTCAAAATAAACTTTAAATGGTTTTCAAAATAAGTAAAGGAGGATGCAGGGTGTATGATCAGCCGGATCCAGTAGGTAGACCCTAAAATACCATACAGTTATGTGATTAGGTGATATGTTAGAACAACATGCTAGTACTAGGATAGGGATCTTCATGAATTGTATGATAGAATTGCCTGATTACATGATGTCTGCTAGCCTAGAGTTTCCTTTTCATGAGATTGACATCATTACTGTAGTTGCTTAGTGTGTGCATCACT
Organism: Lactuca sativa; assembly: GCF_002870075.4. Lineage (NCBI taxonomy): Eukaryota > Viridiplantae > Streptophyta > Magnoliopsida > Asterales > Asteraceae > Lactuca > Lactuca sativa. Next base: position 19,372,572 of record NC_056627.2, read on the forward strand.
GTTATACATAATTAAAATCTTATAGCCTGAGAATGTTTGATTTAGCCTATGTCTGTTCTTGTTTGATTGGGAGCTTATGGTAGGATTGGATATTCTAAACTCTATGGGTTACAGCGTTATGTATGGCTAGCATACACTAGTACTGCAGGGCCGGTGGAAATTTCATGGATGTATGAGTTGTTGGGATGAGTCCGCCGACTGTGAGATATTTAGCCTTCCTCTAGGAGTAAGGACTGAGCGCACGCCATGCTTACGTATAGTTTTAGGACATTGTGATGATACTTGAGACACATATGGGTAGGTGTGGAAGGTAGTATGGCCCTATACTGTCACACCCCGCTAAAGCGGAAACACGAGGTGTGACAGTATAAAGGGTTTCATAGCAAAAGTTAAAAGACAACACCAACCATAGTATTAAAAATCATTACAATTTTACAATGGGTTTGAACAACTTTTAAAAGAAATTACAATGTAAATTGAAATACAACACATGCGAATGCTCCTAAAAGTGAAGTGTCCCTAAGTGCCACTTACTCGATGATTCCTGAAAAAGCATGCAAAACGAGCGTCAACTATAAAAATAGTTGGTGAGTACTCACAAGTTTAAAAATAATATTGGTTTCATGAATCGAAATCAAAATTTTGATATAAGTTTCCATAGATAAAAATATATTGCTAAAATGAGTAAATAAGCTTGTGTAAACAAAGTTCGTTGTCATCATGAGAAATAAAGTATGTTGCCCAAAAGCGATGCAACGTTCATATCCTCATGGGAAATAAAGTTTTTTACTAAAATGAGTAATCAAATTTCATTGCTACAATGAGCAAACAAGTTTGTTACTATAAGAAGCAACCCATTTTGTTACTAAAACAAGTAAATAAGTATATAGTAACAAAAGTTCGTTGTTATAATGAGATACAAAGTTTATTGCTATTATAAGTAACGAGTTTGTGTGTGTATGAGCAAACAATGAGTTCTCAACCAAGCCTATGACTGAAGCCCTATCAAGATCTATGCTTATCGTTCCATAGATTATATGGTATCATGCACTCCAGCAGTCGGGCGACTGAGGAGTTGTCAATTCCTAATAGCGCTATCCATAATGACCATTGGCTCAAAAAGTTAATGGTTAGAGAAAAGCGTAAGGGAAGGGCCTTAAGACGATAAGTTCTCATGTTCCGTGTTGCATAGACATACATAGAGAGATATAGCAATAAAATAGCAATCATGTTTGATACAAATCAATTTAAATACAACGAATAAATAATATTTTTCCGGGACATGCTTTTCCACCCCAAAACATAAAAACTGAAAATAGGGGAGTGCGTGAATACTCGCAATATGCAAAATATAGTAATCAAGTTTATACAAGTCAATTAAATATAACGAACATAAATAGTTTAGGACATGCTTTTCCACCCCAAAACATAAAAAAAAAAAAAAAAAAAAAAAAAAAAAAAAAAAAAACCGAAAATAGGGGGAGTGCGTGAATACTTACAATGCATTGAGATGATGCAAATGATGCCTTGATCTACGCTCCACTCATACCACTATCATTTTCCTACAACGATGTTACACACTAATGAGTCTCTAATTGAAATCTAATACTAGTATACTTACTACTACCATAGAATTATGCCAATAATGTGTCAAAATTAAATACTGTTAAGTTACAAACATTTTTCTGAAATGGCAAAATTTTATAGCTCATGTGATTAAGACAATTTTGGATATTAATTTCCAGATTTTTGTAATAACAATTGAGGGTATTTCAACATATTTAAATGTGTTTTAAGTTCTTAAAAAGCCAAAATATTATCAAACAGTTTCCGAAAATTCTCAAACTTTGCATTTTGATTCTAAACACAGTGGAGGGATTCCATAAATTTTCCTTTGAATTTTTGATATGATTAACTATTTTTCCAAAATTGTAAGCCTTCATAAAAATATAAAGTTGTGAAAAATAGAATCCAAATCATAAAATTTCTCAAACTTTTTATAATACTGCCATTATACATACTTAAGCTGAGAAAAATATAATAATAGATTTCTAAACTGTTTAACCGAGTTTTTATTTTTTATTTTTGTGCATTTATTCTAATAAAAGTTGAACGAAATAGAAACCAGTTTCTAAAATTGCCCAAAATTTTTGTAACACTTTCTTTATACATGTAGAAGCTGTGAAAAATATAAAAGATATTTTTCAATTATTCTTTCTATTTTTCTTTGAATTATCCTCTTAAATAATCATTAATTGGAGAATAATTATTAAAAAATTAAAGTAAATTACCAAATATTTTGTAAAGTTCATTTACAGTGTAAATAATCTGGGAAAAATCCCAAAGGTGGTTTTTATTTACTGGAATCCAATTTTGTGTATTTAAGTGTATTTAATCTTAGAAACTAGGAGAAAAATAGTATACGGAAGAGAAAAATCATCAAAATATTTATGTAGCATCCTAATGTGCTAGAAGGTGTTCTGGTAATTTTTCATAAATTTTGGATGAGTAAAACTATTTTTCCTATTTTTAGTCCATTATAAATACAAAAATCGGAGAAAAATAGGAATGCATTATGAAAAGATCTGAAAATATTTTTCTAAGTCTTCCATAGAGAGTATAAGATGCAAAAATTATTATATACCATTTTAAAATTATCTAAATCCGTTTTATGATTTATTGGAGCTAAACAAAAAGAAAATTCAAAACCACACTAACAACAATAATTATATGATTCATTGCCATATTTTATTTCAATAATTATAATAATTTGAGAAAATTGAATTATTTTCTGAAAATTTGCTGAACATCTCATTTTGTTGATGGGAATCTGAGAAAAATCGGATTTTGTCAGAAAAGGAGTTTTAGATATTTATTTGGAAATAAATCCTTCATGAACATATTTGAAAGCTTTTAACAACATACTTTGTTGATCTAGCATCTAAGCTTGAATATCATCACATGCATGTTTGTTTGAAGACCATTCATGAGTTTGAAATGTTCAAAAATCGTTTTTGATAGAAAACTTTGGATGCATGTGGTGTTTTTCACCAAAAACTTGTAGAAAAATGCATTATGTTGGTTTCGACTTAGGTTTTGGTCCTTGGATTTCACAATTTACAACATGCATGTTGTTTTTGAATGAAATCCTACCACCACCATCATCAAAACCGTGAGTAGGTGCAGTTATTCATGATTTTAGAATAGAATGGAGTAGAAGAAAAAGAAAGTGTAAGAAAAATAACAAAACTTTGAAGGAAAAGTGAAGTAGAAATCGATTTTTACCTTCAAGAACACTACAATATGACGAAGATTTCGAGTTTGAGGAGTGTTATTGGGTTTGTTTTCTGGAAAATTTTGTGGGTATAGAGCGAGGAAGAGAGAAAATGGAGTGGTGAAGGTAGAGAGAAATGAGAGAAAATGAGAGAGAAAGTGGAGTGTGAGAGAGAAAGAAGTGATTATGTGTTTTGGGAAGAGGGGAGGTGTCTTGGGAAGAGGGTGGACGGTTTTGAGATTATTATGCCCTCCTTCCCTTTTAATTTTATAAAAAAATTCAATTCTTTTATAAAAATATCAAACTTTTTATACAATATACACCGTAACCAAGTTTTTGCTCATGAAACCTTGATTTTTTACTTATAAATTAAGGGTAGTTGTTAATGAATTCAATTTTATTTTCCTTAAATGCATTTTCATTATTTTTATTATTATAAGATCATATTATAAGTTTCATAACTATTTTTATAGAATTCTTGATGTTAAACTTTATAAAATTTAAGTTTTAGGGTTTTTAGCGTTTTTGAGAGTTTGTAAATCTTTGGATATCAAAATAAATAGAATATTTGAGACTTTAAATTATCTTATGGTATTATAACTCTTTTATAGTTATAATTAATGTTTTTAACTTATTTTTATCGGTTTTATGGCATTCTATGTAGTGATTCTGAGATTCAAGCGAAATTGAGGAATCAAATATACTAGTCCTAGTCTTCAACTTTGACTTAAGTTTCTATGAGACTTTGACCTAATTTATACTTCTAGGTCAAGTGAATGATGTGTGTATATGATTCATGAAATGGTGTTCAAGTCAAGGAATGACCCGAGTGTGGATAGTCACTACAGTTAAGTAGTTGTAGAATTCACATACCAATGTGAAATCCAAGCATATTATCCATTGTTTCTATTTGTTTCCAAGTTTCTAATAGGTTATATCTTAACTTATAGTTACTAAGTCTAGTATGTGTTGTGCCTATACGTGCAACTAAGTTTATTCAAATCTATAACCGAGTCGAATTTTGACGGTTGTCACAGTCTCCCCCGGTTGAAAGAATTTCATCCCGAAATTCAATTCGTGATGAATTCTATTAGAACTCAATCGGATGTAATTGTACAATTGGAGAGGTGGTGACTTGGAGAACTCTTTGATTATTTTGGGTTAATTCTCCAAGGGAAGAGCCCAATTCTTTAGCTATAATCAAAGTAATGTTTCCTTAATTCGAGTTCTATAGTCTAGATTGCGAGAAATTAGGATCATGGAAATCATGATCCGACCATGGAGACCTAGTTGAAAATATTATCTAGTTAGATATTATCTAACTTAAAAGAACATTATAATTTTTGCTAAAGCACCAACTGCACTGAGCGCTAAATCCGCATTGATCCTTAAATTGCATTCTAAATTAGCAGTAAGTGTAAATTCTCTGCCTAATGAAGAAGAGATTAGAAACAATTTGTTCACTTCCGGGTTGGCTATTACCTCTGGAAAAGATATATTTCGAAATAAGAAGGGGTAGCATGAATGAAAGGGAAACAATCGAGGGTAAGTTCCTAAAACATACGTACTAAGGGTAGGCAATAAAGTTTTGGTACATCTCAAATATAAAGGCTATTTAAGTGTCGTCTACAAAATAAATTACGAAATGATTGAGGATCTCCGAGGCTATAATTACTACTACGGTGACTCTTACAATAATAGAACTATATTCGAAGAGTATATATAATTAGAGAGTCATTGTTTCTAATGAAGTTGGTGAAAGTTTATGATAAATTAAATCACATTGTGTAGATAGCATTTTAAGTGCTTAGAAGTAATAAAAATCTCACTGTTATCAAAATATGTGTTTAGAAATGATAATTAGTCTCACTATTATCAAAATGTGCAATAATTCCAAGATAATGAAGATACATGTGTGGCGATCCAATGAAGTAGTAAAATAATATAAAGATTAAATAAGGTTAAAGGTTTAAGTCGCCATTAAAGGAATTTGTATAGGAATATTTGTATTAAAATTTTGAGAAATTGTCCAATTGTCTAAGTCAGGACAAATTCAAGTTTACGAGTTATGAAAACAAGTTTGAGAGCTTAGGAATTCACTGAAAATTGCAAAGTAAAATACTATTTTAAGAAAGGTGTAAAAATGTCAATCTTTGAAAATAGTACACTCTTAGTTTAGTGTTTCTACAAAAACAATCATTTAGAGAACAAATAATCGTAAAATTCAAAATTTTTGATGTATTTAAAGGAAAGAAGAAACATAAGGATACATATCATTCACATATATTTTCCGGATATAGAAAAATTATAAGCATAAACGTATTCATCCTGTGTATTAATTATAAGGAAAAATACAATGAAACTTGCATTTTAAATCAAGTTTCTGAATTTAGAACGAAAGAACAAATGTAAATAAGGATTACTTGTTTATTGTAGATTTCAAAATAAAAATAAGAAGTATATGGTAAAAAGCATAATTGAATATATCAAAGTCGACTAAATTAAAATTATGCCTCACAACTATACATGTATTAATTGCTCAAAACGAAAGTGTAGACTTCTAGTCTTTATGTATACGAACATGATACCAGGAGAAGCAAAATAGACAGAAACAAAGTTGGACAATGTATTATGTTAATATTACGACGTGCGAGATCTAAAATTAGAAGGAGAGCAAGAAATAAAGTTCAAGGGAAAGAAAAAGGAAGGTAGTGACGGCAATGATTGTTATTGTTAAAATTTTAAGAACAATACATATAGGAAGATTTAAAACCAGGTTGAGATATATTTCAAACTTCAATATTTGATGTATGTCGATGGTTACATAAAAATGTAGAAGTTTTAAAGTGTTTTCTAAGGTTTGCTAAATATTCACGAGTTATCTATTAAGTTAAACTCCATTTGTGAAAAAGAAGAAACACTTAAAACTTGTAATTCAAAATCTAATAATTTTGACCTTTTTGACTGGGGTCCAACAATGGTTAAAATGGATAAGGTAAAGACTTAACATATTTAGATGAATAATTATGCATTGTCAAAAGTACGTTGCTGCAATTTTAAAAGTGAACACTAAGTTTTGCAATGTTGTAAGTTTTAGAACTTTATAGATTATCAAACTATATTGGAGCAAAGTACACAAATAATGTATGTTTTGAAATACAAGCATTAGAGATGTCTTATAAACATGTTTGAAGTAGAAATTTGCATAAATATCAAGTGGATTTCGAGAAAACACATTAAAGTAAGTTACAATGTCTAAATGAGAAAGCTGTTAAAAATGTCAAACAAAAGTGTTTTAAAGATTCAATGGAGCTTTTACACATGAAATGAACTTCAATGTCATAGGTCTATGTTTTATAGTATAGAGTTTAAACACTTTATAAAAGAAAATGTTTCTAAGTTTTTCGAAAACGTGTCAAAATGGTAAGCAAGGATTAAAATGGTTTATATGCCCTTAAAAGCACATCTATCCATTGAAATGGATTTGAAATGAAATTAAAATAGCAAAGTTAAAACAAATATTGGTTAAATTGAGTTTTGAAGAAAAGTGCTAAGTTAAAGCAAGTTGTCAAAAGATTTTTAGCGAGAATATGGCTTACATTGTTAGGAAAGATCTAATAAGTTGTATGAAGTGGTTATAAAATATTTTATCGATGATAAGTAAAACCGATGAAGCAAAATAACTTTTCGATGGAAGATTAAGAAGTAATGAATAGGTATGTTAGTGTAGCTAATCGTACCTAAATACTAAGGCGAGTATAAGGCGAGTACCAATGTCTTTTTCCCTAAGATAAAGGAAAATAAAATTTGTTTGAAAGACGTTTTAAAGTGTCAATGTAATTTCCGACCTTTTATAGAGGTCAAAGGGATATCATATGTTAAGTTTTAAGATCAAGGTGGAAACAACGTAGAGCTAAATCGTAGCACAGTAATAAGGTCTCACGTATAGGTTAAACCTCCGTGTCTCCTGGTGAGTCGAATCTGGAATGTCCGATAATGGTATCCAAGTGATTACTTAGTGGCGACTCATGTACCTCCTTACGCGATGCTCCAATTATCATTCATGTCAGTATCGAAATGCTTTTTCCTAGTTGTAACTCTAGTACTAAGACGATGAAGAGGTATTAAGGAATAATTGGTATAGGTTTCGACTTAAGATTATTACTAGTGTGTATCTAGCTACAAACCTTACATCTAAATTCAATGGCTACCAAGGGATACCCATTCTCAGTACTAAGTGAATTGTTCCTAGAGTGGCTAGTGATATAACCTAAGTGGTTAACCTAGCACTTGATAAGGGGTATGAATATTTCTAAATGAGACATTGTGGTAAAAGTGCACTTAGTTTCTAAGTGTACCTAGATGAATGCCTGTACGCACACCGTAAAATTTTGTTTCTCAAAAGTGTAAGTTAAAAATTGTTTTGAACATAATTCTACTATAACCGTTTCCAGCCTCGCATTAACTTTCCTTAATTAAGCAGAGTTGGCCAGGCTATACTTAATTAAAGTGGAATAATGCGTACTCGAATTAGTTATACTAGTAGTATGTTCAGTATTTTAAAAACGGTTTGAAATTTTTTGGCTATAGTTGTGGTTCTCCAAAGGAAAACCGGTATTCTCTATAACCTTCAGCTTTGATACCATTTTCTGTCACACTCCGCTAAAGCGGAAACACGAGGCGTGGTAGTATAAAGTGTTTCATAGCAAAAGTTAAAAGACAACAACAACCATAGTATTAAAAATCATTACAATTTTACAATGGGTTTAAACAACTTTTAAAAGAAATTACAATGTAAATTGAAATATAACACATGCAAATGCTCCTAAAAGTGAATTGTCCCTAAGTGCCATTTACTCGAAGATTACTGAAAAAGCATGTAAAACGAGCATCAACTCTAAAAATAGTTGGTGAGTACTTACAAGTTTAAAAATAATATTGGTTTCATGAATCGAAATCAAAATTTTGATATAAATTTCCATCGATAAAAATATATTGCTAAAATGACTAAATAAGTTTGTGTAAACAAAGTTCGTTGTCATCATGAGAAATAAAGTATGTTGCCCAAAAGAAATGCAACGTTCATATCCTCATGGGAAATAAAGTTTGTTACTAAAATGAGTAATTAAATTTCATTGCTACAAGGAGCAAACAAGTTTGTTACTATAAGAAGCAACACAGTTTGTTGCTAAAACAAGTAAATAAGTATATAGTAACAAAAGTTCGTTGTTATAACGAGATACAAAGTTTATTGCTATAATAAGTAACGAGTTTGTATGTGTATGAGCAAACAATGAGTTCTCAACCAAGCCTATGACCGAAGCCCTATCAAGATCTATGCTTATCGTTTCATAGATTACATGGTATCATGCACTCCAGCAGTCGGGCGACTGAGGAGTTGTCAATTCCTAATAGCGCTATCCACAATGACCATTGGCTCAAAGAGTTAATGGTTAGAGAAAAGCGTAAGGGAAGGGCCTTAAGACGATAAGTTCTCATGTTCCGTGTTGCATAGACATACATAAAGATATATAGCAATAAAATATCAATCATGTTTGATAAAAATCAATTTAACTACAACGAACAAATAATAGTTTTCCGGGACATGCTTTTCCACCCCAAAACATAAAAACTGAAAATAGGGGAGTGCGTGAATACTCGCAATATGCAAAATATAGTAATCAATTTTATACAAATCAATTAAATACAACGAACATAAATAGTTTAGGACATGCTTTTCCAACCCAAAACATAAAAAACCGAAAATAGGGGGAGTGCGTGAATACTCACAATGCATTGAGATGATGCAAATGATGCCTTGATCTACGCTCCACTCATACCACTATCATTTTCCTACAACGATGTTACACACTAATGAGTCTCTAATTGAAATCTAATACTAGTATACTTACTACTACAATAGAATTATGCCAATAATTTGTCAAAATTAAATATTGTTAAGTTACAAACATTTTTCTGAAATGGTGAGATTTTATAGCTCATGTGATTAAGACAATTTTGGATATTAATTTCTAGATTTTTGTAATAACAATTGAGGGTATTTCAACATATTTAAATGTGTTTTAAGCTCTTAAAAAGCCAAAATATGATCAAACAGTTTCCAAAAATTCTCAAACTTTGCATTTTGATTCTAAACAAGTAGAGGGATTCCATAAATTTTCCTTTGAATTTTTGATATGATTTAGTATTTTTTCCAAAATTTTAAGCCTTCATAACAATATAAATTTGTGAAAAATAGAATCTAGATCATAAAAATTCTCAAACATTTTATAATACTGTCATTAGACATACTTAAGCTGGGAAAAATATAAATATGGATTTCTAAACTGTTTAACCGAATTTTATGATTTTTGTGCATTTATTCTAAAAAAATTGAACTAAATGGAAAACAGTTTCCAAAACTGCCCAAAATTTTTGTAACACTTTTAATATACATGTAGAAGCTGCAATAAATATAAAAAATATTTTTCAGTTAATCTTTCTCTTTTTCTTTGTTTTATACTCTTTAATAATCATTTACTGGAGAATAATTATTAAATAGTTAAAGTAAATTAGCAAAGTTTTTTTAAAGTTCGTTTACACTGTAAATAATTTGGGAAAAATCCCAAAGGTGGTTTTTATCTACTGGAATCCGATTTTGTGTATTTAAGTGTATTTAATCTTAGAAAATAGGAGAAAAATAGTATACAGAAGAGAAAAATCATCAAAATTTTTATGTAGAATCCTAATGTACTACAAGGTGTTCTGGTAAATTTTCATAAATTTTGGATGAGTAAAACTATTTTTCCTGTTTTTAGTCCATTATAAATACAAAAATCGGAGAAAAATAGGAATGCATTATGAAAAACATTGAAAATATTTTTCTAAGTCTTCCACAGAGAGTATAAGCTGTAAAAATTATTATATACCCTTTTAAAATTATCTGAAGCGGTTTTATTATTTATTGGGGCTTAACAAAAAGAAAATTCAAAACCACACTAAACAACAACAAAAATCAATGAAACTTAATGAGAAGTCATTATTTAGCATAGGGGTCATCCATGAATTTATCTAGGATTTATAGACCTCAGTAGGGATGAGCAGTTTATCCCAAATCCCGATCCCGTACCGGAACCGGTACCAAACCGTACCGAATTTAAAAATACAGACGATACTTGGTACTCCAAATACATGAAATTCGGGAATCGGTACCGCCGGTACCGGTACTAGTACCGAGTACCGATACCATTCCCGGTACCAGTACCGGTGATGTTAATTCGGTTCGGTGCTCGGGATTAACTTTTGATCAAATTCGGTATTCGGGAAATCGGGAACGGGATGGGTCGGTACCGGTTCCATCCCATGCTCATCCCTAGACCTCAGAAAGTATTTTATATGATTGATTGCCCTTTTTTATTTCAATAATTATAATAATTCGATAAAATGAATTATTTTCTGAAAATTTGTCGAACATCTCATTTTGTTGATGGGAATCTGGGAAAAATCGGATTTTGTCAGGAAAAGGAGTTTTAGATATTTATTCGGAATTAAATCTTGCATGAACATATTTGAAAGCTGTTAACAACATACTTTGATGATCTAGCATCTAAGCTTGAAGATCAATACATGCATGTTTTTTTGAAGACCATTCATGAGTTTGAAATGTTCAAAAATCGTTTTTCATAGAAAACTTTGGATGCATGTGGTGTTTTTCACCAAAAACTTGTAGAAAAATGCATTATATTGGTTTCGACTTAGGTTTTGGTCCTTGGATTTCACCATTTACAACATGCATGTTGTTTTTGAATGAAATCCTACCACCATCATCATCAAAACCGTGAGTAGGTGCAAGTATTCATGATTTTACAATAGAATGGAGTAGAAGAAAAAGAAAGTGTAAGAAAAATAACAAAACTTTGAAGGAAAAGTAAGGTAGAAATTGATTTTTACCTTCAAGAACACTACAATATGATGAAGATTTCGAGTTTAAGGAGTGTTATTGGGTTTGTTTTCTGGAAATTTTCATGGGTGTAGAGAGAGGAAGAGAGAAAATGGAGTGGTGAAGGTAGAGATAAATGAGAGAGAATGAAAGAGAAAGTGGAGTGTGAAAGAGAAAGAAGTGATTATGTGTTTTGGGAAGAGGGGAGGTGTCTTGGGAAGAGGGTGGATGTTTTTGAGAGTATTATGCCCTCATTTCCTTTTATTTTTATAAAAAAGTTCAATTCTTTTATAAAAATATCAAACTTTTTATACAATATACACTGTAACCAAGTTTTTGCTCATGAAACCTTGATTTTTGACTTATAAATTAAGGGTAGTTGTTAATGACTTAAATTTTATTTTCCTTAAATGCATTTTCATAATTTTTATTATTATAAGATTATATTATAATTTTCATAACTATTTTTATAGAATTCTTGATGTTAAACTCTATAAAATTTAAGTTTTAGGGTTTTTAGGGTTTTTGAGAGTTTGTAAATCTTTGAATATCAAAATAAATAGAATATTTGAGACTTTAAATTATCTTATGGTATTATAACTCTTTTATAGTTATAGGTAATATTTGTGATTTATTTTTATCGGTTTTATGGCATTCTATGTAGTGATTCTGAGATTCAAGCGAAATTAAGGAATCAAATATACTAGTCCTAGTCTTCAACTTTGACTTAAGTTTCTATGAGACTTTGACCTAATTTATACTTCTAGGTCAAGTGAATGATGTGTGCATATGATTCATGAAATGGTGTTCAAGTCAAGGAATGACCCGAGTGTGGATAGTCACTACAGTTAAGTAGTTGTAGAATTCACATACCAATGTGAAATCCAAGCATATTATCCATTGTTTCTAATTGTTTCCAAGTTTCTAATAGGTTATATCTTAACTTCTAGTTACTAAGTCTAGTATGTGTTGTGCCTATACGTGCAACTAAGTTTATTCAAATCTAGAACCGAGTCGAATTGTGACGGTTGTCACACGTATTACTGAAAGCACAGGAACCATATGCGTAACAAGGAAGTCACAACCCCTAGGGTTTTAGTTAGGGAATTGATTCCTGGATTGTTAAAAGGAATATTTGATATCTGTTTGGTTTGATTGCAGCATGGTGGTTACATAGTGATTTGTGACTGGATCCGGGTCAGGATCAGGACAGGGCGGACAGGAGGCACCGTCATCGCCCGAGACTATTGTCCAGATAAGGCCAGATGAGATGGACGACAACATCTAGGATATCCTGAAGAACGAGGTTGCTACTATATTACGGACTCAGATGCCGAAGATGTTTGGGTCTATTAAGACCGCTATGGTGGAGTACTTTGGTGAGCGATATGCAGCCCTCACTGAGGCGGCTCTCACAGCAACCACTGCAGCTGTTAAAGCGGCAGGCTTAGGAGCCGAACGAGTTTTTCAGTACCGGGACTTCGATAACACGAAGCCCCCTACTTTTGATGGGATCTAGGATCCCATCAAGGCTATGAGGTGGTTGTATGATGTGGTGGGGTGTTTCTTTACGTGTTCACGTGTTCAGGGTCGTATACGGATGACCAGAGAGCTACTGTGACTTGGGAGCAGTTCAGGGATATGTTCCGCGCTCGCTACATTCCTCGTGTCGAGTGCAAGCGGCTGGCACAAGAGTTCTTGGATATGAGACAGGATGGTGAGTCGGTGACGTAGATCACTTGTATGTTCACTGAGAGGGCGATGTTTTGCCCGGAGTTTGCCTCTGAGCAGGCTCAAATGACAGGATATCTGAGCATGCTTAAGACTGACATTCCTTAGTTTGTTGCTACCCAACGGTGTGATACCCTGCTAGAGCTACAGAAAGCCACCATGCGGCTGGAGTTGGAGATTTAGCTGTAGTTGAAGGAGCAGCGACGGGTCCCGGCGTAGTCTCAGTCGGCACCGAAGCAGTCTAAGACCGTTGATTCTAGGGCTGGGGGACAGTAGGGCCATACTTGTGGCAAGTGTGGGAAGGGTCATTCAGGGGTTTGAGGGTCAGGTAGTGGATGCCGCAAATGTGGCCAGGAGGGGCACTTCTCGAGGGATTGCCGCCAGACGGCCCCAAATCAGGATATGAGGATCTGCTGCCAGTGTCATCAGGTTGGTAACGTTAAGACCAACTGTCCACAGCTTGCTACTAGGCCAGCGCAGGCTCCAGCATCGGCTACACTGAGGATTACTGAAGGGAGATAGGGTAGGGCAGATCCCCCGAAGGCTCAGGGACGTGACTTCCAGCTTACGGCCGAGGAGGCCAGGGTAGTACCGGATGTGGTTGCTGGTATATTTCTATGCTTTATTTAGTTTATATATATATATATATATATATATGTGTGTGTGTGTGTGTGTGTGTTATGCTTATCTGCTGTACCTGTATTTAGGTACATTTTTAGTGAACTCCTTGCATGCGTTGGTTTTATTAGACTCGGGGGTGAGTCGGTCATTTGTGTCTCAGAATTTAAGTAAGGAGTTCAGTGTGCCAGTAGGTGAGCTTGAGTGTCTATTGCAAGTCTCTATCGCCGACGGACACGGGGTTTCTGCTTCTTCGGTCTACCGAGAATGTGTGTTGGAGATCTTTGGAGTGTCTTTTCCGATAAACTTGATTCCTATTCCCATGAGGGATGTGTTCGTGATTGTGGGGATGGACTGGCTCAGTCAATTCGATGTCATGATTAATTGTGAGGGTCAGCGAGTAGTGGTTCGAACCCCAAGTAGGGGAGAACTGATTGTATATGGCGAGAGCACCATAATGGGATCAGGGTTTTGCTCAACTGCCAAGGCTCGAAAGTATATTCAACATGGGTGTGCGAGTTATTTAGCATATGTGGTGGATACGCGAGTTAGAGATCAGACTCCAGTTTCAGAGGTTCCAGTGGTTAGAGAGTTTGCTGATGTGTTTCAGGAGGAATTACCTAGAGTGCCTCCGGAGAGGCAGGTCAAGTTTAGGATCGATCTAGTACCAGGTGTGGCCCCTATCGCTAAGGCACCATACCGATTGGCACCACCGGAGATGCATGAGTTGTCATCTTTGTTACAGGAGTTAATAGGCAAGCAATTCATTCGTCTGAGCAGTTCTCCATCGGGAGCACCGATCCTTTTCATCAAGAAGTAGGACGGTTTACACCAAATATGCATCGACTACCGGGAGTTGAATAAGCTAACGGTGAAGAACCATTATCCACTCCCAAGGATATATGGTCTTTTCGATCAGTTACATGGTGCATCTTTGTTTCCAATATCGATTTGAGATCTGGGTGTCATCAGGTTAGAGGAAGGAAGCAGGACGTGGAGTAGACCGTGTTTTGGACTTGTTATGGACATTACGAGCTTGTGGTGATGCCATTTGGGCTCGACAATGCACCGGAAGTGTTTATGGACTTGATGAATTGGGTCTGCAGGCCGATGCTCGACCATTCAGTCATTATATTCATAGACGATATCTTTGTGTATTCTAAGACCCAAGAACAACATGAGGAGCATCTATGGGAGTTATTGGGAGTATTGAGATGAGAATGGCTCTATTCTAAGTTTTTGAAGTGCGAGTTTTGGTTACGAGAGGTTCAGTTCCTTGGGCATCTCGTTAACCAGGAGGGGATTTTGGTCGACCAGGCCAAAATCGAGGCAGGGTACTACTGGAGATGCCGATATCTCCCTCGGATATCAAGATTTTTTTGGGATTAGCAGGGTACTACTGGAGATTTATTCGGGATTTCTCTAAGTTTGCAGTACCCCTCACTCGTCTGACGAGGAAGGGGGTGGATTTTCGGTGGGGCCCTGAGCAGCAGAGGTCGTTTGAGACCCTCCGTTAGCATTTGTGCGAGGCTTCGGTTTTGACTCTCCCGGAGGGAGTTGTGGATTTTGTGGTGTTCTTTGATGCATCCATCACATGCTTGGGGGTGATCCTCATGCAGAGAGGACGGGTGATAGCCTACACATCCCGACAACTGAAGTCGCATGAGACGAGATACCCCACATATAATTTAGAGTTGGGAGCAGTGGTGTTAGCTCTCAAGATATGGATACATTACCTATATGAGTCCGATGTACCATATACACGGATCACAAGAGTCTGAGGAATATCATGCATCAGGCGAACCTGAACATGAGGCAACGCAGGTGGTTGGATGTAGTCAAGGACTACGATTGTGAGATCCTTTACCATCCGGTTAAAGCGAATGTGTTGGTGGACGCCTTGAGCCACAAGTCAACGGGGTCTCCCACCTCAGCAATAATGACTCGATGCAGTTGGGAATGGGTTTCGATGTCTGGTGGGGTCAGACAGACAGTCATGGAGGAGGCTCACAAATCTCATTTCTCTATTCACCCGGGGGGGGGGGGGGGCACCAAGATGTACAGAGACCTGAGTTTGAGCTACTGGTGGCCATGTATGAAGCGAGAAATCGCTTGGTATGTTGAGAGGTGCTTGACCTGCAGGATGGTCAAGGCTGAGCATGAGAGGCCGCATGGTATGCTGCGCCTCTAGAGATTCCCATGTGGAAATGGGAACAAATCATGATGGACTTCATTACCTAGTTGCTGAGGACGACAAAAGGATTTGATGCTATATGGGTCATCATTAATCGATTGACCAAGAGGGCCCATTTCTTGGCTATATGGGAGAGATCTTCGGCCGAGAAGTTGGCCGATGTATATGTTCGCGAGGTCGTTGCTCGCCATGGGGTTCTGGTCTCCATTTTTTCCGATCAAGATGTTAGGTTTACCTTCCGTTTCTGGCAGAAGTTCCACTAGGAACTGGGCACGCGGCTGCATTTTAGTACAACATTTCATCCGCAGACCGACGGTCAGAGTGAGCGGATCATCCAGACCCTCGAGGACATGTTGAGGGCGTGTCATTGACTTTGGTGGGAGCTGGGATTCCCACCTACCCCTTGCAGAGTTTGCCTACAACAACAGTTATCATTCCAGCATTGGCGCCCCACCTTTCGAGCTGTTGTATGGGCGGAGATGTCGCACCCTGGTATGTTGGGGTGAGGTTGGATATAGGGTGATGAGTTGGACAGAGGTAGTTTTGCAGACCACCGAGAAGATTCAAAATATTAGGTAGCGATTGCAGACTGATCAGAGTCGGCAGAAGAGTTACGCCGACAGGAGCCATTCCGAGTTGGAGTTCCAGGTGGGTGACATGGTACTCCTGAAGGTCTCACCCTGGAAGGGTGTGATCCGCTTCAGGAAGAGTGGGAAATTGGGTCCTCGCTACGTTGATCCATTCACGATCATTAACAGGGCTGGCAAGGTGGCATATAGACTAGAGCTACCGAAGGAGCTTAGTCGGATACACAACACTTTCCACGTTTCACAATTGCGAAAGTGCATCATGGATCCGGAGGTAGTGGTGTCGTTGGATGATATTCAGGTTGATGAGCGCCTGAATTGTGTGGAGAGGCCCGTGGCCATTCTGGAGAGGAAGAATAAGGTTCTACGGAGCAAGGAGATACCTTTGGTGAAAGTACAATGTGAGCATCGGAGGGGATCCGAGTGGACGTGGGAGCCGGAGACAGAGATGCAGGAGCAATATCTGGAATTGTTCACAACAACGGACTCGAGGACAAAGTCTAGTTCATGTGGGAGAGAATTGTAACGCCCCGATCCTCAGGTATTAATATTATTTCTTTAAACCGTCAAGTTTTAAGGTCTACTCGATGAGTTAGATGCCCTGACTCGTCGAGTAGCAACGGGTTTGGGCCACGTGTCAAGTGACCGACTCGCCAAGTCGAAAGAGTGACTCGATAAATAGGAGCCAACAGATGAAGCCCTAATTTTCGGGGGTTTTTCACCCTATTTAAGGGATCATTAGCGCCCCCTCAGTCCCATACAGCACCTAGAGAGTCCATAAAACCCTATTTCGTGTGTGAGCTTCTTTTGAGTGTGTTTGATCTTTGAAATGTGGAATTTGTGAAGGAAGCTTGAAGGTCAAGTAGCTAGCTGTAACATCCGGAATCCCAGATACATCATTTTGATTATTTATTTTTGAAGTTTATAGGGTGACTCGACGAGTTGATGCTATGACTCGTCGAGTCGAGTCGCGTGTGGTCACAAGGGATTAATGACATACTCGACGAGCCCAAGAGGCTACTCGTCGAGTAGGCACTGGAATGAGAAACCCTAAATCCCTGGGTTTGGGTCCTATTTAACGGCACTTATAGCCTCCTTAGGTGGCCACACTTCACAGAGAGAGAAACCCTAACCTTCCCCTTTCATTGTATAGAGAGATAGACCATTTTAAGCATTCTTGTGCATTTTAGAGGAAGGTCTGGAAGAGCTTGGTGGATCTAACTGAGGGAAGGCTGTGGATCTTGCATTCTTCTGTCATTAGCTGCTAATCAGAGGTAAAAATATCTCATCTTGGCCACATATTCGTTAGATCTCATTTTAGGAGCTTTTAGGGTTTTCTCCCAAATCATATTGTGTTCTTGAGTTATTTGAGCATGGTTTGAGGTTAGAACCTCAGATCTAAACTAGAGAAGGCCTTGAGAGTCCAAATATTCAAACTTTATTGAGTTAGAGGCAGGTCCACATGCATTTAACCTTCCTTGGAGCTTGTAATGGCATTATGGAGCATTTATGCCATGCATGAATGTAAAGATCGAAGCTTTACGTGACAATCGAGCATAAGGAGCCTAGATCTAGTGTTTGGAGTGATAGATCTTCCCTAAAACGTTTGAATGGGAGTATGGACTGGATGAACTCGCCAAGTCTAGGAGCAGACTCGACGAGTCGCTTAGGGTTTATTACGATAAGTCTAAGCATGTTGTAACTCGTCGAGTTAGCAGGTCAACTCGACGAGTAGAGTTGGTTTTAATAAGGCCTCTGAGGGAACGAGGGGTAAAATGGTATTTTACGCTTACTAAGAGTTAAAAGGGGTTAATATTAATTTATTAGAATTGTGATCTTATTAGAGATAATCACCACATGTATTAGGCGGAGGCTAGATCGGTGATTCATGTTTGACGTGTATTAGCTTGCTTACTTCGAGGTGAGTCTTCTCACTATACTTTACTTAGAGTGGTAACTATGTGTGACCAGAGGGTCTTATGTGCTTGCTTGAGTTATGCATGATTGTGTGATATGTATTATATGTTATATTATGTGTTACTTAGACCGGTCCGAAGGGTCCAACGAACTATGAGACCGGAGGATTCTCAACCAGACCGGACCGGAGGGTCCAACCAGCTGTGGGACTGGAGGGTTCCACTGAGACACATTGACAGGAGGGTGTTACAGAGATATAGCCTCGAGTGGCTAGTTTTTTTGCATGGTATTTTGGGGAACTCACTAAGCTTCGTGCTCACCTTGTTATGTGTTATGTGTTTCAGGTAAATCAGAGGATCGCGGGAAGGCATCAGCATGATTGTACACACCTGTTCGAGATTATGTTGAGGATTCTAGGATTTGAGTTTTGTTGAGATTTCATGTTGACATTGAGACACTTATGATTTTCATGAAATATAATATATGAGTTTTATTTGTTTTAAAAATGAAAAAATTTGGTTGAAAATTTACGTCGTTACAAGTTGGTATCAGAGCCTTGGTTTAAGGTATTCAGATGCACCTCGGGTATGTCTGGACTCAAACTGAGGATTTGAGAAATTTTTTTTCAAAGAGAAATGATTTTTCTAAAATGATTAAGAGTTTCTAGGAGAAAAATGAGAAAGAGCAGGGTGCACAATCAGCCATCGACGAACGGTGATTTTCCCAAAATACCCTTACTTTCAATGTTATGAGATATTATGAGATACGTTATGCATGCTAGAGAGTAGGCTTTGTACTTCAAATGTTTGGACTAGAGTGGCCTGATTTGTGATGCCTTAGCCTAAGACTTACTGCTACTTGTGATTTGCTTTGAGTACGAGTATGTAGCAGAAATGAGCTTATGATTGTAGCCTATGTTCGGCGAGATATAGAGTAATTGCGATCTGGAATCCTAGGAGGAGGACTTGGGGTGATTACAGATGTGGTGTGGAAGGTAGTATTGGGCCCGTACTACTGGAAGCACCGGGTCGGTAAGCAGTCCAAGTAAGAATCCTTGGGGTGTTAAGGAGCAAGTAGGGGGGGAGTAATCGAGTGTGAGTATACTCGAACAAGTCTCTGATTATTTTATGTTGTCTTTCAGAGACATCATGTTGGGTATGCACCGCAACCCTGAGAGTAGTGGAGTTAGCAATGATGGGATTCACATGATGATTCACGAGGAGGTGGTGGCAGCTATCTGAGAGGCCATCCCGGAGATGTTTGAGTCTATCAAGACCACCTTGATTAAGACGTTTAATGAGCATTACGATGAGGTTACCGAGGCGGATGCTGCTGCAGCCACCGTAGCTATCACTGCTGCTAGGCCACAAGCGGGTGACTCGTTGCTGTAACGAGAGTTCAACAACACGAAGCCACCAGAGTTTGACGGGACTTAGGACCCGATTGCTACGATGAGATGGATCTCCGACATTGAGGGGTGTTTCTACACTTGTTCCTGTCTGGAACATTTGACGGTACGGTTTGCGCTGGAACAGCTTCGCTTGGGGGCGAAAGACTGGTGGAAGTTTGTGACAGCCAGCTTCACTTCTGCAGAGCTCAATGCAGTGTCTTGGGAGAGGTTTACTACTATGTTTCGAGATGAGTATGTTCCGATGGTGGAGAGGGAATGGTTTCCCTAGGAGTTCTTGTCTCTCAAGCAGAGGACATAGTCGGTGACAGTGATTATGAGGATGTTCCATGAGAGGGCGATGTTCTGCCCTGAGCATGTGTCTATCGAGAAGGCACGTATGAGCCAATATTTGAGTATACTGAGGAGGGATATTCATGAGTTCGTAGCAAAATCAACATACCGGACATTTGCTGATCTCCAGGCAAAAGCCCGGAAGAGGGAGATTGAGCTAGAGACTCAGGCCAAAGAGGAGGCAGAGTCTCAGGGGAGGGATAGGCAATCGATATAGTCTTAGCCAGCAGCCAAGCGGGCAAAGCCCGCTAATTCGAGATCTGGAGGCCAGAAGGGCCGCATTTGTGAAAGTGCGACAAGAGTGATGAGGGAGTATGTCGAGCGGGTGTGTGCTACAAGTGTTGCAAGGAGGGGCATGTTGCGAGGGATTGCCCTAAGGGGTTTGTAGTTTGCTTTCATTGCAACCAGACAGGCCATCAGAAGGCCGAGTGCCCGTAGCTATTACAGGGATCAGTATAGGAATCTGCCCCTGCTACTACACGAGCTATAGAGAGCTGGCCAATGAAGGCCGAGGTACTGAAGGCTCGTGGGATAGCTTTCCAGCTGACAACAGAGGAGGTCCATGCAACACCTGATGTCGTGGATGGGTTGTGATCTTTTATTTATTCTATTTGAGTTATTTTGTGCTTATATTGTGATATGCATAGGTACTTTTCTTGTGAGTTCTGTACCTGCCTTGGTGATATTTGACTCGGGTGCGAGTTGATCCTTCATATCTTTACCCTTTAGTCGTCACATCAGTATCCGATGAGAGGCGTTGAGTCGACCTTTGAGAGTCTCCATAGCCGATGAGCATGCGGTGTTTGTGACTAATGTGATCCGGTGATGTGTGCTTAAGATTTTTGGAGTTGAGTTTCCGATAGATCTGGTGCCGATCGCGATGGGGGATGTCTGTGTCATCATGGGCATGGACAGGTTGAGTCGATTCGGAGCTATGATTGATTGTGAGCATTAGTTGGTGACCATATGAAACCCTAGTGGGGGAGTGCTTACAGTATATGGTGAGGGTACCCGATCTGGGTCAGCATTTTGCTCGGCTGCTAGAGCGAGACAGGGTCTTTAGCAGGGTCGCATGGGTTTTGTGTCGTATATGATGGATACGCGAGTTACTACTGAGAGATCGAGTTCTATCACTGAGGTTCCGATAGTGAGTGAGCTTCCGGATGTTTTTCCTGAGGAGTTAGACGGTGTGCCTCCCGAGAGGCAGGTGGAGTTCCGGATTGATTTGGTTCAGGGAGCGGCGCCTATTGCCAAGGCACCTTATCGCCTTGCGCCGCCCGAAATGCAGGAGTTTTCCTCGCAACTTCAGGAGCTATTGGGGAAGGGTTTTATCCGACCGAGTAGCTCGCCGTGGGGAGCAACGATCCTTTTGACAAGAAAAAGGATGGTTCGCATCGGATGTGAATTGATTACCGAGAGTTAAACAAGCTGACGGTCAAGAACCATTATCTGCTTCCAAGGAACAATTATCTGTTCCATCAGTTGTAGGGTGCGTGTTGGTTTTCCATGATCGACTTGAGGTCTAGATACCATCAGATGAGAGTCTGCGAGGAGGATATCCAGAAGATGGCCTTTAGAACTCTTTATGGGAATTACGAGTTCGTGGTGATTCCTTTTGGGCTCACCAACGCACCGACAACGTTCATGGATCTCATGAACTGGGTGTGCAGGCCTATGTTGGATGGATCGGTGATCGTGTTCATCGACGATATTTTGGTGTACTCGAGATCCATAGAGTAGCATGAGAATTTGAGAAAGATTCTTGGGGTATTGAGATCGGAGAGGCTTTATGCCAAATTCTCCAAGTGTGATTTCTGGTTACAAGAGGTCCAGTTCCTGGGACACCTCGTTAATTAGAATGGGATTTTGGTCGATCCGGCCAAAATTGAGGCAGTTATGAGATGGGAGGTGCCAAGATCCCCCACCGAGATCAATAATTTTCTAGGGTTGGCCGGGTACTATCGGGGATTTATTAGAGATTTCTCCAAGATTGCCGTCCCCCTCACCAGGTTGACCTGGAAGGGCGTTGCTTTTACTTGGGGTCCCGAGCAGCAAACCTCATTTGAGACTCTTCGCCAATGATTGAGCAAAGCCTTGGCGTTAGCTCTTCCCGAGGGAATGGAGGACTTTGTGGCTTATTGCGATGCATCTATATCCTGGTTGGTTGCAGTGCTAATGCAGAGAGGACACATGATAACATACGCATCGAGGCAGTCGAAGCCTCATGAGACGAGATATCCCACCCATGACCTAGAGTTGGGGGCGGTGGTGTTCGCCCTCAAGATCTTGTGCCACTACTTGTATGGGGTTCGGTGTCCCATATACACGGACCACAAGATCCTGAAGTATCTAATGGATTAACCCAACCTATATATGCGGCATAGGAGATGGTTGGATGTGTTGAAAGACTATGACTGTGAGATCCTGTATCATTCGGGCATGGCTAACATGGTGACCGACACCCTGAGTCGTAGATCGGAGAGTGACTTGATTCGAGATGTGTGTATGAGGATGACAGTGATGACTCCAGTCTTGGATACCATTCGAGAAGCCAAGGCGGAGGCCGTGAAACCGGAGAACCGTAAGAGGGAGCAGGTGATTGGGCAGGTGTCCGAGTTTGTGACGGATAGCCGAGGACTTATGACTTTCCGAGGGCATATTTGGGTGCCCTATACGAGCGGAGCTCGACATATACTGATGGAGGAGGCATGTAGATCATGGTTCTCGACCCATCCCAGGGATACTAAGATGTATTTAGACTTGAAGAGAGACTATTGGTGGCCCTGTATGAAGAGGGATGTTGCCTGGGTAGTTGAGAGGTGCTTGACCTACCGCTAGGTCAAGGCAGAGCACCAGTGTCCATATGGTCCATTACAGCCCCTTAAGATTCCCCAGTGGAAATGGGAGCAGATATCGATGGAATTTATCACCAGGTTGCCAAGGAATGCGCGATGAGTTGACGCGATTTGGGTGATTGTGGACCGATTGACGAAGATTGCTCACTTCCTTGCTATTAGTGAGAGCTCTTCTGTGGAGAGATATGCTGAGATCTATGTGAGAGAAATGATAGCATGTCATGGGGTGCCGGTCTCGATAGTGTCAAATCGGGACGTGCGTTTTACTTCAGGTTTTGGAAGAAGTTTCATGAGGAGTTGGGCATGTGCTTGCATTTCAGTACCGTGTATCACCCACAAACCGATGGTCATAGCGAGCAGACGATTCAGAAGCTTGAGGACATGTTGCGGGCGTGTGTCATGGACTTCGGAGGATGTTGGGACACCTACATACCATTGGCTGAGTTTTCTTACATCAACAACTATCATTCGAGTATTGGTATGCCTCCCTTCGAGCTTCTGTATGGTAGAAGGTGTCGGACTCCCATTTGCTGGGGAGAAGTGGGACAGAGAGTGATGGGTGGCACAGAGATAGTGCTGAAAAAGACCGAGCTGATTTAGCAAGTCAGACAGAGATTACTGATAGCACAAACCCTCCAGAAGAGTTATGCAGACATCTGATGATCCGAGCGTGAGTTTCAGGTCGGAGACTTTGTACTCCTAAAGGTATCCCCTTGGAAAGGGGTGTTGCAATTAAGGAAACGGGGCAAGCTGGGACCCGGATACATCGGTCCATTCAAACTGACCGCCAGAGTGGGCAGGGTGGCATACTAGTTGGAGCTACCTGCAGAGTTGAGCCAGATCCATTACACCTTCCACGTGTCTCAGTTGAGGAAGTGTGTGGCCGATGATTCGGCAATGGTACCACTAGAGGACATTCAGGTGGATGCGAGCCTGAATTATATTGAAAGGCTGATCGCGATTTTGGATCGAAAGGTGAAAGTTCTGAGGAACAAGGAAGTGCCCCTGGTTCAAGTCTAGTGGCAACATCGGAGGGGGTCCGAGTTGACCTGGGAGTCGGAGTCAGAGATGTGAGAGTAGCATCCAGAATTATTTGCGGAGCATGACTTCGAGGGCAGAGTCTGATTCTAGTGTGGGAGAATTGTAACATCGGGAATCCCAGGTACCAGTGGCAGAACTAATGTGTTGGTAGAGGTAGCACGTTCTACCCATCATTTACTCTACACATGTACAAAAATATTGAATTTTTAGATATATATATATATATATATATATATATATATATATATATATATATATATTACAAGGTATGTGTTGTTGGATATAGTGTCTAAGTCCATAACTTTATTTGGTATGTACTTGACCCAACCTGGCATGGTCCATTTGGGTTGCATGGCATTATAATACTTGGATAGACTAAATAAGAGAAAGGACACTTTTGATTATTAATATATTATAAGTTCTAATATATTAATAATAGTATTATTTAATTAGTGTTGATCAAGTATTAATTTAGAATTAATTTGGTGATCAAAATGAGACTAATTAAATATATAGGGTTGATTATGACAATCATCTGATCTTTTATGGTGGATTTATGATCCATGGTTTATGGAGTTGGGTTATAACCATTTGAAGCTCCATGGATAGTTCATGGTAGTTACAAACCCGTGGATCATTAGAAATGAAGAGTCATGACAATTAAGGGCATTCATGTGTAAACCCTAATTGTGACAACACTATAAAAGGATCCCTATAGCTAGCAAAATCGGACTACTTGTGAGTTCTAAGAGGGCATAACCGATTTTTGAGTGCAAGTGTATTCTCTCAAGTTATTCCAAGTCTTGTAGTGTTGTGTGAAGCATTTGAGGCACAAAATTTGGGGTGCTAGGCTCACAAAGTCTTCAAGGAATTCAAGCAACAAGAAAGGTATGTACTTCTACTAGTTTTTATATTATATATTCCCCATGCCATGCTAGTTAGGAAGTAAACCTTGAAAAATCAAATTTGCATGTATATTAGAGAAAACATAGATTCAAGGTTTATAGGGTTGAATGTACACCATAGGAGTGTTAGTATCCTCAAAACCCAACAGTGGTATCAGAGCTTAGGATTGTTTTCTGTATATTTGATGCAAACTGCTTGAAAAATCGAAATAACTGCTCATTGTTCGACTGGACTCGCCGAGTGCAAGGGCAGAACTTGACGAGTCCAAGGCAAAGTTCATTGTACTCGTCGAGTAAGATCATGCACTCGACGAGTAGGTGCGTGCTGGGCAGTTTTCCGAGTTTTGTTGCTAGAATTGGGCTAGAATCATTATCCCAAACTGTTTTTGACTTCTAAAATCTGTTTTTCAAAGTGGTAATGATTATGTTAACCCATTTCAAATGACTATTATCAATTTTCAAGTTTTATATTTGTTAATATGATTTCTTGAAATTGTTTGATATGAATATTTGTTCTTATGAGTTTTAGAAGATCATAGGAATTGTGTGTAACCTACATGCTTGTTTAATTCATGATCTTAATGCTAATGATGGTGTCCATAACTTGTCCTCAAGTTATGGATAACCAAAATTCATTTCTTTAAAATTGTCATTAAAGAATAGGAGGTTTCATAAAATAAAGAGTCTTCAACTTTATGAACCATTAAAACTCATAAGTTACAAATTGACGAGTCTTGAAATAGTTTCAAAACTTGCCCTCAAGTTTTGGAATTTGTAAAGTCTCACACATTAATACTTTAATTCCAAATAAATCCTTAGAATTTTAAAAGTTTAAAATTCAACCCTTATACTTCTATAATATTAAAAGTTTAATCGTTATATATATATATATATATATATATATATATATATATATATATATATATATATATATATATGTATGTATAAGAATAAGTCAGTCTTACCGTAAGCAGCCCTCATTCACGAAGCTGGTCTATAAGGGTGTATAAGGTTGTTGCCTATAAAATGGCAGTTTAATAGGTGTGCACTCTCACCCATCGCATCCTTAACTGGTGGAGCGTCGTTAGCCGAACGGGTAGGATAGGACCTTAATCCTCATTAAAAGTGTAATGAAATTACAAAGTAACTAAACCCTTATTAATTCCCAATCTTAGTTACTTTAGGAAAATGTGAAATAGGTGCTAACCCATGAAATTACACTTTGTACCTTGCCAATTCGTTAGTGGAGCATGTGTGGTTAACTGACACATTAACAAGGACTAGTAAGAGTGGGAAAGGGTGACTTAAGTTTTATCATAGATCGATGGAGCACGTGTGGTTAACCGACACATCGATTAGGTGTTAAAATTAAGGGTACCAAGTAAATTTGCATGGTTATTCACACCTTGTTTGTGATCCACGGTATCCCAGTCACAAACATGAGAGGGCACAATCGAGATTCAAACATGCCATTGAAAGTTCAATGTATCTCAAAAGATCTAGGAGTTTCAAATTCAATTAAAACTTAATAACTTATTTCGTTTATAATGGTGGAAATTGGTAAATCGTAATTTACCTACCTTCAAATATTTCACAGCTTGGATTACGACATCCCTCTTCCAAGTTATGAAATAGTTTGTGGGGTCTGAAGAGAATTGTAATCGAGATTTAGAAAGCAATCATGATTATATGAATGAAAAGTAAGAACACAAGGAGTAAATATTAATCAGATCTTATATTGATGAAGAAACTGATTACAGACTTAAGAAGAGAAACATGCAAATGACTAGTGAATCACTCGTTTTTCTACTTCTAACCTCAGTCCCTATTTATAGGAAACATGAGTGTACAAAAAATATACTAAGTCATTAACAATACACTTCGCACAAATGAAGACTTAGTAAAATAATTAACATGCGAAACTAAGAACAGACACTTCGACTTTTACAATTTCTAGACTCTACATTCCCCCCCTTTGTAAACAGTCGAAGCTATTCAATTTGTGAGATTCTGAACAGCTGAGTGCATTGTTCTTCGGATTTCTGAATACCAAGTGATGATCTTTTTAAGCTCCTTTTTGTCTCCTTCATTATTCTTCGTGCAATTATTCATATGAACAATGAAATTCGTATATTGCGAAGTGGTGTATCTTTCAATCTCTGAGACTTGAAACAAAAATCTTTTAGGCTTCCCCTTGGTGTCTTTGCATGCGAAAACCATGCCAAAAGGTTTAAGGCATATCTCCCCGTCTGCAAACTTCTTCAATTATGGTTGAGGCAATGTTGATTCCCAAGGAACTGTGACTTTTCTTTCAAGGCCTGATGCGAGTTCTTCATCAGTTAATGCCAAGCATTCATAGTAGTTATCTATGAATATCTTGATATGTGCGAAACCAAGTCTGAACACATCAGTATCATATCCTTTGAGCTTGTTTTCTTCCATGTATTTTAGGATAAGAGCCACTTGAATGAGATCATTTAGATTAATTAAGGGAAAGTCAGCAATGGTAAAATCGAAAGGCTTGTTATCTGCTCGGACAACAAGGTATCGAAAATTTTGAAGCATGTTCTCGAACATTTCATCCTTCTTGATAGTTAGCACTTTCTTTATCTTCATCGGAGACCAAACTTCCTCTTGATCCTTCGCAAGTATAGCATGACATCTGATTTTCATGTAGGTGTATTTATCAACATTTTCAAACTTTTCACTGATCTTGTACTGCGCTGTGATAAACATCATTTCGTTTATCGGAAAGTCAAGTTGGCATCTGTATGAATTCGCAGCATCATAACTTCTTCTAGGCTTTTTCTCAAATTCGTACATGTGATTTCCCAAGACTTTGGATTCGATGGTTTCGAATGTGTACAACTTCGCAGGATCACCCTTGTTCAAAGTTGGTGGATCATTTGGTCTTTGCCTTAGAATGCTCTGAATATGTCTTTGTTTTTCCATTTTAGCTTCAGCCTCTGCTTTCTTTTCTTCTTTCGACTTTTCATAAGCCACCTCTTTACCGTTTCCAGTATCCACTGTTTGAGGTTTCGCACTCGAAATCCCTCTTTCTGTTGAACCAATTATAATTACCTTAGGATTTGGCTTTGTAAATGGCTTTGTTGTTACTATTGTTGAAAGAATTGGTTTCGTGAGTACAAGCAAAGTTGTTTTAAGCTGAGTCGAATGTAGCTTTCCAACGGTTTTCGCATCATCCCCTTTACTTCCTTTTCTTTCTCCCCTTTGCACCCCTGTGAAAGCAGGTGGGGCATTCTTCGGTAAAACGGAAGTAAAATTTGTGATTGGGGCCAATGCCTTCTGAATAGCTTGCTCCAAAGTATTGACTTTAAGCGTTAAGAATTCCGGAGTAAGAATTGATTGTTGAGAAGGCTTCGAAACACAACTTTTTAATTCAGTCACCAACTGAATTAGTTTTGCGAGCCGCTCCTTATTTTCTTTGTGCTTGGCTTCGATAATTGGAGCAGGTGACTGATAATCAGTGACAATCTTGGTAAGTGCTTCAGCAAAAACATCAACACGGTTTAACACTTCCAAGTTTTGCGAATTAAGATCTTGAAGCTCTTTTGCAATCTCCTTCTTTAACTCCTCAACCTTGAAGTTGACATCTTCCCTGTCCTTCTTCACATCTTGTACAAACAGAACATATCGTTCTTTTGTAGTAGTTGTCAGATCTTTTACAGCACCATCAAAAGTTTTCCCTTGACCTTTAATGCGAAGCTCATTATTCTTATCAGAGTCATCAACTTTCGCAACTATTATTTTCTCTGCAGCTTTGATCATTGTTTCAACCTCCAAACCTGATACAAAAGACTTTGTACCAGAATCATCTTGTGATTGAAGGATTGCATTCAACTTTCGATTCAGGATTTTAAATTGCTTAGCTGACATAAGCATATGATCAGGGATTTCCTCCTCCTCTGAATCAAATTGTAACGCTTCAAATGTTCCTCCAAAACCTCCTCCTTCGGTTTCTTCATCATACTTAGCTTGCGAAGGTATAGGTTGTGGTGTTTCAGGGGATTGTGATGGAAAAAATGTAGTGAAGGGATGTTGTAAAGGATGATCAAAGATTGATGATGTGGTTATATTTGTATTTGGGAGAATGAATGGTGGTAATGAAGTAGATAAGATGATTGGCGTTATAGTTTCGACACTCGTGATAAGTGCCCCCGTATCAGATACGTTAACAACCATATCAGAAGTAGGTACCTCCTCATGAATTGATTTGGTAGTGACTACTTTGAGTGGAATGGTTGTTCTAGTGGAAATTTGCGAAGTAATAGGAAGAGAAATGTTTACCATTGGTGAAGTTGAAACAAGTGGAGTCTAAGGAACCACTTAATCTTCTGATGACTCATTGCGAGTAATCATCTTCCTTTCCTTGTACAGCTTCTTAGTGATGTGCTTCGCACCATCTTGAGCTCTTCTTTTCCTTGACATAGGAGAAACAGGAGCCAGAATTTCTCTAAACATATCCCCCTTACTACTCACTTCAGTTTTGCGAATAGTAGGAGAGGCAATCTATTTATGTGACAACTTGCGAAGCTTCTTTAAGACCCCTGACTTAGTCGGTATGATCTCCTTCGCAGGTTTGGTAGAAGGCTCAACTTTCTCAACCTCTTCAGCCTTTGATACTTTTGGAGATTCACGTTTTTTCTCCTTTTGAGTCTTCTTCTTCTTCTTGGATGACTCACCACTGACTTCAAGTAGCACTCCAGTTCGCACATTAGGATCAAAAGTCTTCATGTATCGAACTAACACCTTGTGAGTAGAGGACACTTTGCGAAGCATTGCATCAGGAATTCTTGCAACACTTGTGAAGATATTCGCATCATCTTCAATAGCTTTGGGAAATTGGTACAAAGAGAACTCTGCGACATCTCCTCCTTTAGGAACTTGAATTCCTTCTTTCGCATATACTTTTTCCAAAATCAAACTCCAGTACCTTGCACAAGAAATCCCCTTATCAACACTGGTGTTTCCTAAGCTTTTGCTGAACTCCTTCCAAAGCAGAGTTCCATAATTGACACTTAGATCGTAGTAAAGGCCCATAACCATTGCATAAACCTCCAGTCTTCCCCTGTCTAGACCAACACTCCTTCCGATCAAGCATCGTAGAAAGATTCCATACAAGAAGTTCCAAATGCAGGGTAAGCTTGATTTCCTAAAATCACTTATCTTTTCAAGAGTGGGTTGATGTCCCATCTCATTGAACATGAAGATAATCTGTGAGTTGGTTGGCTTAAAGAACGGTGGGTTATGAGGAATGTTCAAGAAGTCGATGAACATGTTCTTGTTAAGACGAACCCTCTTTTTATTCACCAGGTTGAAGGTTATCACATCTGTTGAATAGTTGAATGACGAAGTTGATGCCGCCATTGACAACCAGGTCATAGGAACTGGGAATGAACTGAACATAGCAGTTGACAATCAACATCTTCAATTCTTCTGGGTAAGATGAGACATTGGGATCAACATGGAAATTTGTGCTTTGAATCTTCATGATGGACTTTGAAATAACTTCTTCTGTGTTTCATTGAGTAGTAGCCATTGTTAATCTGATAAATTTCTTGAAAGAAACATTAGGGCTTTTTGTTCGTCTGAGAATTTTTAATCGCGTAATGGTTCTCAGAAAAGATTATCCCTTTTATATGTTGATGAGATTAAAAACGTTAATCTTTGAAGATCGATTAGATCTTAAACAGGTAAGTAATTATAAAACAGCAAGAACACGAAAATAAGAACAAGGCAAAAGTGAATCAAACGTGTCGAATGATTAAAACAAAATCCTCAGAAGAGCTCGATTAAGAACATCAACTGTAGAGGATTGGTAGGTTATAAGAACGATCAAAGAAATCTGTAAAATACTATTGTTATGCTCTAGATCAATCGTTAACCTAATATGCATGCAAGCATATACTTATATAATAAACATAATGGGCTCTCGGTTGGACAGGCCCAAACCGGAATACAAAATAAATAAACAAATAACCAAGCCCAAAGACGCAACCCTTGAACAAATCTTCAACCCAACAATCTCCCCCTTTGCGTCAATTGGAGCGAGATCTTCATTGTTACTTGGGCCAACAGCGGAGGCAGGTACCTTCTTCTTCACGGTGTTAAACAGACGAGAGATAAGAGCCAGAATCGTCTGCCTAAACCTGATATACCACTGGATCATGTCATTGAAGTACTTAACATCATCCGCTGTATTCTCTTTACACCTTCGAATGATCGATAACACATGCTCTAGACAAGCAGTGGTGTAAAGATGTTTGTCAGCTAAAGCAAAGAGACATTTCTGTCCTTCTGCTCTAGTGAACATGACCGAATTGTGTCTCGGGTCGATCTTGCCCATCTTCATCTGGTTGAGATCACTGGCCGATCCCACAGGAGCTATCTTCGGTTTCTTCTTGAAGACAGTGGCAACCTCCTGATCCATAAGGGCTACCTCCATGATATAACAGACAATCATCCTCTTGATATGGTCTATAATCGGACCATATTCAGCTTCATTTGTCAAGAGGATGTTATGCAGAACGATCTAATCATGAGGATTTAAGTTCGGTAGATCTGCCAGGGAGATATGATGTGCAGTTCTTGTAGATCCTCGAATCACCTTGAACCGAACGTTTATGAATCTACCTTCGGTGTAAGGCTTCAGTACCCGAACGTTCACTATCTTCTGGGCGCTCCAAGTAAGATACTGAGGATGAGCAGCCTTCAGATAGAAGTCAATGAGCTCCCTATCAAGCTCAACGTTCGGATGAGGGACTTCAAAGATATTTGAGAAGGCGTGGAAGATAAACGCCTTTCGAGTCAGCGGCATGTCGAACTGCGAATCGACAGAATTATTACAGTCGAACGAAATTACCGGCTCGAGCCATAAGATGCTAGGTGTGTCTATGGCCTCTTTGATCATTCGCTCCCGAGTCCATGCAGGGAAGAGAGTCTTCCTGCTCTCGAGGAGATCGTGGGCTTCCTTCTGCTTGCGTTCGGCTTCTTCAGCCTCTCGCGCCACACGATGAACGTCATCATCAGCATTGCGACTGTTCTTTCGTTTCAACATGTCGGCAATGGTCTCTTTATCTTCATCTTCATCTTCTTCCTCAGCTATGTTTTTCCCTTTATCCTTCACACCCAAACCCGAAGCTTGAGCAGTCGGAGGTGGTTCGGTTGTGTTAGTAGCTTTGGAGGAAGGAGGTGGTTTCGATCCGGTCTTCTTCTCTTCTCCCCTTTGTTTCGGATTGGACACGAAACTGGGTAAAATAGACCGAGTCGAAGGTCATATTGTCACCGCAAAGGAACGGGTTATCTCCATCAGAGGCATTATCTGGAGATGGTGGGGGTGGTGAAGCTGGGGGTGTAGTAGTTTGGGTAGGTTCAGGTTGAGTATGGGGTGGGGTAGTTTCGGGTGGTGGTTGAGTGTGGGTAGGTTCGGTTGTATGGGTTTCAGTTTGAGGTGGTTTGGTTACGGGTGGGGTTTCGGTTGCACTGGTATGAACCCTCGTATTAGATACGTTGGTTGTAACCTTTGCAGTGGTTGTTGTTGTATCAGTGAAAATGGGTGGTGGTATAGGGAAAGAGGTTGGAGGAATAGTAGTAGTGGGGTTTATGGTCGGAATGGAAGTAGGGATAGTTTGAGTGGGTGAAGGGATGGGTGAGTTGTGGATTTCCATATCTGGGGTAGGTGATCGGGGTGGGGTGTTGCCTCTTTGAGGAGTTTCGCCTCCTTGAGAGCCGTCCGAACCCGAACTCTCGCCTTCTGAATCACTTGAAGAGGAAGGGATGACAAGCTTGCGCTTCGGTTGAGTCTTCCTCCTCTTCGGTTTTGGGGACTGTGCAGCTTTTGCCTGTTTCCTCTTCTTGGGAGAAGGACCCTTAGGAGCTTTGGTCGCTTGCTTCCCTTTGTCTGCCTTTTTGCCCCTGGGCACCGGTTTGTCAGCATCGTGGATGGACTTGAGCATTTCCGGTGTGAGTTCCCTTGGACCTGACTGTTTGAACTCCTTGATCGTCCTGATGATCCTGCTGTCAGAAGGAACATCGCCGTACATTGTCTCCGGAATAGAGCCAATGAAGGAAAACCCTAGCAGAGTGCAGAATCGCTGCCTTGAAATCGAGGTCTCGTGATCAGCAACCTCAAAGAACACACGCTCAACTGCTTTGTCGTAATAAGCAGTCGCATACACCTGCGAGAGAACCACCATTGGCATAGACTCAATCCTGGAGAGAGCTGGAGCGATTTGGGAGTACTTCAGGCACTCGATGATCGGCGTCATGTAAGATTCGTACGCCAGAGGGTTGAGGTCGATCACCAGGCATTGTTGTGGACGAATAGGAAGGATTTGTGAGGTAGCATGGACGGATGATGATTCTGCCATTGTTGAAGGTTGAAGAAGATGATGAACAGTGAAGCTTTTTCGAGTTTTTGCTCTCTTGGAAATTTTGAAGTAGTAAAGAGGTAAATCGTGGTGAAGACTGCCTTTTGTAGTGGGTGAAAGGAGAGAGAAAAATCGTTTCAAATCTTCTATGGAAATATGAAAAGGTTTCCTGAATGACAGATGGATGACAGTTGAGGCGTGCGATGATCACGTAGGAGAGAGAGTGTCAGATTCCTAGGATCACGCCGCCCAACAAGCGCCGTTTCAGATGAAAAACCGTTTCAAATCCTCACGCGCTTTGAAGTGGCAGAGGAATGTCGCTTGGATTTCGCACACGCGTCCACTTTGTCAGTAAAAGTATGGCCGTTTCAAATTCACACGCGCCCCCTTTTGAATTTTTACCACCGGTTGAAATTCAATCCTTTTATTTCCCGCCTGAGTCAGCAACCCTTCGTCTTATCTTGTAAATCGCATCTTTTTGAATAAACTGCCCACGTGGAGGATTGTTGACCACGTCTTAATTATTAACCACCAATGCAACAAATCAGCCTGAAATTAATTAGTAACGGAATTTTGGAAAATCAAAGATTTTCGTGCATAGAGTGTAAAAAGAAAAGAAATAAAGCAACTCTTTTTAGGATTTACTGTGATGTCAATAATGACACGAAACTGATGATCTCGGGCATGAATCTCTTCCTTCAAGGTCAAGAGAGACCTTAAAGTGTTAATGTGGATTCCCGTTGAATTACGATCAATCACCTTTTAAGAAATGTTGAAAGACTTCTTTTATTTAGGCTTCTTTAGGGTGGCTTTCGCTTTGATGCAACAATTCTAATCTTGAAATAAGAAAGAAAAGGATCAGAGTACTTGTGAGACCAGTGTAGTCTGTTGAACAAGTAGGTAGGAATTTATTTTAAATTGGCTTGGAAAAATATAAAATCTCAGATAAAAAAAATTAAAAACTGGATCCCAAGGGAAGAAATGTTATGGTGTTTAACAATTTCATAGGAATCACACAAAAGAAAATTTGAGATTTCATGAAGGTACATTCGTCAATTCTTTGGTGAAAACTTGAGCAAATTAATTGTTCACCGTCAATTCAGATGTGGTGTTGAATATTGGGTTTCACTCAGCTCGTAGTGGCACGAAACTAAGATCATAAACACAGATGTTGTGTAACCATAAACCTCAGTGGTAATTTCTGAGAGTCTCAAGGGTTACATGGATGAAACGAATGTAATGGAGAAATGTAATGGAGATGGTGTAAGAAGATAAAGTACCTCTGCTGCGAAAATAAGGACCAAGCAGAAAAACTCTTAACTCATGTGAGAAGAGAGTGAGGTAGCTCACGATTAGAATAAATGTGTTAGCCTTATTGGGAAGACAAGGTTTGTTTATACCAGGTCATGAAGGCTATTATTCAAAATCTTATGAGGCTTGGGACACATACAGCAGCATGCTTCTAGGGACACTTAATTAATCAAACATTGATACCCCCATAAACGAACGAACACACAACAAGAAAAGTAAAAAAAAATATTTTTGGAGTTTTTGAGATATATTAAAGAAGAAAAATAAAAAGAAAATAAAAAAAGAAATAAAATAAAAAATAAGTAAGAAAAAATAAGATTTAAAAAAACTTTGAAAAAAATGAAAACCGAACCCGAACGTTCGGTTGGTTTCGGTTGGGAAAAAGTTGAAAAACCGAACCCAAGCGTTCGGTTGGTTTCGGTTTCAGAAAATTATGAAAAACCGAACCCGAGCGTTCGGTTGGTTTCGGTTCCAGAAAATTTTGAAAAACCGAACCCGAGCGTTCGGTTGGTTTTGGTTCAACAAAATTTTGAAAAACCGAACCCGAACCTTCGGTAGGTTTCGGTTTTGGAAAATTTTGAGAAACCGAACCCGAACCTTCGGTAGGTTTCGGTTTTGGAAAATTTTAAGAAACCAAGGAATTTAGACATGCAATTGGAAAATGCTTTTAACACTAAAAAAAATTGTGTACAAGAAATATACAACAAAGAAAAACTACATTTGAAGTGATGAGCGAGTCAGATGGTTTAACCGAACCCGAACGTTCGGTTGGTTTCGCTTCTTACGTTTGAGGTTGAGAAGTAGGGTGAGGTACTGACTCTGATTCCATCATACCTAGCCCTTGCAATATTCTGTTGAATGATGCTTCAGGAAGAGCTTTGGTAAAGACGTCAGCCAGTTGATCAGTGGTTCTTACGAAGTGAACTTCGACGTTTCCATCTTCCACGTGATCTTTGATGAAGTGATACCTCAGTGCTATGTGTTTGGTTTTAGAGTGTTGCACTGGGTTATGACAGATCCTAATTGCACTTTCAGAGTCACAATATAGTGGGATCTTCTTCATATTGAGTCCATAGTCTCGAAGTTGACTCTGGATCCAAATCACTTGTGAGGTGCAGGAAGCAGCGGCAATGTATTCCGCTTCGGCAGTAGACAACGACACACACGTTTGTTTCTTGGATTGCCAGCTGACCAACTTCCCGCCACCAGTTGTGCTTTTTCTGTCGAGTCCACATCCTCCAAGGTCAGCATCAGAATAGGCTTGAACGAAGAAGCCTGAGTTGGAAGGATACCATAGACCTAAGGAGGTGGTTCGCTTGAGACAACGTAAAATGTTCTTCACTGCAAGCATGTGAGGTTCGCGTGGGTTTGCCTGAAATCTAGCACAATAACACACATAAAACATGATGTCAGGCTTGCTAGCAGTTAGATACATTAGTGAGCCTATCATTTGACGATAGAGCGTGATATCGACAGCCAGTTTGTCTAGGGATGGAGTTAGCTTGGTGCCGAATGCCATTGGGACTTTGACTTTGGCGTCTCCCATCATACCAAACTTTGCTAGGAGAGTCTTCGTGTAAGCTTCCTGATTGATAAAGATGCCTTCGGGTCCCTATCTAATATTTAAACCAAGGAAAAAGTTAATAGGACCCATTGAGCTCATTTCAAATTTAGTCTCCATCAACTTTCTGAATTCAGCTGTTAAGCTGGGATTCGTAGAGCCAAAGATAATGTCATCGACATAAATTTGAACTATCATAAGGTGGTTACCTTCCTTTTTGCGAAAGAAGGTTGGGTCAACCGAACCTTGTTTGAATTTAGACATCTTTAAGAATTTAGTTAGCGTTTCATACCAGGCTCTCGGAGCTTGTTTAAGGCCATACACAGCTTTATCCAAAATATAGCAATGGTTTGGATACTTTTCGTTCACGAAACCAGGAGGTTGCTCCACATACACCATTTCTTCAAGTTCTCCATTAAGAAATGCACACTTGACGTCCATTTGGAAAACTTCAAAGTTTTTGTGAGCAGCATAAGCAAGAAATATTCTTACAGATTCCAGCCTAGCTACAGGAGCGAAAGTCTCTTCATAATCAATCCCTTCCTCCTGACAGTATCCCTTTACTACCAGACGAGCTTTGTTCCTTATAACATTCCCTTCCTTGTCCATTTTGTTCCTAAAGACCCATTTGAGACCAACAACTGAAGCATCTTGAGGAGTTGGAATGAGGCGCCAAACTTTGTTCCTTTCAAATTCGTTCAGTTCGTCTTGCATTGCTTGAACCCAATCAGAGTGATCGAGAGCAGTGTTAACTGTCTTCGGTTCAACTTTTGATACGAATGAGTTAAACATACAAAACTCAAACTTTGAAAATAAGGATGTTTTGCCTTCAGTTGTGATCGGGTCAGAACCTTTTCAGAGACATCACCAACCACTTGAGAGATAGGATGATCTCTGGTCCATTTGGTAAGAGGAGGATAATTTGGATCAATGGTTGGGTCAAGTTCAGCATTGATCATTTCTTCTGGTTCGGACTGGCTATCGTAGTCAAGCGTCATATCATCATGCCCCCCCTCGATTGATGAGCTTTGAGAAACTTGAGGTTTAGAGGTTTCTTGTGATGCCGGAGTTGCAGGCGTTGAGGCACCTTCGGTTGGAGAAGCACTTTCGGATGGAGAAGCACTTTCGGTTGGAGAAGCACTTTCGGTTTCAGTTGTAGAGCTTGGCTCCCCCTCGACATGTGAGCTTGGCTCCCCCTCGACTTGTGAGCTTGGCTCCCCCTCGACTGAAGCATCGTTGGATGGAGGTTCATCAGAAGTCGATCCTCCTTCAGTCATTCTCCTGGCAGCTTCTTCGACAATTTGCTTCATGTGATCTACCTTGTTGTCTGCTGCACCTGCTTCTGAGAGAGAAGCTTTCTCTGGTTCGTCAAAGAGCTCCAGAAATTTCTCGTATCGATTAGCGATCGAGACTGTGACTTGGCCAGTTTGAGGAAAGATTTCCCCAGCGGTGTCTTCTTTGGGTTGTAGCTTTTTGACATAGCTATCGTCAAAGGTCACGTAATATGTCTCTTCAATTTTTCTCGAACGCTTGTTTAGGACTCTGTATGCTTTGGATGTGAGAGAGTAGCCCAGAAAGATTCCCTCGTCGGCTTTGACATCGAACTTGTTGCGGTGTTCTTTAGAATTAAAGATGAAACACCGTGAGCCGAACACATGGAAAAATTTCACATTGGGCTTTCTGTTGTTTAGAATCTCATAAGGTGTGAGCGTGAATCGCTTGTTGAGATAGGACCTGTTCTGTGTAAAACAAGCAGCAGAAATAACATCAGTCCAAAAATAAAGAGGTAAGGAAGCGAAACTTAGCATAGTTCGGGCAGCTTCACACAAAGATCGGTTTCGTCTTTCGACAATTCCGTTCTGTTGTGGTGTGTAGGGAGCTGAGAAGTTGTGACTTATTCCGTTTTCTGCTAGAAATTCTTCAAACTCCCTGTTCTTGAATTCCAGACCATTGTCGCTCCTGATGTTGCGAACGACCTTCTTGAGCTGTACTTCGATCTTCTTGATGAACACTTTCTGCTTATGAGTTGCTTCAGATTTGAGCTTTAGAAAGAACAGCCATGTAAATCGTGAAAAGTCATCAACAATAACAAGAATATACTTGCTACCACCGATGCTTTCGATAGATGAAGGACCACACAAATCAATATGAAGTAATTCGAGTGGTTCAACAACTTTTGTGTTAATTACAGATGGATGACTTTGACGACTCTGCTTCCCCATTTCGCATGCAGCACACAAATGATCTCTATCGAACTTGAGTAATGGAAGACCCCTAACATGACCTCCAGTGACAAGTCGGTTGATATCTTTAAAGTTGAGATGAGAGAGTCTTCGGTGCCACAACCAGCTTTCGTCAGATTGAGCTTTTGATAGCAAGCAAATAGCTGGGTTTCCTTTGATGGGTTTAAGGTTTAGAGGAAACATTTCACCCTTTCGCTCCGACTTGAGAATTACTTTCTTTGTCTTTTTCTCAATAATTTCAGAACCTTCATCATCGAATGAGACTTTGAGACCTGTACCTCCAACAAGCTGAGATACACTGATGAGGTTGTGTTGGAGTCCTTCCACATAAGCCACCTTCCTTATAGTAAAGTCACCATTTGTTATCATCCCGTATCCCTTTATGGTGCCGAAAGAGTTATTTCCAAACTTGACAGTGCCACCATTTGCAAGAGACCTGTATTCCCTGAGCTCCTCTTTCCTCCCTATCATGTGACGTGAGCAGCCACTATCGATGTACCATTCTTCGTCGAACTGCTCGTCACTTATAACCTGCAAAAATTAAGCAGATTTAGGAACCCAAAGTTTGTTGGGTCCACGTGAGCTTTTCATGGGAACAGGAACAGTAAGAGAGATGTCAACAAGATATGTTCGTTTTATAAGTGTTGTTTCATCTTTCTTTTTAATGGTAAAAACTTTTTTTTTATTAGGATTGGGTGCGTTCAGTTTAGACTCAGGTGTGGATGAAGAAACCTTCTGTTTGCCTTTTTGTTCAGCCGACGAATGAGATTTTTGAGAACGAACAGAATGAGCTTTAGAGCAAGATGGAGATGAATTGGTGGAAGTAGAAGAATTAGATGAACAAGAAGGAGTGGGTTTAGATTGAGAGGACATCTTGGCTGGAGACTCTAGGTGACCCTTTTGCTTTTGATCATTGGAGAGACTGACCTTAGAGTTTTGATCTCTTTTGACTTCAGAACCGAACCTTTGCTTTCGGTTGGAATCATTCTTTGAACCGAACCTTTGCTTTCGGTTGAAGTCATTCTCAGAACCGAACCTTTGCTTTCGGTTGGTATTCTCTTGTGAACCGAACCTTGGCTTTCGGTTTTTGTGGCTCTCAGGCTTTCCGACAGGATTGTTTTCATACTTCAGATTCTTGTCTTGATGTGAGAAGTATGCATTCTGGGATTGCCAGAATTGCCTCCTTTGAGAGAGATTCTTCCTGTATCTTTGGTTCCTTTCAAGTTTCTTATTCCTCATCTGCTTCGGTTGATGATGAATATTAGCTTTCATTTTCGGTTTCTCCTTAGCTGGTTCATTTTGAACTGTAGGAGTTTCACTTTGAACTTAGGAAGTAGAGGGAACGTCTTCTTTTGCCGAACTTTCATTCTCCTGAGGAATGTCTTTCGTACCACTGGTGCTTGGCTCATCAAAATTATCTGGCTTATTCAAGGGTTCAGGTATGTATCTACCTTTACTCATCCAAGAGGTTCTTTCTGATAAGCCTACCGTTTCGTTTGCATTATCTATCGGAGCTGACCAGAAGTACTCATCACAGCCATCAGCATTGTCTTCGTTTACAATAGCTG
This sequence comes from Lactuca sativa, assembly GCF_002870075.4. NCBI lineage: Eukaryota > Viridiplantae > Streptophyta > Magnoliopsida > Asterales > Asteraceae > Lactuca > Lactuca sativa. Next base: position 19,412,447 of record NC_056627.2, read on the forward strand.
TGAGTCGTCTGATGTTCGGTTACTCCAGTGACCTTGTATACTTGATTTGGAGTGGTCCTGACCTTTTGATACACAACTGCTTTCTCTGCTAAGATCGGGGACTTTTGTTGGGACAATCGAGCGAACTCCACTGAATTTTCAGAAATTAGATTCTTGTGGTTTTCAGGTTCGCTTTTTACAAATTCTGAGCAGTCAACCGTGTCCTCTACAGAAATTTCACTCATGTTGTCGTCCTCGTTAAGCTCAGATGCATTTTCAACATCAATTTTGTTTTCTGAGCTTACGTTGGCGTTTAAAGAGTCAAATTTTTGTATGGTTTTGGTTCTCAGTTTAAGTCTATCATTTTCATCCAAAAGGTTTTTAAGCATGTCCTTGTGGTCCTTGGATTTAATGAAGGACTCAATTTTGTCCAGTCCGTACATGTAGGTCGGATTGACATCATCAGATGATATCACACTCTCACAGTTATAGGCTTCGGCATCAATTTCATCCTCCTTAAACTCAAGGAAGGGCAAAATCATGCGATGGATCTTTTGGCCTATTTCACAGTCCAAGTGAAGCTGAGTAATATTAGAGTAAAGACGTTTTGCAATTAAACAAAAAACATTCCGCTGTTTTAACAACTTTAAATTGTCTCTTTGTAAATAAATGTTTTCGTCTTTAATTTTAACTAATTCATACTCCTTCAACTCGATCCACATGCGCCGCTCCTCACTCTTCGAAGACACCCTGCTTAATTGATCAGTTAGGTTAGAATTGGTGACTCGAGTTTGAGTTAAGCTACTATCTAGATGAGAAATTCTTGTATTAACATTTTTTAGTTCTTTCTCATATGAGGATTGTGGTACTTTAAATGAAATGAAAACCGATTGTACCTTCTTTATCAGTTCATCAAGCTCATTGAACTGCTGGCTGAGTGGTTTGGCCGTAAAGCACATGTCCTCCTGCCCCTTCGGTTCATTGCTTCCTCCATCAGTGTTGTATCCCCTCATCTGAGATACATCATACACCATGAAGCATCTTCCTCTACTGCTCTCCTCCTTTGCCACATAAGCCTTTCCATGAGTAGGCTTCCTCACTTCATCGTCTTCTGAGTCGGTAGACCAAACTTCCACGCTACCGAACTCGTCATCAGCAACCGAACCCTGCACAATAAGAGCATTCATGGAAGGGTTAGCGGTAGACTTCTTTTTTCTCATCTCATCCAGCCTTTTCTGCAGCACAGCTTCCTCATCCTTTTCATCATCCTTTTCAGCCATCTTCTTAAGGACACAATCTTTAGCATAGTGGTTTTTCCCACCACAATAGTAACAGCTTACTCCAGAATCACCATCCACCTTTGGTTCCTTCTTGGGCTCTTTAACCTTCGGTTCATTGTTAACTTTTTCTGAACTATAACTCCCCTGCCAGTTTCGGTTTTTATTGCTAGGGAATCTCTTCTTTATGAACCTCTTGGGGTTAGAAACCATCATAATCCTCAGACGTGAGGTCATACTCCTCCAAGTTAATGTCTTCATCCTCCATCACAGCTTTACTTTTTGACAGGAGGGCCAGCGAACCAAGGCTTGAAACAACATTCTTCTCTTGCAGTACAATCTTTTCCTGGGACTTGAGAATGCCCACCAGTTTCGCCAAAGAATATGATTTAAACTGCTCATGGGCTTTGACTCTAGACACCACAGCTCTCCATTCAGACCTCAGACCATTTAAGAATGTAACCTTCTGCTCGATAAGCTTCCTTTCGATGTCATGCTTGATCATCCTGCTGAGAAGATGATTGAAGCGATCGAACGTCTGGGTCACTGTTTCTTCGGCTCCTTGCCTGAATTCTCCAAACTCAGATAAGAGCAAGGTTTGGATAGAATGTTCAAGATCCTCGTCTGTAGAGTACAGTTCACGAAGTCTATCCCAAACTTCCTTTGCCGTCGTGCATGAGCTGACCAACCTGAAGGTGTCGGACTGAAGGGCAAATCTTATCAATCTTAACGCCTTGATATTGCACTGGAATTTATCCTTTTCATCTTGTGCAATATCTTTAACATCCTTCAGCAGATCATTGTACTCCTTTTGAGTTTTGATAATCCTGGACGTTGCAGAATGAGAAAAAGGTCCATTAATGATAGCTTCCCATATGAGGTATCCATTATCCTCAGATCCTATCACGTAGTCTTCGAAGTGATGCGCCCAGACTTCATAGTCATGGGTATATAGGATTGGAATCTTCGTGGTTGAACCGATGCTGTTGGAAATATTAATAGGATTTGATTGCGACTCGTCCATTATGATCGAAAAACCTGTTCAAAGATCAGACTTGTAATAAAGCAGATTAGGGCAAAACAATAAATATCAAGATACGTCAATAATGAGATGACGGCTCAATAAATATCGGTAGTTGCAGAAAAACCCTAATTGAAACCTTTTCACAAAAAAGATGTGTATCGATTACACAACCTCCTGCTCTGATACCAATTGATGAGATTAAAAATGTTAATCTTTGAAGATCGATTAGATCTTAAACATGTAAGTAATTATAAAACAGCAAGAACACGAAAATAAGAACAAGGCAAAAGTGAATCAAACGTGTCGAATGATTAAAACAAAATCCTCAGAAGAGCTCGATTAAGAACATCAACTGTAGAGGATTGGTAGGTTATAAGAACGATCAAAGAAATCTGTAAAATACTATTGTTATGCTCTAGATCAATCGTTAACCTAATATGCATGCAAGCATATACTTATATAATAAACATAATGGGCTCTCGGTTGGATAGGCCCAAACCGGAATACAAAATAAATAAACAAATAACCGAGCCCAAAGACGCAACCCTTGAACAAATCTTCAACCCAACATATGTTAATCCCAAAGATGAACCGTTTCCAAAAATAGAATAGGCTACATGTTCCAGGAAGCGTGCAATCAATAGCCGTTGTAATGATCATGCCCCATAAAGTGCCTTGAAACTAGGGCCAACAGTCACTAGAAACTGTTTGTGAGTACAGTTGTGTGAAAGAAGACCCTTCGGTATCAAGGTTGGGCTCTTTCGTTTATGGGATTTTAAACGAATTCATTTACCAGTCTTGTGAAATCTTCAGCCTAAGTTGGTATTACTTAGAACCTCAAGGATTTCGTGAGTGCATGTGATTCAAAGAAATGAGATAAGAAGGAAGTAAATTTTTTTTTTGGAATTCTGTGATGTCAAAATTTATTGACACAAAGTAGTAAAACCCCGGGCAAAGGTTACTTCATTAATTACCAAGAGAGGTAATCAACTGCTTTCGCATTTTCCCGTGACATACAATCGGATACTTATAGAGAAGTATCGAAGGGCTTCTTTTATAGGCTTAATATGGTGGTTTGCGAATTTCGTTACATATCATCCTAAACATAAGGTGAGTAATTGTAACCGAAATTACTTGTTTGAACATTGTGTTCAGGGACAAGATTGCTTTGGATTATTTTTGAAAAGTGACAAGAATTTCAGATATATACTCACATGGAAATTATATTAAAAAAAAAATTTAAGTGCTGGACCCTGTTAGGAAATAAACTTCGTGGGCTTCAAAAATTTGATCAGGATCACTCATAAGAATGAATATAATTTGGAGTATATGAAATATTAGGTACAAAAACAAGTGTTTCGTAAAAATCTGGAACATAGTTCCCCGTCAATTCCTTAATTTGCGAAGTTTGTGGGTTTCACTTATTTCACGGACTCATGAAACAAGATCATTAACACAGAATGATGACATGTCTAAATCACGACTGGTTTGATCAAGTGACCTCATGGACATGTGTCTTTGTGTGTGTATCGTGTTAAGAAATTTTGTGATGAAAAAGGTTGGTTATAAGATCGAATGTACCTCTGTTATTTGTGGACCAAGCAGAAAACTCTTTACTCATTTGAGAAGAGTAAGGCAACTCTTTTGACTAATGCGAATATAAGCCTGATTGGGAAGAAATTTTCATAAGATAATTTCATTAAGGCTTTCGTTTCTCACGCATAGATCAATATGAGGCTTGGGTCAACATGTTGCAAGATGCTTCTAGGGACATCCTAACTAGTACATAATTGAAAGAAATGATACCTTCCCATAGAAACATAAGCATGACATCTTCGCATTTTGCTCTAGACTAATACTGAAAACACACAAAACTTAAAGAACAAAGTTAAAAGAAAAATATTTTTGTGATTTTGTATTTTTCAAATATAAAAGAACAAAAACGAAATCTAATTTTAACAATCTTAAGAAAATATTTTTGAGTTTTATATTTTTCAAAAATGAAAGACAAAATAAAAGAAAATCTTTTTTTTGTTTTTGAATTTTTCAAAAAATAGACTAACAAATGAAAATATTTTTGGTTTTTCGTGTTTTTCGCAAAGCAGAAAGGAACAAAATTAAATTGAGCCTCAGTTACCAAATGTGCGAATGCGAAGCCGCTTAACGCACAATAACTTCTGAATGATTCTGATTCAGAGCTGCTGAATGGACCTTTCATTCTTGAGTGATTGATTTTGGCACTGAATTCACATCGATCATCCCTAAACCTGCTAAAATTCTCACAAATGATTTTTCATCAAGAGGTTTAGTAAAAATATCAGCAAGTTGTTCAGTGGTTGTAACAAAATGTACTTCGATATTCCCATCTTCCACATGATCTTTGATAAAGTGATATCGAAGAGCAATATGTTTTGTCTTTGAGTGTTGTATTGGATTATGACAAATGTGAATTGCACTTTGAGACTCACAATACAAGGGAATCTTTTTCATATTTATAGCATAATCACGAAGTTGAATCTGAATCCAAATGATTTGCGAAGTGCAAGCAGCAGCTGAAATATATTCAACTTCAGCAGTTGATATAGCAACACAAGTTTGCTTCTTCGACTGCCAACTCACCAATTTTCCATCCAATAGTTGACATCCACCACTTGTACTTTTTCTATCCAAATTACATCCTCCTAGATCAGCATCTGAAAAAGCTTGAATGAAGAATCCCGATTTCGAAGGATACCAAAGTCCTAACGAAATTGTCCCCTTAAGATAGCGAAAAACATTTTTCACTGTAGTTAAGTGAGGTTCTTTGGGATTAGCTTGATACCTAGCACAATTACATACTTAAAACATAATATCAAGTCTACTTGAAGTTAAGTACAATAAAGACCCTATCATGCTTCGATAAAGTGTTAAATCAATAGCAGAAGTATCTAATGAAGAAGTTAGTCTTGTTCCCACTGCCATTGGTACTCTAAGCTTCGTGCTATTTGTCATCCCAAACTTTTCGAGCAGATTCTTTGTATAATTTTCTTGGTTGATTAAAATTCCATCCCTGTTCTGTCTTATATTTAAACCAAGAAAATTAATAATTTTTCTCATCATGCTCATTTCAAATTGACTCTTCATGAGATTTTTAAATTCAGTAGACAATGCTGGGTCGGTTGAGCCAAAAATAATATCATCTACATAAATTTGAACAAGCATAAGATGATTCCCAACTTTCTTGCGAAATAATGTGGGGTCAACTGATCCTTGTTTAAATTTAGATTGTTTCAAAAAATTTGTAAGTGTTGCGTACCAGGCTCTTGGTGCTTGTTTTAACCCATAAACTGTTTTGTCTAGTATGTAAACATGATCAGGATGTTCCTCATTTATAAATCTTGGTGGTTGTTCAACATAAACTGTTTCTTCTAGTTCTCCATTTAAGAAAGCACACTTAACGTCCATTTGAAAAACATCGAAGTCTTTGTGAGCTGCACCAGCTAAAAATATGCGAACTGCTTCGAGTCTTGTGACATGAGCAAATGTTTCTTCATAGTCTATTCCTTCTTGTTGCGAATAGCCTTTAACAACTAGTCTAGCTTTATTTCAAATAATATTGCCATCTTTGTTGGTTTTATTTTTGAAAAGCCATTTTAATCTGACAATCGAAACATCAGAAGGTTTAGGAATTAATCTCCAAACCTTGTTTCGTTCAAACTCATCCAGTTCAGATTGCATAGCAACAAACCAATCTGAGTGTTCCATAGCGTTCTTTACTGTCTTTTGCTCTATTTTCGAAATAAAAATATTAAACATACATAATTCTTGTTTCGAATTCAGTACCTCATTTTTCGCACGAATTTGAGCTCTTGTTAACACACCATCTTGTGGATTCCCAATCACCTGTTCTTTGGGATGATTCCTTGTCCATTTCTCAAGTGGTGGAAAATCAGGATTGTGTTGGGCTGAAGTTCTGTTTTATGTTGCGTCTTTTGGGCTCGTTAGTTTAGCCTTTTTATTCTCCGGTTTGGGCCTGTCCAACCGAGAGTCTTTTATGTATTGTATATAAGTTAACGCTTGCATGCATATTAGGTTAAGATTCAAGATTTCAGTTTTAGCATTCCAGAGTTTTACGATATTGCTCTCTTGTAATCTTCCAATCCTTTACAGTTGATGTTCTTAATCGAGCTCTTCTAAGGATTTTATTTAATCATTCGACACGTTTGATTCAAGCTGTTTGTTCTTATTGTTGCGTTCTGCCTTGTTGTTTATATTGTGTTCTTGCAGTTTCATATTCATATACTTGTTCAAGATCTAATCGATCTTTATAGATTAAAAGTTGTTTTAATACTATCAATTGGTATCAGAGCAGGAGGCTGTGTAATCGATACACATCTTTTCTGTGAAAAAGATTTCCATTAGGGTTTTCCGCAATCATCGATATTTATTGAGCCGTCATCTTAATTGACGTATCTTAGTATTTATTGTTTTGCCCTAATCTGCTTTATTACAAGTCTGATCTTTGAACATGTTATTACGATCATAATGGACGTAACGCAATCAAACCCTATTAATATTTCCAACAACATTGGTTCGACGACAAAAATTCCAATCTTATACACCCATGACTATGAAGTGTGGGCACATCATTTTGAAGATTACGTGATTGGATCGGAGGACAATGGTTTTCTCATATGGGAAGCCATTATCAATGGACCGTTTTCTCATTCCGCGACATCCAGAGTTATTAAGACGCAAAGAGAATACAACGATCTGCTTAAGGACGTGACGAATATTGCACAAGATGAGAAAGACAAATTCCAGTGCAATATTAAGGCACTGAGGTTGATCAGATTCGCCCTTCAGTCCGACACTTTCAGACTGGTCAGCTCATGCACTACGGCGAAGGAAGTGTGGGATAGACTTCGCGAACTGTACTCCACAGACGAAGATCTTGAACATTCCATCCAAACCTTGCTTCTATCTGAATTTGGTGAATTCAGGCAAGGGGCTGAAGAAACTGTGACCCAGACGTTTGATCGCTTCAATCATCTTCTCAGCAAGATGATCAAACACGACATTGAAAGGAAGCTCATCGAACAAAAGGTTACTTTCTTGAACGGACTGCGATCTGAATGGAGAGCAGTTGTTTCCACCGTCAAAGCACATGAACAATTTAAATCATACTCTTTGGCAAAACTGGTGGGTATTCTAAAGTCCCAAGAGAAGATTGTGGTTCAAGAGAAAAATGTTGTCTCTAGTCTTGGTTCGTTGGCCCTCCTATCTAAAAGTAAAGCTGTGATGGAGGATGAAGAGCTCAATTTAGAAGAATATGACCTCTCAACTGAGGATTATGCCATGATGGTATCCAATCCTAAGAGGTTCATAAAGAAGAGATTTCCCAACAACAAAAACCGAAACTGGCAGGGGAGTTACAGCTCTGAAAAGGCGAACAATGAACCGAAGGCTGAGGAGTCCAAGAAGGAACCGAAGGCAGATGGCGATTCTGGAGTAAGCTGTTTTTACTGTGGTGGCAAGAACCACTATGCTAAGGACTGTGTTCTTAAAAAGATGGCTGAAAAGGATGACGGAAAGGATGAGGAAGCCGTGCTGCAGAAGAGATTGGATGAGTTGAGAAAGAAAAAGTCTACCGCTAACCCTTCTATTAATGCTCTTATTGTGCAGGGTTCGGTTAACGACAATGAGTTCGGTAGCACCGAAGTTTGGTCTACTGACTCAGAAGACGAAGAAGTGAGGAAGCCTACTCATGGAAAGGTTTATATGGCTAAGGAGGAAAGCAGTGGCGGAAAATGCTTCATGGTGTCAAGCGCATCTCAGATGAGGGGATACAATACCGATGGAGGAAGCAATGGACCGAAGGTGCAGGAAGATATGTGCTTCACGGCCAAACCACTCAGCCAACAGTTCAATGAGCTTGATGAACTGATAAAGAAGGTACAATCTGTTTTCATTTCATCTAAAGTACCATCATCCTCATATGAGAAAGAACTAAAAAACGTTAACACAAGAATTTCTCATTTAGATAGTAGCTTAACTCAAACTCGAGTCACCAATTCTAACCTGACTGATCAATTAAGCAGGGTGGCGTCGAAGAGTGAGGAGCGGCGTATGTGGATTGAGTTAAAAGAATCGGAATTAATTAAAGTCAAAGACGAAAACATTTATTTGCAGAGAGACAATTTGAAATTGTTAAAACAATGAAATGTTTTTTGTTTAATAGCTAAACGTTTATATTCCAATATTACTCAGCTTCACTTAGACTGTGAGATAGGCAAGAAGATCCACCGCATGATTTTACCATTCCTAGAATTCAAGGAGGATGAAATTGATGCCGAAGCTTACAATTGTGAAAGTGTGATTTCGTCTGATGATGTCAACCCAACTTATCAGATTGGACTGGACAAAATTGAGTCCTTCATTAAATCCAAAGACCATAAGGACATGCTCAAAAATCTTTTGGACGAAAATGACAGACTTAAACTGAGAACCGAAACCATACAAAAGTTTGACTCTCTAAACGCCAAAGTAAGCTCAGAAAATAAAATCGATGTTGAAAATGCATCTGAGCTTAACGAGGACGAAAACATGAGTGAAATTTCTGTAGAGGATACGGTTGACTGCTCAGAATTTGTTAAAAGCGAAACTAAAAACCACAAAAATCTTATTTCTGAAAATTCAGTAGAATTCGCTAGATTGTCCCAACAAAAGTCCCCGAAATTAGTAGAAAAGGCTGTTGTGTATCAAAAGGTCAGGACCACTCCGAATCAGGTATACAAAGTGACTGGAGTAACCGAACATCAAACAGCTGAACTCACGGCTATTGTTAACGAAGACAATGCTGATGGCTGTGATGAGTTCTTCTGGGAAGCTCCTATTGACAATGGAAATGAAACCGTCGGACTATCTGAAAGAACCTCATGGATGAAGAAAGGGAGATACATACGTGAACCCTTGAACAAGCCTGATAATTTCAGTGAACCAAGCACAAGTGGTACAAAAGACACTCCTCAAGAGGTTGATCGTTTAGCGAAAGAAGACATTCCTTCAACGCCAACAGCTCGAAGTGAAACTTCATCAGATACTCCTTCCACTTCCTCAGGGCAAACTGAATCTTCTTCAGATATTCCCTCTGCTCCCTCGGTTCAAAGAAAAACTCCTAAAGTTCAAAAGGAATCAGCAAAGGCGACATCAAAAGCGAAAGCGAATGTTCTTCATCAACCTAAACAGATGAGGGATAAAAAGATAGAAAGGAACCTAAGATACAGGAAAAACCTTTCTGAAAGGAAACAATTCTGGCACTTCCAGAATGCATACTATTCACACAAAGACAAGAATCTGAAGTATGAAAACTATCCCGTAAGAAAGCCTGATAATTCCAACAACCGAAAGTCAAGGTTCGGTTCGCAAGAAGATACCAACCGAAAGTCAAGGTTCGGTTCGCATGAAAATACCAACCGAGAGCAAAGGTTCGGTTCTGAAAAGGATTTCAACCGAAACCAAAGGTTCGGTTCCAAGAACAACTCCAACCGAACTCAGAGGTTCGGCTCTGAAGTCAGACGAGAACAAGACTCAAAGGTTAAACCCACCAACGATCAAAAGCAAAAGGGTCACCTAGAGTCATCAGCAAGGAAGTCCTCCCCATCCAAATTCTCTCGTTCTAACTCTTCTCGTCATTCTACTTCTACTCATTCATCTCCATCTTGCTCTAAAGCTAATCCCACTCTTCCTCAAAAACCTCATTCATCAGCTGAACAGAAGGGAAAGCGAAAGGTCGATGAATCCAAGCCTGAGCCCACAGGAAACCAACCTAATCTTAACAAAATAAAAGTATTCACCATTAAAAAGAAAGATGAAACAACTTTAATTAAAAGAACATATCTTGTTGACATCTCTCTAACTATTCCTGTTCCCATGAAAACCTCACATGGACCCAAGAAACTTTGGGTTCCTAAATCTGCTTAATTTTTGCAGGTTATAAGTGACGAGCAGTTTGACGAAGAATGGTACATCGACAGTGGCTGCTCGCGTCACATGACAGGGAGGAAAGAGGAACTCAGGGAATACAGATCTCTTGCAAATGGTGGCAACGTTAAGTTTGGAAATAACTCTTTCGGCACCATAAAGGGATATGGGATGATAACGAATGGTGATTTTACCATTAGGAAGGTGGCCTATGTAGAAGGACTTCAACACAACCTCATCAGTGTATCTCAGCTTGTTGGAGGTACAGGTCTCAAAGTTTCATTCGATGATGAAGGTTCTGAAATCATAGAGAAAAAGACAAAGAAAGTGATTCTGAAGTCAGAGCGAAAGGGTGAAATGTTTCCGCTGAACATGAAACCCATCAAAGGAAACCCAGCAATATGTCTGCTATCAAAAGCTCAATCCGACGAAAGCTGGTTGTGGCACAGAAGACTCTCTCATCTCAATTTCAAAGATATTAACCGACTTGTCACTGGAGGTCATGTTAGGGGTCTTCCATTGCTCAAGTTTGACAGAGAGCATTTATGTGCTGCATGTGAAATGGGAAAGCAGAGTCGTCAAAGTCACCCATCCATAATTAACACAAAAGTTGTTGAACCACTCGAATTGCTCCATATCGATTTGTGTGGTCCTTCATCTATTGAAAGCATCGGTGGTAGCAAGTACATTCTTGTTGTCGTTGATGACTTCTCTAGATTTACATGGGTGTTCTTTCTAAAGCTCAAATCTGAAGCGACTCAAAAGCTGAAAGTGTTTATCAAGCAAATTGAAGTCCAGCTCAAGAAGGTCGTTCGCAACATCAGGAGCGACAATGGTCTCGAATTCAAGAACAGGGAGTTTGAAGCGTTTCTTGCAGAAAAGGGAATTAGCCATAATTTCTCAGCTCCCTATACACCACAGCAGAATGGAATAGTCGAAAGAAAAAACCAATCTCTGTGTGAAGCTGCCCGAACTATGTTAAGTTTCGCTTCCTTACCTCTTTATTTTTGGGCTGACGCTATTTCTGCTGCTTGTTATACACAAAACAGGTCCTATCTCAACAAGCGATTCACGCTCACACCATATGAGATATTAAACAACAGGAAGCCCAATGTGAAATTTTTCCACGTTTTTGGCTCAAGGTGTTTCATCTTTAACTCTAAAGAACACCGCAACAAGTTTGATGTCAAAGCTGACGAGGGAATCTTTCTGGGTTACTCACTCACTTCAAAGGCGTACAGGGTCCTAAACAAACGATCAAGAAGGATTGAAGAGACATACTATGTGACCTACGACGATAACTATGTCAAGAAGCTACAGGCCATAGATGACACTGCCAGTGAAATCTTTCCTCAAACTGGCCAAGTCACTGTCTCAATCGCCAATCTGTACGAAAATTTTCTGGAACTATTTGACGAACCTGAAAAAGCTTCTCTCTCCGAAGCAGGTGCAGCCGATAACAAAATAGATCATATGAAGCAGATTGTCGAAGATGCTGCAAGAAGAATGCATGAAGAAGAATCGCCTACTACTGAATCTCCAACCAACAATGCTTCAGTCGAGGGGGAGCCAAGTTCTCATGTCGAGGGGGAGCCTAGCTCACAAGTCTAGGGGGAGCCAAGCTCTACTACTTCAACCGAAGGTCCTTCATCAACCGAAGGTAACTCTCCAACCGAAGATGCACCTCCAAACGAAGGTGCTTCAATGCCTGATAATCCAGCACCACAAGAAACCCCTGAACCTCATGTTTGTCAACACTCATCAATTGAGGGGGAGCATGATGATATGACGCTTGATTTTGATAGCCAATCCGAGCACGAAGAGATGATCAACGCTGAACTAGATCCATCCTTTGATCCGAATTACCCTCCTCTTACAAAATGGACCAGAGATCATCCTATCTCTCAAGTAGTTGGTGATGTATCTGAAAAGGTTCTGACCCGATCTCAACTGAAGGCAAAACAGACATCCTTATTCTCAAAAGTTGAGTTTTGTATGTTTAACTCATTTGTATCAAAAGTTGAACCGAAGACAGTGAACACTGCCCTCGATCACTCTGATTGGGTTCAAGCAATGCAAGACGAACTAAACGAGTTTGAGAGGAACAAAGTCTGGCGCCTCATTCCAACTCCTCCGAATGCTTCAGTTGTTGGACTCAAATGGGTTTTTAGAAACAAAATTGACAAGGAAGGTAATGTCATGAGGAACAAGGCTCGTCTGGTTGTCAAAGGATACTGTCAGGAGGAAGGGATAGATTACGAAGAGACGTTTGCTCCAGTAGCTAGGCTAGAATCGGTTAGAATATTTCTGGCCTATGCTGCTCACAAAAACTTTGAGGTCTTCCAAATGGACGTCAAGTGCGCATTTCTCAATGGAGAACTTGAAGAAACGGTGTATGTGGAGCAACCTCCTGGGTTCGTGAACGAAAAATATCCAAATCATTGCTACATTCTGGATAAAGCTGTGTATGGCCTCAAACAAGCTCCGAGCGCCTGGTATGAAACGCTTACAAAATTTTTAAAGATGTCCAAATTCAAACAAGGTTCGGTTGACCCAACCTTCTTTCGCAAAAAGGAAGGTAACCACCTTATGATAGTTCAAATTTATGTCGATGACATCATCTTTGGCTCTACGAATCCCAGCTTAACAACTGAATTCAGAAAGTTGATGGAGACTAAGTTTGAAATGAGCTCAATGGGTCCTATTAATTTTTTCCTTGGTTTAAATATAAGACAGGGACCTGAAGGCATCTTTATCAATCAGGAAGCTTACACAAAGACTCTCCTAGCAAAGTTCGGCATGATGGGAGACTCAAAAGTCAAAGTCCCTATGGCATTCGGCACCAAACTTACCCCTTCACTGGATAAACCGGCTGTCGACATCACGCTCTATCGTCAAATGATTGGCTCACTGATGTATCTAACTGCTAGCAGGCCTGATATCATGTTCTCTGTATGTTATTGTGCTCGATTTCAGGCTAACCCACGCGAACCTCACATGCTGGCAGTGAAGAACATCCTACGCTATCTTAAGCGAACCGCCTCCTTAGGTCTATGGTATCCATCTAACTCTTGCTTCTTCGTTCAAGCCTATTCTAATGCTGACCTTGGAGGATGTGGACTCGACCGCAAAAGCACAACTGGTGGCTGTCAATTTCTTGATGGGAAGTTGGTCAGCTGGCAATCAAAGAAACAAACATGTGTGTCGCTGTCTACTGCTGAAGCGGAATACATTGCCGCTGCATCCTGCACATCACAAGTGATTTGGATCCAGAGTCAACTTCGAGACTATGGACTCAATATGAAGAAGATCCCTCTATATTGTGACTCTGAAAGTGCAATTAGGATCTGTCATAACCCGGTGCAACACTCTAAAACCAAACACATAGCACTGAGGTATCACTTCATCAAAGATCACGTGGAAGATGGAAATGTCGAAGTTCACTTTGTAAGAACCACTGATCAACTGGCTGACGTCTTCACCAAAGCTCTTCTAGAAGCATCATTCAATAAAATTTTGCAAGGGCTAGGTATGATGGAATCAGAGTCAGTACCTCACACTACCTCTCGATCTCAAACGTAAGAAGCGAATCCAACCGAACGTTCGGGTTCGGTTCAACCATTTCACTCGCTCATTTCTTCAAAGGTAGTTTCTCCATATTGTATATTTCTAGTGCAAAATTTGTTTTTCTTTATGTAAAAAGTTTTTTTTTTGCATATCTAAACCCCTTGGTTTCTTAAAATTTTTTCCAAAACCGAAACCTCCAGAAGGTTCGGGTTCGGTTTTCCAAAATTTTAGTGAACCGAAACCAACCGAAGGTTCGGGTTCGGTTTTCCAAAATTTTAGTGAACCGAAACCAACCGAAGGTTCGGGTTCGGTTTTTCAAAATTTTCCTGAACCGAAACCAACCGAACGCTCGGGTTCGGTTTTTCAACTTTTTCCAACCGAAACCAACCGAACGTTCGGGTTCGGTTTTTCAATTTTTTTTCTTTTTTCTCTTCTCTATTCCAAAGTTTTTTTTTAATTCAATTTCAAAAACTCCAAAAATATTTTAATTTTTTGTTTTGTGTGCTCATTCGTTTATAGGGATATATTTGATAACTTACTTAACTGTCCCTAGAAGCATGCTGCTGTATGTGTCCCAAGCCTCATAAGATTTTGAATAATGGCCTTCATGACCTGGTATACACAAACCTTGTCTTCCCAATAAGGCTAACTCATTTATTCTAATCATGAGCTACCTCACTCTTTTCTCACATGAGTTTAGAGTCTCCTGCTTGGTCCTTATGTTCGCAGCAGAGGTACTATGTCTTCTTTCACCATCCCCATTACACTTCTCCATAACATTCGTATCCTCACTGTAACCCTTGAGACTCTCAGCAACTACCACTGAGGTTTATGGTTACACAACATCTGTGTTTATGATCCTAGCTTCGTGCCACTACGAGCTGAGTGAAACCCAAAATTCAACACCAACGAATTGACGGTGACCAATTAACTTGATCAAGTTTTCACCAATGAATTAACGAATGTACCTTCATGAAATCTCATTTTTTTCCTCTTTGCGTGGTTCCAATGAAATTGCTACACACCATGACATTTCTTCCCAAGGGATCCAGTTTTAAATTTTTATCTGAGATTTCATATTAATCCAAGCCACTACAAAATTAACTCAAACCTACTTGTTCAACAGACTACACTGGTCTCACAAGTACTTTGTTCACGTTCGTTCTTATATCAGGAATTGAATTGTTGAATCAAAGCGAAACCACCCTTAATTTGCCTTATTTAAAGAAGCCTTTCAATATTTATTGATAAATGTTTGATCGAAATTCAACGGGATTCCACACTAACACTTTGAGGTCTCTCTTGACCTTGAAGGAAGAGATTCGTGCCCGGGATCATCAGTTTCGTGTCATAATTGACATCACAGATCATTCCAAAAAGAGTTGCTTTATTTCTTAATCTTTTACACTCTTTGCACGAAAATCCTAGATTTTCAAAAATTCCGTTACTAATTATTTTACAGGCTGGATAATTAATGGATGGTTAATACTGAAGATGTGGTTGCCAATAATCCATGTGGGCATTTTATTCAAAAGGTGGCGTTTAAAAGAAAAGGGATAAGTTCAAAAGGTTGCTGACGCGGCGGGAGTTCAAAGGATAAGATATTCAAACGACGGTAAAAAGGAGGGCGCGTGAATTTGAAGAAGCCACGCTTTTTCTGACACTTATTGGACGTGTGTGCAGTATTGAAGCGTCATCCATCTGGCATTAATGGCGCGTGTGGAAATGGAAACGGTTTCTCTCTCTGAACCGGCGCATATTGGGCGGCGTGATCCTAGGAATCTGACACTCTCTCTCCTACGTGATCATCGCACGTCCCAACTGTCACCAATCTGTCACTCAAAAACCCTTCCGTATTTCAATAAGAGATTTGAAACGATTTTTCTCTCTCCTGTTACCTACTATAAAAAGCCATCCACACCACCTTTTACCTCTTTACTGCCCCCATAATTCCCAAAGCAAAATTACTCCCAAAACTCTCTCCCGGTCATCTTCTTTTCCACACCTGCAACAATGGCTGAATCTTCATCCGTTCATGCTACTTCTCAGATTCTTCCCATCAGACCTCAACAATGCCATGTCATTGATCTGAACCCACTAGCCTATGATCCCTACATGTCGCCGGTTATCGAATGCCTCAAGTTCTCCCAGCTTGCTCCGGCATTGTCCAGAATTGAAACGGTGCCAATGGTGGCTCTATCTCAGGTCTATGCGACGGCCTACTACGACAAGGGCGTCGACCGGATATTTTTCGAAGTGGCGGAACACAAGACGTCGATTTCTCGTCCCCGCTTCTGCACCATGCTTGGGTTTGCTGCAGACCCATCGCGTATTAACCCGGAGACGATTCCGGTTGGTATGTTATACAGCATGTTCTACAACATGGGCTACACGGAAGTTCTAACCTCCGTCGCAAGGTTCAAGAAGTCATGCCTACCGCCCCTGTGGAATGGGTTATTTACAGTTCTCTTCAAGGGACTGTCTGAGAGGAGCTCAGGATCGGACGGGGCCAGTCGTCTCTTCCTGTCAATCTTGTATGGGGTGTACAACGGGATCAACCTCGATTATGGGTCTGTCCTTTGGCAACAACTGATTCAGAGCCTTTCTTCCACTTCTCGACACTCTGAAGTGTCGCTGGCCCGGTTCTGGATCTTGATCACAAGATGGGCCATGGACAGGTTTGAGGTCCCAACTGCTGACCGTGCACCGATGTCTTCTGTTGGTACGTTCCATACCAAGAAAATCATCGTATCCGATGCATCGAAATTCTCCTTCATTGGCTCTATCCCGGAGTCGATGTACGGTAGTGTGCCATCAGACAGCAGTATGATCAAGGCGATCAAGGAGTTAGGGTCATCTGGTCCGAGGGAACTGACACCGGACATGCTGCGATCAATTCATGATGCCGACAAACCGGTGGCCAGGGGTAAGAAGGCAGACAAGGGGAAGAAACCATCCAAAGCCCCAAAACCTTCTCCCAAGAAGCGCAAACAACCGAAGGCTGCTTCGTCACCACAACCGAAAAGGAGGAAGACCCAACAAAAGCGAAAGCTAGTCCTTCCCTCCTCATCAAGTGAATCCGAAGGTCAGAGTTCGGACTTTGAGGGATCCCAAGGAGACGAATCTCCACAAAGAGGCAACACACCCCCTCGGTCCCCAACCCCGGAGATGGAACTTCACCAATCCCCAGTTCCTTCCCCTCCACCCACAATTCCTATTTCCATTCCCACCATAAACCCTACTATACCACCAACCTCATTCCCTATACCACCACCCATATTCACCACCTCAACCGAAACACCACCTGTTACCGAAACCCCACCTGTAACCGAACCTCCACAAACCGAAACCCATACACCACCACCACCCGAAACTAACCCCCCACCCACTCAACCTGAACCAACCAAACCCATAACACCCCCAGCTTCACCACCACCTCAATCTCCAGAAGACGCCACCGATGGCGATGATCAATATCTTGGTGGTGACCACCTGAACTTTGATTCGGTCTACTATAGTCCGTTTCCAGTTCAAAGTGATGAGGAGGATGATGCTCCTGTGACAAAGAAGCATCTCCGCGAGCTGAACGAGAAGGTTGATCAACTTCTCGCCTCCTCTTCCAATCAGCAGTCATCCTTATCTGAAGCTGCTCTTCAGAGGATAGTTGATGCCTTCTCTAGGGCTCAACATGACTCAGTGGCCTCAGCTACTGCTGCGATAGACGCCTCCACCCGAGCTTGTGAGGCAGCGACCGAAAAAGTCGATAAACTATTCCATGACGCTACAATCCTGCTGCAGTCTATGCAGCAAAGCGCCGAAGCCACCAAAACAACTCTGGAACCAGTTGTTAATCAATTGGCCCAGTTTGTAAAGACGGAGTTATCCTCGTTCGCTACCCTCAGACAAAACCTTAGCGACGACAACTCGGCACTCCGTGCCTCCATCGATGCCCGCTTGGCAAAGCTACAAGAGGATCTTGCGGCTGAAAATTCACTGATGGACGTCCTGGCGAGTAAGACTACTGCCCTCAAGGTCAAGAGCACCCAACTTTCCAACTCCGAACAACAATTGGAGGCTCTTCGATCCGAAAGGGAAGTCATCAAGACGTGTGTTTCGGATGTCCACGCCGCTCTATCCAACATCCTGGAAGCACACGACCCCATCCTCAATCACTCGGTGAGGCGTACCCTCGCTGAGAAAATCTCTCCGGCCATGGACCTCTTGAGTAAAATTGAAGGCCTACCCAGTTTCGTGTGCATTCCGAAACAAGGGGGAGATGAGAAGAAAGGATCGAAACCACCTCCTTCCTCAAAAGCAACTCACACAACCGAACCACCCCCAACTGGTCATGCCTCGGGTTCGGGTGTGAAGGACAAAGGCAAAAACATAGCAGAGGGAGGAGATGACGATGAAGATGAAGACAAGGAGACTATTGCGGACATGTTAAAGAGAAAGAACAGTCGCAATACTGATGACGATGTCAGTCGTGTGGCACGTGAAGCTGAAGAAGCCGAATGTAAACAAAAAGAAGCCAACGATCTCCTTGAGAGCCGAAAGCTACTCTTCCCTGCCTGGACCAGGGATCGTTTGATAAAGGAGGCCATAGAAACTCCAAGCACACTATGGCTCGAGCCGGTGATATCGTTCGACTGCAACAACTCGGTCGATTCGCAATTTGATATGCCGTTGACTCGAAAGGCGTTCATCTTCCACGCCTTCTCCAACATTTTCGAAGTCCCGCATCCGAACGATGAGCTTGACAGGGAGCTCATTGACTTCTACCTGGAGGCCGCTCGCCCTCAATACCTTACATGGAGCGCCCAGAAGATTGTCAATGTTCGAGTGATGAAGCCGTTTGCCGTGGGGAGATTCACAAACGTCAAGTTCAAGCTTATCCGAGGATCTGCAAGAACTGCTCACATGATCTCTCTGGCGGATCTGCCCAATCTGAACCCTCATGATTGGATAGTCTTGTACAACATCTTGCTGACAAACGAAGCCGAATATGGTCCCATCTTAGACCATGTCAAAAGGATGCTGGCATGCTATATCATGGAGGTGGCCCTAATGGATCAGGAGGTTGCCACAGTGTTTAAGAAGAAACCGAAAGTCAAGCCTGTGGGATCGGCCAGTGATCTAAACACGATGAAAATGGGCAAGATAGATTCGAGGCGAAACTCTGTGATGTTCACCAGAGCTGAAGGACAGAAATGTCTGTTCGCGTTAGCTGACAAGCACCTCTACACCACTACCTGCTTGGAACACGTCCTATCAATCGTCAAGCGGTGTAAGGACAATTCGGCTGATGACATCAAGTACTTTGAAGATATGATCAATTGGTACATCCGGTTTAGACAGACCATCCTTTCCATAACCAAATGTCTGTTTAGTACCGTGAAGAAGAAGGTACCTGCTTCAGCCGCCGGCCCAAGTACGAAGTGAAGGTCTCGCTCCAAATTGACGCAAAGGGGGAGATTGTTGGGCTGAAGTTCTGTTTTATGTTGCGTCTTTTGGGCTCGTTAGTTTAGCCTTTTTATTCTCCGGTTTGGGCCTGTCCAACCGAGAGTCTTTTATGTATTGTATATAAGTTAACGCTTGCATGCATATTAGGTTAAGATTCAAGATTTCAGTTTTAGCATTCCAGAGTTTTACGATATTGCTCTCTTGTAATCTTCCAATCCTTTACAGTTGATGTTCTTAATCGAGCTCTTCTAAGGATTTTATTTAATCATTCGACACGTTTGATTCAAGCTGTTTGTTCTTATTGTTGCGTTCTGCCTTGTTGTTTATATTGTGTTCTTGCAGTTTCATATTCATATACTTGTTCAAGATCTAATCGATCTTTATAGATTAAAAGTTGTTTTAGTACTATCAGATTGAATTCCAATGGTGTATCTTCGTACATATCTTCATTTAAGGGGCAGACTTCATCTCTTCTATTCTCTTCACTTACACCTTACACTTCTGCTGAGTCTAACGAGGCTCAGGTGCGGAGCCTTCCACTGTCACTGTGGACCGAGACTACGCAAATTTAATTCATGAAATTCATCATTTTCATCAAGATTAATTGTCTCTGTTTCATCATGCTCCCCCTCAACATGATGTTCATCTTGATTCTCCCCCTCAAAATGATGTTCCTGTTGATCATTTAAAGGTAATTGCGAATGCTCCCCCTCAACTTGATGACTCATAGTTTCATTCTCCCCCTCGAAAGTTTGCTCTCCCTGTATATTTGTGGTCGTATGCTCCCCCTCCATACGAACTTCAGGCACACTTTTGCAAGATATTGAATTTGTATTAAGTGTTGAATCATCAGTATGTTTTGAGGATTCTGATGTTTGATTATCAGGAGCATGAACTTCCGCATCAATGGCCCTGTCAGGAATTCCAAAAATTAAGTCATAATCAAAATCATTGATATCTGAATATTCAATTTGAGTATCTGAATAAACAAGAATTGATTTATTTTCAAATTTACTATCCGTTTGTTTAAGATAGTAATCATCGAAGGTTAAGTTGAAAATTTCTTCAACTTTTCTTGTTCGCTTGTTTAACACCCTGTATGCAACTGAATTTTGCGAATATTCTAAGAATATGCCTTCATCAGCTTTCGCTTGGAACTTGGTCAAATTATCTTTTAGATTCATTATAAAACACCTGCAACCAAAAACATGGAAAAATTTTACATTAGGTTTTCGATTGTTGAGTATTTCATATGGAGTAATACTGAATCTTCGATGAATGAATGAACGATTCTCAGTAAAATATGTAGTCGACACAGCTTCAGCCCAAAGATATTGAGGTAAGTTCGCATATGTTAATTAGCATGGTCCTTGCCGCTTCGCATAGAGACCTGTTTCTTTTTTCAACAACACCATTTTGTTGTGGAGTATATGGTGATGAGAAATTATGCGAAATGCCTTTGGCTGTGAGATATGAATCCAGCGTTTGATTTTTAAACTCAGAACCATTGTCACTTTTAATTCTACGAACATTCTTTTTAAGACTCATCTCAATCTTTTTGATAAAATCAATCATCGTCTGAGCAACTTCAGATTTTAACCTGAGAAAGAATACCCATGTAAATTGAGAAAAATCATCAATAATAACTAAAATGTACTGCTTTTTATTGATTGTACCAAAGGTTCCACGAATTTTGAATCTATCACAATTGGATGACCATTTCTATGTTGTTTTCCTTGTTCACAAGCTGCACACAAAGTATCATTGTCAAATTTCTCGAACCAAATCTTCAGTGACAAGCTTGTTAATATTGCGAAAGTTCAAATGAGACAATCTTCTATGACAAAGCCAGCTAACATCATTAGAGGCCTTCGACAATAGACACACTTCAGGTTTGCCCACAATCGGTTTGATGTCGAGTGTGAACATTTCTCCATATCTTTTGGATTTGAGAAGTACTTCATTTGTCTCTACTTTCGAAATGCTACTTCCTTCTTCATTGAACACAACCTGATTTCTAGTACCCACAACAAGTTGCAAAACACTAACCAAGTTATGTTGAAGACCTTCGACATAAGCAACCCGGTTAATTGTGAATTGTCCATTTGTGACTTTTCCATAACCTTTCACTTGAAGCTTGTGATTATTTCCAAATTTGACTACTCCAGCATTTTCCAGCTTCTATAATCTCGCAATTTTTCCTTTCTTCCAGTCATGTGACGAGATCAACCACTATCAATATACCATTTCACATCATATTGCTCGTCACATATCACCTCCATTTAATGAAAGAATTTAGGAACCCAAGACTTGTTGGGTCCTTCATTAGTAGCATTGAACAAATTCTTTGAATTTAAAAACCACGTTTTCACTTTGTCTGTGACACTATCGATTAAATCAACATCATCAGATCTAGATATTGAAATATAGTTGTTCAATAGTTTTGGATTTCAATTGACTTTCACCTCATCCTTCACAACCTTCGCAACTTTCACAACTGGTTTCCACTTTTGTACTGGAACTTGCGAATCATGAGATGATGAACTACCAGTAGAAGACTCGTTCACAAACTTGTCGAATGCAGTCTTTATATGTTGCTTTGAAAACATTCCATTTTGGTATTGTTTTCCTTGCCCTTCAAGCCAATTGTTGATCGTATATACATCAGATTTTCCTTTTTTATACGAAACTTTGGTTGGTTTTGTGATCGAAGGATTAGGAAAATTTGGTTGTTTGGGTGAAAATTTTGGTTTTGTTTGAGTTTTGACATTCAAAGTTGGTGAATTATTCGTTAATTTTCTAACATTTTTAAACTTACGATCATTGACAAAATTTTGCGAAGTCTCAAATTTTCTAATGTTGTCAAATTTTTGAACAGATTCATCCTTATTTTTCATTGAAATTCTGTCAACAGAATATATTGGTTTGTGAAAACTTATATCCTTTTGTTTGTTTGTTCTCTGAAATTTTGATGGTTTTGTTCTTGGAATTTGTGCTTTCGCAACTTTAGGTTTATCATTAGACACAACTTGCCAAAAGATTGCTTTTCTTGCTTTTCTTTTTGAAACATTGTTTTCTTTTGAATACTTTCCAACCACCAACTTAAATTCAGGAGAATTCAATTTCACTTCCATCTTTGGTTTTTCATCTTTTTCAAAAACTTTGTTTTCTTTTTCACTTTTAACCATCCATTTTTGTGATGATTTTTGGCATTGAAAAACATAAGAGTTTTGAGTTAAATTGTTTTCTACCGTATTTTGATATGCAATGAAACCTTCGGTAGTTGACCTTTTGTTGTCATTTTCAACCATTTTGTTGAATTCAGGCTTGATTTCCTCAACATTTCCAGCTGTGATGAAGACTTGATTTGGAAAAACCGTGTTATCAGTGCATGTAAAATTCGGATATACCACAGTGTTGGTTTCCAAATAATGTGCACCTTTGTCATTAAGAACTTTGTCGAATTCTTTTGTATCACCAAACACTTGATTAACAACAACACGTTGAGGTGATTCATGCGAATCTTTCACTTCTTCTTCGTCTTCATCAGTGTCATCTGACTTACAGCTTTCAACTTCCACATTGTCAAAGTCACAAGTTTGCGAAGTAGAGGGTTTATCATTTTCATCCTTCACTATCAAATCAACTATCATTTCTTTACCTTTGACCTTAGATTTTATATTAATGATAGACAATTGAGAACAATCAACCTCTTCTTCCTCTTCGATCTCATTGATTTCACTCACATTATCTGAATTGTCATCGACATCAGCATAATTGTGTTGAGAATCAAGAGTTGAAGTTTCAGTTTTCTTTAAGATTTTCACTTGTTCATTCATTGTCAAACTTTCATTAACTATATTAACCAATTCATTCTCATTCAAAAATTCATCAATTTTGACAATACCATATGCGAATCTATCATCAGGTATTTTGTCAAATTGAGCAATAGTATTCTCGCAGTCATAAGAAACAACATCAACTTTTTAGCGTTTAAATTCAAGAAAAGGTAGTAGTTTCCTATGTTGTTCTTTACTTATCTCAGATGAATGATGTAAACCTGTTAACTTCACATATAAACGTTTAGCAGAGTTACAATAAATGTTTCGTTGTGCTTGTAACAACCTAACTTCTTTATCAAGGTTGTCCCTATCACAATTTACATTTGTCATTTGTAATTCAAGTTTATCTACTCTGCTTCGTTTTATTTCTAATTGTCTTCTTGTCTCAACTAGTTGCGAATTTAGATTTTGTACTTCAATACTAGCAGACATAATAACAACATCAAAATAAGCAACAATATCATCAAATGAAGTTATTTCAGCATCATAAGCAGATAAAGGAATATTAAAGGATTCAAGAATAGTACGTACCTTAGTGGTCATTGGAGATTTATCGGTGGACTTGGACACAAAGCATCGTCCAGAAACATTCTCTTCGCAATTTTCTTCATAACTTGCGAACATTGCACCTTGAGTTGGGTGCCTAATCTCTTCATCATCAGATCCTTAAGACCAGATCTGATATGTTCCACTTTCTTCTTCTTCAGACTCTCCTTTCGCAACCAAAGACAATCATTTCGCCTTCGCATGCACCTCCTCAAGCTTCTCTGAGTAGTAGGCTTCGTCTTTGATTTTGCTCTTCTTCTCCTCTTTCTTCCTCAACATGCAATCAGTTGCGAAATGATTCGCACCATTATAGTAATGACAATCATTTCCAGAGTCACCTTTTAGTTTCTTCTCTGCTTTCGCATCTTTCTGCTTTTCTTCAACCTTCTCAAATTTCTTCTTCTCCTCACCTCCAGCTTTTATGAAACCACCCTTCGCATCAGTTTGCTTTTCTTTTGGATTGAAAGGCTTTTTGAAAAATTTATTCACTCTGTTGTTCGAATAAAATGCAACTACTTCATCATCTGAATTCATTAAGAAACCTTCATTGTCTGATTCTTCCTTCTCACCAACATCAATTTTAGTAACCTTCAAAACTAAAGCCAATGGACCTCCTAGACTCTGTTTTGATTCTTCAAACATTTATGTAACTTCGCTTTCTTGTGTTTTCAGCTGGTTGTAGAGATCATTCAAGGTGGAAGTATCAAAACTTTGTTGGTTCTTTATCATCATACTCACAGTACGCCACTCTTTGCGAAGACCCATGATGAATGTTAGATTGAATTCCATGAGAGATCTTGTGATTCCATACCTGCTGCAACGATAAACAAGCTCATACAGACGATCATACTAGTTTTCAATTGTTTCAGCATCCTTTTGTCTGAATTCCTTAAGCTCAACAAGACATTGCTTAACAGAATTGATCTTTGTCTTCTCACTTCCTTGATATTTCTCTTTCAGTGTGATCCAAATCTCCTTGGCTGTTTTACAACTACGAATGTAATTGTAAACCACAGGAGGCAGTGCACCACTTAGCTCCCTCATACATCTTTTCTAATTCTTCTTCAGGCGATTCTATTGTTCAGTAACATCGTTTAAAGAAGCAGATGCTCCAATTGATTGAACATTTACAGGAGGTAGAACTGTTCCATTGATACAATTCCAGAGCTCTTCATCAATTCCATTTAAGTAATCCTCCATCCTATCAGCCCACTGATCATATTACTCAGGGATTAACATTGGAATTTTGGTTGAAGAACCAAGCAAATGAGAGAAAGAAGTCATGGTATTCATGTTGAGGTTCGCCATTGATGAACATGAGAATTTTTCAGAAAAACTTGAAAAACTTGATGAATTTGTGAATTGATCAAATGAATTGATCACCGATTGCTAATCGATTACTCGACTAAACAATTCAAATGCAGAATCGATTCAAATATGAAGATCAAGAGAGATTTTCAGAACCAAACTGCGCGGAATTTTTTGTTGAGTAAAATCACTACTCAAAAAGCAAATGATTCTAAAACGAAAATCGGATCAATGCAGTTTGAATTTGGCTCTGATACCAACTGAAGAGAATTGTAATCGAGATTTAGAAAGCAATCATGATTATATGAATGAAAAGTAAGAACACAAGGAGTAAATATTAATCAGATCTTATATTGATGAAGAAACTGATTACAGACTTAAGCAGAGAAACATGCGAATGACTAGTGAATCACTCGTTGAATCAATCGTTTTTCTACTTCTAATCTCAGTCCCTATTTATTGGAAACATGAGTGTACAAAAAATATACTAAGTCCTTAACAATACGCTTCGCACAAATGAAGACTTAGTAAAATAATTAACATGCGAAACTAAGAACAGACACTTCGACTTTTATAATTTCTAGACTCTACAGGGTCCTAGCCTTAATATTTCATTTGGGTGACTTATTAAGGATTCTTCATCTAATTAAACTTGTCCGTCTTCATTTCAGATGTCTTCTAACACTACTACTGGCTCAAACCCTACATGCTCCTTTTCCCTCATGAACTTGTGTGGGAAAGTCACTTTTGATGGGTCTAACTTCAATGAATGGATTAGAAACGTCAGGATGATTACTCGCTATGAGAACAAGGAATATGTCCTTGATAAGGAGCTTAAGGTTATCAATGAGTCCACTGCTACTCCTGAGGAGGTTGCGGAGTACACTACACATGAGAGGGATGCTACCAAAGTATCCTGCATCATGTTGGCTACCATGACTCCCAAACTCTAGAAATCCTAGGAAGATTTCTACCCTTATGAGATGCACCTGGATCTGATGGATAGGTACCATCAGAGCGCGCATCAAGAGAGGTATGAAATCATCTACTCCATGATAACGACTAGGATGAAGGATGGTGAACCCATCACCGGTCACTTTCAAAAAATGCAAAGGTTCGTGGACCGGTTATTGAAGCTCAATGTTGACTTCCCTGAGGACTTGGCGATTAATATAATTCTCCATTCCTTACCTCCAAGTTATGATCATTTTCGTATGACTTATCATATGAAAAAGGAGGAGGTCACACTTAGCAAACTTCAAGGACTTTTAAGGACCGCTAAAAGTGGCCTTAAAGGTAAGTCGGCTATTACTTCTCCTCCTACTCCTACAGCAGCCCCTGTTCTGGCAATTGGGCAGGGAAAGGGGAAGAAGAGGAAGACCCCTTCGAAGGGTACTAAGGGGAAGTCCCTTAATGGATCCTCTTCAAGTGGGACCAAGAAAGGTCTCATTCCTTCTTCTTCAAACCCAAAGGAAGCACAATGCTTCTACTGCCACGAAAAGGGGCACTAGAAGTGAAGTTACCCCAAATACTTGCAAGATGTAAAGGATGGGAAAGTTAAACCCACCCATGCATGTATTTATACAATATTATCTAATAACTCATCTAATACTAACTCTTGGGTGCTTGATACACATTGTGGTATTCACATTCGTACTGATTTACAGGGCCTAAGAAGTAGTCAAGAAGTGGAGCACGGGAAGATAAACCTAATCATGGGAAATGGGAAAGCATCACTTGTAACCAAGATTGGAGTTTATTCTTTATTTCTTAATAATGGGTTGACTTTAGATTTGAATAAATGTTGTTACTTGTCGGAAATGGCGAGAAATATTATTTCTTCATAGTTTGTACAAACAAGGTTTCACCTTTTTAATTGATAATAAAATTGGTGCTATTGATGCTTTTTATAATAATGTGTTTTATTTTAAAGCATTACCTTGTGATGGTGTATATGAAACTGTGTCGATTGTAGACAACTTAGGAAATAATGTATATCATATTGATTCTTCAATGAGCTTAGATAAAGCATCCTTGTGGCGTTGTTGTCTTGGACATGTCAACTAGAAGCGCATAAGCCAACTCCAAAAGGCTAGAGTCTTGGAATCATTTAACGTAAAATCAGATGACAGTTAGGAGTCTTGTATACTTGGAAAAATGACAAAGTCACCTTTCACAGGTACTTGTGATAGGGGTGAAGGTTTGTTGGACCTCGTACACACAGATGTGTGTGGGCCCTTCAAAGTTGCTACAAGGGATGCTAATCACTATTATGTGTCTTTCACTGATGATTACAACATATATGGATATATCTACTTAATCAAGCATAAGTCAGAAACTTTTGAAAAGTTCAAAGAGTTTAAACAGGAAGTAGAGAATCAATTGGGCAAGAACATCAAGATGCTCCAATCCGATCGGGGAGGAGAGTCTCTATCTTAAGGAATGTGGGACTGTCTCACAATTGACACCTCCCAGAACACCACATCTAAATGGTATGGCTGAGAGGCGCAATCGAACCTTGTTGGATATGGTTCGTTCCATGATGAGTCGAGCTTCGTTACCAATCTCATTCTGGGGGTATGCCTTAGAGACTGCCGCCCATATCCTTTGTAACACCCAATTTCCTAGGTATGGTATTTTGTTCCTTTATTTTTGGGTTTTGTGGGGGAACTCAGCGAGTTGGCGTCTAGACTCGCCGAGTAGGGTCGCGGATTCGTACGCGAGTTCACAGCTGGACTTGGTGAGTTCGCGAGTGGACTCGGCGAGTCCACGCTGTCTAATGAAACCCTAATTTCCATGGTTTGAGACCTATTTAAAGGGCCTTATGGCCGTCATTTGCGGTCACCAACCCCAGAGAGAAACCCTAAAGAAATCTAGAGCGTTTGTGAGGAAGGAGAGGCCAATCTTGATATTTGGTGGGTGTTTTTTCAAGAAGGAAGTGTTTAACGCAAGAGGAGGCTGAAGGAGGTGCGATTTTTGGTGGTTTTGAGCTCATATAGATTGCATTGAGGTATTATTCTCGGACCTTCTTCAGTTTTGGTGTTGATTCTTAGTGTTAGGGTCTTAC
Organism: Lactuca sativa; assembly: GCF_002870075.4. Classification (NCBI taxonomy): domain Eukaryota; kingdom Viridiplantae; phylum Streptophyta; class Magnoliopsida; order Asterales; family Asteraceae; genus Lactuca; species Lactuca sativa. Next base: position 19,440,482 of record NC_056627.2, read on the forward strand.
TAACCCTTTTAGAGATTGATTAAGTGATGTATTTGGTCCCTCCTCGAGTTTGTGTTCTGGATCTGGATCCAAAGAGGTCAAGAGACCTTAACCCTTGGAGCTTTATGAGTCATTTTGGAAGTCATGAGCTTGGGATGTCATTTTTGGTTCTAAATCACCATTTTGGACCATTTCTATGTTATATGTGTGTCAAGGTCCGAACTTTACGTGATTATCATTCTTGGGGAGGCCAGATCTATGATTGTATAGAATAGATCTGACCTTAGAAGTTGTTTTGAGTTTGTGCATGGCATGAACTCGCCGAGTCCCAAGAACAGACTCGGCGAGTATTATGAAGGTTGCCCGTTAATCACCCAGTGAGTGGACTTGCCGAGTTGGGGGAATGACTCGGTGAGTCAGGGAGAGTCAGGAGTCTGAGTTCAAGTAGGAACTCGCCGAGTTGTTCTTGAGACTCGGCGAGTTGAGTCGGGGTGGCCCCGCGATTCATGCCAGGTGGAACTCGTCAAGTCAAAGGAAGTACTCGACGTGCCAAGAGAGAATCTAAGAGAGTCAGTGGACATGTGCAGACTTGCTGAGTCGCCCTTGTGCACTCGACGAGTCGGGTCAAGTTTGACCGTTGACCTTGTTGACTGTTACGATTGAGTACAGTTGTATTTATGAGAGTATTACTTTATGTGATTAGGCGGAGGCTAGATAATACTTCTTCCGAGTCAGATATTTTCCGAGACATCGAGGTGAGTCTTCTCACTATACGTTACCTAGAGTGGTACTATGTGATGACCGGAGGGTCTTATGTGTTATGTATGGGATTATGTGCTATGTGATATTTGTATGATGCATGATGATATAGACCGGACCGGAGGGTCCAACGAGCTATGGGACTGGAGGGTCCCGCTGAGACACATTGATCGGAGGGTCGTATTATAGCCTTGAGTGGCGTATGTGCTGTATGTGGTATTTTGGGGAACTCACTAAGCATTTATGCTTACAGTTGTTGTGTTATGTGTTTCAGGTACTAGTGATGAGCGCGGGAAGGCGCCGACATGATTCGTACACACACACACATTGGAGTTTTTGTAGAGATTCTGGGGAAAAGTTTTGTGATAATAACATTTGATACAATGTGTTTGACATTATTTATGAATGAATGAATGTTTTAAAAATGAAAAATTATTTTGAAAATTCACGTTGTTACAAGTTGGTATCAGAGCCTTGGTTTGAGGGATTCGGATGCATCTTCGGACGTAACTGAACTCAAGGATTTGAGAATTTTTTTTCCAATGAAGTAAATTTTTTGAAAAGAGTAAAACGAGTTTTGAGACAAACAGAGCACAGCTGTGTGTACGATCAGCCAGCGCCCGAACGGCGAATCCCCAAAAGTACCCTTACATTTTGTGTTATGAGATATATTATGTTATGCATGCTAGAATAGGCTAGGTATACATGTTAGGACTAGAGTGGCCTGATTTGTGATGCCTTAGCCTAGGAGATTTCTGCTACTGAGATGCTTTGAGAGTAAAGTACTTGTAATCCAAGATCCAAGGAGGAGGACTTGGAGTGAATACTGATGCAGTGTGGTTAGTAGTATTGGGCCCGTACTACTGGAGACACCGGATCAGTGGGCATTCCAAGTAAGAATCTTTTGGAAAACGGAGGAAAGTAGGGTTGCATCATCGAGTATGTGTATGCTCGATCGAGTCTCTGATAATTTTTGTTGTATTTCAGAAGCATCATGGTTGCGACTCGACACACACCTGAGAGCAGTGGTGTCAGCGACGAGGAGATCCTTCGATTGATTCATGAGGAGGTTGCTGTTGCCATTCGGGCTGAGATTCCCGAGATGTTTGGGGACATCAAGAACACGTTGATTGAGACTTTTGATGAGCGGTACGCAGCATTGACTGAGGCTGCTGCAGCTGCAGCTACTGCTGTTGTTGCTGCTGCCAGACCTTAGGGAGGTGACTCGTTGTTGTTCCGGGAGTTTAGCAACACGAAGCCACCAGAGTTCGAAGGGACGTAGGGCCCGATCGCCGCTATGAGATGGATCTCTGACATCAAGGGATGTTTCTATACGTGCTCTTGTCCAGAGCACTTGAGGGTTTGGTTCGACTTGAACTAGCTCCGCCTGGGAGCGAAGGATTGCTGGAAGTTCGTGACGGCGAACTTCACTTTGGCTGAGATTTTCGAGGTGACCTGGGAGAGGTTCACCGCTATGTTCAGAGAGGAGTATTTTCCCCCGGTGGAGAGGGAACGGTTGATTCAGGAGTTCTTGACCCTCAAGCAGGGTACTGATTCTATGGCAGTGATCACCAGGAAGTTTCATGAGAGGGCGATGTTTTTCCCTGAGCAGGTGTCGTCTGAGCAGGCTCGTATGAGCCGTTATCTGAGTGTGCCGAGGAGAGATATTCGGGAGTTCGTGGCGAATTCGACTTACCGGACATTTGTTGAGCTCTAGGAAAATGCCCGGAAGAGGGAGATCGAGTTGGAGACTCAGGCCAGGGAGGAGGCCGAGTCTTAGAGGATGGATCGGCGGCCGACTCAGTCTCAGCCGGCAGCCAACCGGGCTAGACCCGCTAATTCGAGATCTGGAGGCGCGAAGGGCCATACTTGTGGGAAGTGCGGTAAGAGTCACGAGGGGTCGTGTAGGGCTGGGGTATGCTACAACTGTGGGAAGGAGGGGCATATCGCGAGGGATTGCCCAAAGGGATTCTCGGTTTGCTTTCATTGCAACCAGACTGGCCATTGGAAGGCTGAGTGCCCGCAACTTCTTTAGGGATCTGTGCCTGCTGCTAGGACTACCGAGGTTCGGCCGATGAAGGTCATGGTCCCGAAGGCTCGTGGGAAGGCATTTCAGTTGACCGCGGAGGAGGTCCGCACGGTGCCCGATGTGGTGGCTGGTATGTATTCTCTTTTCATCTTTTATTTGAGTTGAGTTTTTATGCTTATATGATGATATACGTAGGTACTTTTCTTGTGCGTTCTGTGCCTGCGTTGGTATTATTTGACTCGGGTGCGAGTCGGTCGTTTGTTTCCATAGTTTTTAGTCAGCATATTAGTGTCCGTCGAGAGGCGCTGGATCAGCCTCTGCGAGTTTCCATAGCTGATGAGCGAGCAGTGTATGCTTCAGATGTGATTCAACGATGTGTCCTTGAGATCTTCGGTGTGGGGTTCCCGATGGATCTGGTTCCGATCACGATGGGAGGCGCCTATCCTTTTTGTCAATAAGAAGGATGCCTCGCTCCGGATGTGCATTGATTATCGTGAGCTGAATAAGCTAACGGTCAAGAACCATTACCCATTGCCAAGGATCGATGATTTGTTTGATTAGTTGCAGGGATGATCTTGGTTCTCCAAGATCGATTTGAGGTTTGGGTATCATCAGGTGAGGGTACGGGAGGAGGACGTCCATAAGATAGCATTCCGGACTCGTTATGGGCATTACGAGTTCGTGGTGATGCCTTTCGGACTCACCAACGCACCAGCGGTGTTCAAGGATCTCATGAACACGGTGTGCATACCGATGTTGGATCACTCAGTGATCATGTTCATCGACGACATTTTGGTGTATTCGAGATCCAGAGAGCAGCATGAGGAGCATTTGAGGGAGATCCTCGGAGTTCGTGGATCGGAGAGGCTTTATGCCAAGTTCTCCAAATGTGAGTTAGGCTTCGAGAGGTTCAGTTTCTGGGACACCTCGTTAACCAGAATGGGATATTGGTCGATCCGGCCAAGATTGAGGCGGTCATGAGATGGGAGGTGCCGAGGTCAGCCACCGAGATCAGGAGTTTTCTGGGTTTGGCCGGCTATTATCAGAGATTTATTAAGGATTTATCTAAGATCCCCGTGCCACTCACCAAGTTGACCTGGAAGGGTGTTGCGTTTTCTTGGGCTCTGGAGCAGCAGACCTCGTTCGAGACACTTCGCCAGAAATTATGTGAGGCCCCAGTGTTAGCCCTTCCGGATGGGATGGAAGATTTTGTGGTATATTGTGATGCATCGATATCCAGATTGGGAGCTGTGCTTATGCAGAGGGGGAATGTGATTGCATATGTATCGAGGCAGCTTAAGCCTCATGAGTCGAGATACCCCACTCATGATTTGGAGTTGGGATCGGTAGTGTTCGCTCTCATGATCTGGCGACATTATCTATATGGGGTTCGGTGTACGATATACATGGACCACAAGAGCTTGAAGTATTTGATGGATCAGCCCAACCTGAATATGCGCCAGAGGAGGTGGTTGGATGTGGTCAAGGATTATGATTGTGAGATCCTGTACCACCTGGGCAAGGCTAATGTGGTAGCCGATGCATTGAGCCATAGGGCGGAGGGCGCCCCAATCCGAGATGTTTGTTTGAGATTGTCAGTAATGACCCCGGTGCTGGATGCTATTCATGGGGCCCAGGCTGAGGTTGTGAAGCCAGAGAGCTAGAAGAGGGAGCGAGTTGTCGGGCTGGTATCAGAATTTGTTACGGATAGCCGGGGGCTTATGACACTTCAAGACCGGATTTGGGTACCGTTTGTGGGCAGAACGCGTACCATTTTGTTGGAAGAGGCTCATCGATCGAAATTCTCGATCCATCCCGGGGCCACTAAGATGTTTTTAGACCTGAAGAAGGATTATTGGTGGCCCTATATGAAGAGGGATGTCACATGGTTTGTAGAGAGGTGCTTGACCTGTCGCAGGGTGAAGGCCGAGCACTAGCGTCCATATGGTAAGCTGTAGGCATTAGAGATTACCGAATGGAAATGGGAACAGATTACCATGGATTTCATCACCAAGTTGCCAAGAACCGCGAGGGGTGTCGATGCAATTTGGGTGATTTTGGACAGATTGATTAAGAGTGCTCACTTCCTGGCCATCAGTGAGAGCTCTTCCGCGGAGAAGTTGGCAGAGATGTACGTGAGAGAGGTGGTATCGCGGCATGTAGTGCCGATCTCGATTGTCTCAGATCGAGATGTACGTTTCACTTCCAGATTCTGGAAGAAGTTTCATGAGGAATTGGGTACGAAACTGCATTTTAGTAATGCATTTCAGTGGCAACATCGGAAAGGGTCAGAGTTGACTTTGGAACCGGAGCGTGAGATGCGAGAGCAGCATCCAGAGTTGTTTGCAGAGTGAGACTTCGAGGGCGAAGTCTGATTCTAGTGGGGGAGAATTGTAACACCCGATTTCCTAGGTATGATATTTTGTTCCTTTATTTTTGGGTTTTGTGGGGGAACTCGGCGAGTTCAAGAGTGGACTCGGAGAGTCCACGCTGTCTAATGAAACCCTAATTTCCAGGGTTTGAGACCTATTTAAAAGGCCTTATGGCTGTCATTTGCGGCCACCAACCCCAGAGAGAAACCCTAAAGAGATCTAGAGCATTTGTGAGGAAGGAGAGGCCAATCTTGATATTTGGTGGGTGTTTTTGCAAGAAGGAAGTGTTTAAGATAAGAGGAGGCTGAAGGAGGTGCGATTTTTGGTGGTTTTGAGCTCATAGAGATTGCATTGAGGTATTATTCTCGGACCTTCTTCAAATTTGGTGTTGATTCTTAGTGTTAGGGTTTTCCTAACCCTTTTAGAGATTGATTAAGTGATGTATTTGGTCCCTCCTTGAGTTTGTGTTCTGGATCTGGACCCAAAGAGGTCCAGAGACCTTAACCCTTGGAGCTTTATGAGTCATTTTGGAAGTCATGAGCTTAGGATGTCATTTTTCGGGCTAAATCGTCATTTTGGACCATTAATATGTTATATGTGTGTCAAGGTCCGAACTTTACGTGATTTTCATGCTTGGGGAGGCCAGATCTATGATTGTATAGAATAGATCTGACCTCAGAAGTTGTTTTGAGTTTGTGCATGGCATGAACTCGCCGAGTCCCAAGAACAGACTCGGCGAGTAGTATGAAGGTTGCCCGTTAATCACTCAGTGAGTGAACTTGCCGAGTTGGGGAATGACTCGGTGAGTCAAGGAGAGTAGGGGTCTGAGTTCAAGTTGGAACTTGCCGAGTTGTTCTTAATACTCGGCGAGTTGAGTCGGGGTGGCCCCGCGATTCATGCCAGGAGGAACTCGTCAAATCAAGGGAAGTACTCGACGTGCCAAGAGAGAATCTAAGAGAGTCAGTGGACACGTGTAGACTCGCCGAGTCGCGCTTGTGCACTCGCCGAGTCGGGTCAAGTTTGACCGTTGACCTTGTTGACTTTTAGGGTTGAGTACAGTTGTATTTATGAGAGTATTTCTTTATGTGATTAGGCGGAAGCTAGATCATACTTCTTCCGAGTCAGATATTTTCCGAGACATTGAGGTGAGTCTTCTCACTATACGTTACCAAGAGTGGTACTATGTGATGACCGGAGGGTCTTATGTGTTATGTATGGGATTATATGCTATGTGATATTTGTATGATGCATGATGATATAGACCGGACCGGAGGGTCCAACGAGCTACGAGACTGGAGGGTCCCGCTGAGACTCATTGATCGGAGGGTCGTATTATAGCCTTGAGTGGCGTATGTGCTGTATGTGGTATTTTGGGGAACTCACTAAGCATTTATGCTTACAGTTGTTATGTTATGTGTTTCAGGTACTAGTGATGAGCGCGGGAAGGCGCCGACATGATTCGTACACACACACACACATTGGAGTTTTTGTAGAGATTATGGGGAAACGTTTTGTGATAATAACATTTGATACAATGTGTTTGACATTATTTATGAATGAATGAAGGTTTTAAAAATGAAAAATTATTTTGAAAATTCACGTTGTTACATCCTTAATGTAGTCCCTACTAAAAAGGTTGCCAAAACACCTCACGAGATGTGGACTAGGAAAGTTACCAATCTAGATCACATCAAGATTTGGGGTTGCAAAGCTTTTGTGTGCCGCAAGTCTCATGATAAGCTTAAACCTCGAAGTGAGAGGTGTATTTTCATCGACTATCCACAAAGATCCTTTGGTTACCCCTTCTACAGACCCAGTGATAATGTGGTCTTTGTAGCAAGAAGAGGAGTCTTTCATGAGAGAGAATTCATAAGCCAAGGAAACAGTGGGAGGCAAATTGACCTTGAAGAGCTTCAAGAGTCAAATGGTGAAGGAACCTTGAATACTATCGACCAAATTGAGGAGGAAACTCCTGTTGAGCCGATAGACAAGTCTGTACCTCTGAGGTGTTCCACTAGGGTGAGGAACACACCTGATTTTTATTATGGTTATCACATCACTACTGAAGGTGATACATTTATCAGTGATAGTACACTGATAGATTTGGATGAACCTAATAATTAAAGGGAAGCCATGGCAGGCCCCGAGTCTGCTAAATGGAAGGAGGCTATAGATAGGGAGATTCAGTCCATGTATGACTATCAAGTGTGGAACTTGGTTGACAATGTACCAGGTCGTAAGACAGTTGGGTTGAAATGGACCATCAAAAAGAAGACCAACATGGATGGGAAGGTACACACCTACAAAGCAAGTCTGGTGGTAAAGGGCTTTACTCAAACTCCGGGAGTTGACTATGATTAGACCTTTTCACCAGTAGAAAGATTAAGTCTATTAGACTTTTGTTGGTCATAGCTGCATTTCATGATTATGAAATATGGCAAAAGGATGTCAAAACCGCTTTCCTTAATGGAAAGTTGGCTCAGGATATTTACATGGCTCAGCCGAAGAGTTTTGTCGATGCAAAGTACCCTAACTGGGTGTGTAAGCTTGAGAAATCCATTTATGGATTGAATCAAGCATCTTGTAGATGGAATCTTTGCTTCGATGAGAAAGTCAAAGAGTTTGGCTTTTCGAGGAGCAAAGATGAGTCTTGTGTGTATGTTAGGGCTATTGGGAGTATAGTCAGCTTTCTGGTGTTGTATGTGGTGTTGGGTTTTGAGCATTCTAAGACTCCTAAGTGTACATGCAACCCTAAATACCTTGGATCTATGTTTTCTCTACTATACATACAAAGATGAACTTTCCAAGGTATTCATCCTAACTAGCATAATATCATTGATTCGTATGAATATATTAAGTTAGAATTACATACCTCTTTGATGTAGATTATCTTCATGAAGCTTGAGTTCCTAGTGCCCCAAGTGTGACACCTCAAATGGTTCACACAACACCAAATACACTTGGAATAACTTGAGAGAAACCTGAACACTCCATGCAATCGTCTAGCCCTCACACTCACACATAGTGCACGATTTCTTGAGCCATGGGATTCTTTTATATGGTGGCTATTAGGGTTACACCATGTAACTCACAACTTTACCCATTCCTTATGCTCCATGGATTTTAACCTCCATGGAGTATCCATGGGTCACCCCATGGACTTAGTCCAACATAAGGAATCTTGGATCAGAAGCCCACATATATAAGAATGAATGATTTACACAATCAACCATGTCGGGTCAGGTCAAGTCTTACCAATTATAGTTATGGACTTAGACATTAATCCAACAGTCTCCCACTTGGATAAGTCTAAAACTATGATTGTGTATGACTTCAAGAACCGATTGGAAATCGTAGCTCTCAAAAGCTTCTGTCGAACTCTGACCTTGTAGATGAACTCTGACCTTTTTCAATGACTTGTCCATTAGATAAGGGATCATATATTCCTCCGTTCTATATATCATATGGACTAAGACATGGATTATAATCATTCTCTCTATCCATTTGTTGTTTCTCGATTTCCGATTTATGACGACTGACTAATTAAACAAATCAAATCAGTCCTGGCCCAGCCGAGCACTTCCATTTGTCATCATCAAATCATCGAGTGGCCCACAAATATCACTTTCATTCCAAAGGTAAAAGGAATGGATAAACTTCGACTCATATGGCTTGTTCTACTACTTGTTGAATCATACATAAAGGCAGATTTTATAACATCGAGTTACCAAATGCGTTTTCGTGCAATCAATGTGCAACCAACTCATAGTAACAACTCATATCTCTATGTTTGAAGAATATAAGATATTATCGTCTCATGATCACTCGTGATAAAATCCATGAAGTGATTCCAATGAGCGCGGGTTGAATGCAACATCTTAGACCTCTATAGGCCAACCCATGACAGTCTTCGATCATATCTACTTCCAACATATGACCTGTTGGATTAGTGTCTAAGGCTATAACTATATTTGGTAAGTACTTAACCCCGTTATGCATGGTCCTTTTGGGTTGCCTTCACTATAGCAACTTGACAGGATGATTTGTTAAGAGAAAAGATATATTATTGTTTATATATTATGAGAATATTATATTAAAGGAATAATATTGTTATTTGATTAATATAAGTCATATATTTATTAAGAATTAATTTGGTGACTTAAAGAGGTTAATTGAATAAAGGGGCATAAACTATCAAATGTGTGATAGTTGTGTTTTGGGTTATGTATCCTAATGGATATGAGGGTGGACGAAATTTAGGGTTAGGGAACCTTAAATTCGTCCAAGCCTAGTATCTAGGAGGATATTGGATTGCTCAGGGCCTAAGTTATTCAATTAGGGTTTAAGGAGAAACCCTAGTGGCTCATAGTATAAATAGATCCCTAGGGTGAGGGAAATCGGACCCATGCAAGGCAAGGAACCCTAGGGCCGATTTCTCACCCTCCTCTCTCTCTCTCTCTCAAGATCATATTCTTGCTAGTTGGTGTTTGTAATCCATTAGAGGAGTGACAATTGTGACTCTAAGCTCCAAGAAGAAGAAGTATCAAGCAAGTAATCCAAGGTATTGTTCTAGATCCAAATTCATATGATTAGATTCAATTGTTTACATTAGATCTAGCATTGTAAGTCTTGGATTCAATGCATGTTCAATTAGAGAAACCTAGATCCAAGCAATTAGGGTTTGCATGTGCACATAGGAAAGTTCTTATTGCTCAAACCCAATAGTGCTATCAGAGCTTTGATTGATTTCTATTGAATTGATGCATTGATTGATTGCTTGTTGCTTGAAAAAAAATTTGATTTTTATGCTTCTACCTGATGAACTCGGCGAGTAGCTCCAACTCGGCGAGTCCATAGTGGGAACTCGGCGAGTTCAAGCGTTAGAAAGAGGTAGTTTCGGGATTTTTTGCTGTTTTTCTTGAGGAAACTTGCCTTAAATGTTTTGGGTCATTAAAATCCAATTTTAACCATATATATGAGTATATTCTTGATCAAACAAAAGATAATTACCAATTAGTTGAATAATAATTTCCTTATATGATAATAATATATTATTTGAATTGTATTGGTGAGTTTTATTACAAGTAATATTGAATAAGATCAAATTGAGATAATTTAATTGTTGATTTACATTATTTGCTATTTGATCCTTATGTTTTGAAAAGTTTAAAACTTGTCCTCAAGTTTTGAAATTTAAGTTTGTGATTAAAAGTTTAATAATTTAAATTTCAAACCCTAGAATTTTACAAGTTTAAAATTCACCACTATAATTATATATTATTACAAGCTTAATATGTATATATATATATATATATATATATATATATATATATATATATATATATATATATGAGTTAAAATATGCTAGTCTTACCGTTAGTAGGCCTCATTCACGAAGCCAGTCTATAAGGTGGGTATAAGGTTGCTGCCTACAAAATGGCGCTTAATAGGTGTACACTCACACCCATCGCTTGCTTGACTGGTGGAGGGTCGTTAGCCGAACGGGTAGGATAGGGCAAACCTCTTCTCATTAATAAGTATAATGAAACTATAAAGTAACTAAACTATTTTATAAAATTCCCAATCTTAGTTACTTTAGGAAAAGTGAATTGATGCAATCCCATGAAATTGCACTTTGCACCCTTGTTTAGATGTTGGTGGAGCATGTGTGGTTAACCGGCACACGAATTGGTTCTAAGCAAAGATGGCAAAGGGTGATTCATTGTTTGTCATAGTTCGATGGAGTGTGTATTGTTTACCGGCGCATCGAATAGGTGATTGTAACAATGAAGGCACCATGTAGATTTGCATGGTTATTCACACCCGCTTTGTGATCCTCGGAATCCCAGTCACAAACTAGAGGGGCATATCGAGATTTAAACATGCCATTGAAAAGTTCAATGAATCTCAAAGAAATTTAGGAATTCTCAATATATCTAAAACTTAAAGCTTATGTTTTTCATGGTGAAGAATTAGTGAATCGCCATTCACTTACCTCCAAATTATTTGCATATTGGATTACGGTATCCCTTTTCTAAATATTTAAATAATGTTGTTGGGTCCTAGACCTAAATTTCCATTTTGGGTGTTAATTAGGGACTTAAATCTAATCAACTTTGTTCCTTTCTATTTGTAGATGTCTAATGCAAACAATGCTGCTGCTAGCTTATTCAATATAATGAGCCTTTGTCAAAAAGTGACTTTCGATGGATCAAACTTTAGCGAATGGATAAGATACATTCGCACGATCGCTCGTTACGAGGAAAAGGAACGATCGCTCGTTACGAGGACAAGGAATGTATTCTCGATGAGAAGCTCGAAAAGATCAATCCAGAAACTGCTACTCCCGAAGAAATGGCTGTGTTTGAAACACATGAGTGTGATGCAACGAAAGTCCATTGCATCATGATAACCACAATGAAGTCCAAATTCCAAAAGTCCTATGAGGACATGTATCCTTATGAGATGCATCTAGACTTGATGGAGCGATACCACCAAAGCTCGAGGCAAGAGCGCTATGAGATCATAACGAATATGATCACTGCTAAAATGGGAAGTGGAAAATCTCTTACCGTGCACTTGCAAAAGATGCAAAGGTATGTCGATTGTCTTCGCAAGTTGAATGTCAACTTTAGGCAAGATTTGGCTATTGACATTGTTCTTCACTCCTTTCCCTCATGCTACAATCAATTTAGGATGACCTACCACATGAACAAGGAAGAGGTCACCCTAAGCAAACTCCAAGGTCTCCTAAGGACTGCTGAGAGCAACTTGAAGGACAAATCTGTTGCACCAACTCCTAATCCATCTGCTGCTCCTGTTTTGGCTAATGGGCAGGGAAGGGGCAAGAAGAGGAAGGCTTCTTCGAAGAACCACCGCAAGGGAATGTCCCAAGATGGTTACTCTTCTGGTGGGACCAAGGTTGATCCTGCCAAGCCCAACCCTAACCCAAAAGAGGCAGAGTGCCATCATTGCCACAAAATAGGGCATTGGAAGAGAAGTTGCCCGGAATATATGCAAGCCATCAAGGATGGAAAGATCAAGCCATCTTTTGCAGGTATATACACAATTAAATCTAATGATTCATCCCATGCAATTTCTTGGGTTCTTGATACAGGGTGTGGTTACCACATTTGTTCTGATTTGCAGGGACTAAGAAGAATTAGGGATGTGGAGCTTGGAAGAATAAATCTAATCATGGGAACAGAAGATCGTCGCCTGTTACCAAGATTGGAGTGTATTCTTTAGTGCTTAGTAATGGATTGAATTTAGATTTAAATAATTGTTGCTACTCGCCAGATATGGCAAGAAACGTCATTTTTTTTCATGGTTTGTTTAAAAAAGGATTTAGATATTCGTTTAATAATGAGAATGGTTTGATTTATGCTTATCTAAATGGTGTTTTATATTTTGAAGCAATGCCTTGTTATGGAATTTATGAAACTGTTATGGTTGTAGATAACCTAGGAAATGATGTGTTGTGTATAGATTCTTCCAATAGTATGGATAAAGCATCTTTGTGGCATTGTCGTCTTGGACATGTTAACAAGCGCATAGCCCAACTCCAAAAGGATGGAGTTTTGGAGTCATTCGACCTTAGGGAAGATGACACGTGCGAATCTTGTTTGCTTGGAAAGATGACCAAGTCACCCTTCACTGGCACTTGTGAGAGGGGTGAAGGATTATTGGATCTCATACATACCGATGTATGTGGGGCCTTCAGATCCACCACAAAGGATGGGAACCGCTTCTACGTGACTTTCACCGATGATTATAGTAGATATGGGTATATCTACTTAATCAAGCACAAGTTACAAACATTTGAAAAGTTCAAAGATTTCAAACATGAAGTGGAGAATAAATTGGGCTGGAAAATCAAGATGCTTCGATCCGATCGAGGAGGAGAGCACCTAAGTCTTGAATTCTACGACTATCTCAAGGAATGCGGAATAGTTTCGCAATTGATGCCACCTAGGACAGACAATTGAATGGTGTGGCAGAAATGCGTAATCGAATGCTGTTAGACATGGTTCATTCTATGATGAGTCGTGCTTCACTACCTATCTTATTCTGGGGGTATGCCTTAGAGACTACCGCCCATATCCTTAACCGAGTCCCTACAAAGAAGGTTGCCAAAACTCCTCACGAGATGTGGACAGGGAAAGCTCCCTTGTTGGCACATATCAAGGTTTGGGGGTGTGAGGTTTTCGTAAGACGAGAGACTCACGACAAGCTCGAACCTCGTAGTGAGCGATGTATTTTCATCGGCTACCCGCAAAAATCCTTTGGATATCTCTTCTATAGACCGAGTAACAATGTTGTCTTCGTTGCAAGAAGAGGGGTTTTCCGAGAGCGAGAACTCATAAGCCAAGGAGACAGTGGGAGGCAAATCAATCTTGAAGAGATTCGAGAGTCGAGCGATGAAGGAACCTCTAAAGCTGGCGCTCAACCCGAGGAGGAAACTCCGGTTGAGCCGATTGACGAGTCCTTACCTCTTAGACGTTCCGAAAGACTTAGAGTTCAACCCCAGTTTTATGGCTTTCATATTACTACCGATGGGGATACGTATATTAGTGATGGTACATTAATAAATCAAGATGAACCTAATAACTATAAGGAATCCATGGCAGGCCCAGAGTCTGTAAAATGGAAAGAGGCGATGGACAGCGAGATTCAGTCCATGTATGACAACCAAGTTTGGAATTTGGTTGAAAATGTGCCCAGACGTAAGATGGTTGGGTGCAAATGGATCTTCAAGAAGAAGACCGACATGGATGTGAATGTGCACACATATAAGGCACGACTAGTGGCGAAGGGTTTTACTCAAACTCCCGGAGTTGACTATGGTGAGACCTTCTCACCAGTTGCTAAGATAAAATCTATTAGGGTGATGATAGCCATTGCCGCATTTCATGATTATGAGATATGGCAAATGGATGTCAAGACCGCTTTCCTTAATGGGAAGTTGGCTGAGGATGCTTACATGGCTCAGCCAGAGGGTTTCGTCGATCCGAAGCATCCCAATAGAGTGTGCAAGCTTGAGAAGTCCATTTATGGACTTAAGCAAGCGTCTCGCAGATGGAATCTTTTCTTCGATGAGAAAGTCAAAGAGTTTGGATTTGTACGAAGTGAAGATGAATCTTGTGTATATGTAAAGGCAAGTGGGAGTATAGTTGGCTTCCTCGTTTTGTATGTCGATGACATACTGCTTATAGGAAACGACATTCCGACTTTGTAGGAGGTTAAGTCCTGGCTCGGGAAGTGTTTCGCTATGAAGGACCTCGGAGAGGCTTCCTATATTTTGGGAATAAGGATAGTGAGAGAAAGAAGTAAGAGACTAATAGGACTTAGTCAGAATACTTACTTGGATAAGGTACTAAAACGTTTTAGTATGGAGAACTCAAAGAAGGGAGAACTACCGATACAAAGTAATGCCAAATTGAGTAAGACTCAAAGTATGAGTACCGAAGCTGAGATAGCACAAATGAGCCGAGTACCCTACGCTTCCACAGTTGGCTCAATCATGTACGCTATGACTTGTACTCGTCCTGATGTGTCCTTTGCTTTGAGCATGGTCAGTAGATATCAAGGGAACCCGGGAAAAGCTCATTGGATTGCGGTCAAGAATATACTTAAGTACCTTCGGAGGACCTAAGAATGGTTCTTAGTTCTCGGAGGAAGTGATGACTTAAAAGTGCGAGGGTATAGTGACGCCAGTTTCCAGACCGACAGGGACAACTACCGTTCACAGTCGGGCTGGGTGTTTACCCTGAATGAAGGAGCAGTAACTTGGAAAAGTTACAAACAAGAAACCGTAGCTGATTCAACGTGCGAATCAGAGTACATTGCAGCGAGCGAAGCGTCAAAGGAGGCGATGTGGTTGAAGAATTTCATTGGTAATCTTGGAGTTGCGCCTGTCATAAAGGAGCCTATGGAAATTTTATGTGATAATGAAGGAGCGGTTGCCTTGACCAAGGAACCGAGGGATCATGGTAGATCTCGGCATATCGACAGAAAATATCACTTTATTAGACATCGAGTAGAAGAAGGATAACTCGTAGTGAAGAGGGCATCGTCAGAGGATAACCCTGTAGATCCGCTTACGAAGGGACTGAGTAGGTTTAAGCATTTGCAGCACGCTAGGAGCATTGGGCTGAAAGACGATATTAGTTTAGATTAGATAGTTTGGAAACATGTAATAGATAAATGTAATTGACATTTGATGATTAAATAAAAGAGTATTATTTATGAGTAAAGCTACTATCTTATGTTAATTGTTTAACTATTGTTTCACTTTGCATGTTTTGACTTCCTGAATAATTAAGTTATTAGGAATAATCGAATTATGCGAATGGTCCACAATCATTCATATGTTGGAACTAGGTATGAATGAAGATTGTCATGGATTGGTGTGTAGATTGTCTAAAAGGGTATTAGACATAGCAAATGGTTGTTGCAACATTCATGAGTGCTTATAAATAAGTTTTAAACATTGGAATAAACCAGTGCTTGCTGGAATCACTTTATGGAATGTGACACAAGTGATCGCAAGACGATATCTTATGGTCTTAAAACCAAGATATATGGTTTGTTGTTTATTAATTGGTTGTGCATTGATAATGCGAAACCGCATCAGTAAATTGATGTTATAAAACGCATTATTGTGTATATTTTATTCGTAGACAGTAAACGCATATAAGTCGAAGTTTATCTGTTACTTTTATCCTAAGAGAATAAAAGCGATATCACGGCCGCTCGATGATTTGATTTGACTTATGTGTCGGGCACGGTCAGGACTGAATTGATGTGTTCAATTGAGTTCTATGTCAAATAAATCTGAGATCGAGAAAAACAATTGCTGGACAATAAGTTCCATGAGATTGTCCACATAATATCTAAACAGAGGACTGTACGATCCCTAATCTAAAGGACAGGAGACTGATAAGATCAGAGTTGACAACGTCTTTGAGAGCTACGATTGCTAATCAGTTTGGGTTTGCATATATAGTTACTAGACTTATCCAAGTGGGAGACTGTTGGATTAGTGTCTAAGGCTATAACTACATTTGGTAAGTACTTAACCTCGTATGCATGGTCCTTTTGGGTTGCCTTCACCATAGCAACTTGACAGGATGATTTGTTAAGAGAGAAGAGATATTATTGTTTATATATTATGAGAATAATATATTAAAGGAATAATATTGTTATTTGATTAATATAAGTCATATATTAATTAAGAATTAATTTGGTGACTTAAAGAGGTTAATTGAATAAAGGGGCATAAACTATCAAATGTGTGATAATTGTGTTTTGGGCTATGTATCCTTATGGATATGAGGGTGGACGAAATTTAGGGTTAGGCAACCTTAAATCGTCCAAGCCTAGTATCTAGGAGGATATTGGATTGCTTAGGACCTAAGTTATTCAATTAGGGTTTAAGGAGAAACCCTAGTGGCACATAGTATAAATAGATCCCTAGGGTGAGGGAAATCGGACTCATGCAAGGCAAAGAACCCTAGGGCCTATTTCTCACCCTCCTCCCCTCTCTCTCTCTCTCTCAAGATCATCATCTTGCTAGTTGGTGTTTGTAAGCCATTAGAGGAGTCACAATTGTGACTCTAAGCTCCAAGAAGAAGAAGTATCAAGCAAATAATCAAAGGTATTGTTCTAGATCCAATTTCATATGATTAGATTCAATTGTTTACATTAGATCTAGCATTGTAAGTCTTGGATTCAATGCATGTTCAATTAGAGAAAGCTAGATCCAAGCAATTAGGGTTTGCATGTGCACATAGGAAAGTTCTTATTGCTCAAACCCAACATGATCGACTGTGGATGATTCAAATAACTTAGTCATCCAGTACAATGAACTGGTTATTTTGGAAGTTAAAACATGCAAAGTGAAACCCAATAATAATTGAATCCAATATGGTATCAAAACCTATGAAAATAAATAAAACAACTTTTATTTATCACCATATGATTACACATTATTCATTGTATACTGTTTCAGCTATCAACTTTATTCTTGAATTTAAAACAATAGTTGTCCCATGCTCCAAGCATGTACACTATGTTTTCTAAACACTGGTCATGCCATACACCAAGTATGCATACTATGTTTGTCTATGATCTTTACTTTGTGAAATAGATTAATTGAACATAACTCCAATGATCCTCTTTTCACAGTCCAAAATCCTTACTGCAAATGCAAGAATTCCAAATTCATGCCATTTACTGAAATCTGTTAGATTCTAAACTTATATGCATTGATTCTCTTGTAATGATTATGCACAAATTCAGAAAAGACTTGGCAACAATCATTACAATGTATTCCAAAGGAGATCAACTCCTTGGAAACATCCTTCTTGCATTAAGTTTTCCTAATTTTACAGATTGAATACTTTCTAACTTTGAAACATTTCCATATTACATTTTGACTATCACTTCTGAACAGGAGTTGCCTCCTTACAGATTATGTCAATATGGTCCTTCCAAAATTAATACTATACTTCCAACTATCGTTGAGCAACCAATCTTTGGTAAACCTTAGATTGTCCTCGACAGTTGTTTAATCCTTTTAGTCATATCCAATTCTAGACCTTTTCCCTTCTTAATGCCCCAGGCAGTTGGAAAATTTTAGAAAGGAAGAATATAGCGCATGTAATCGATCCTATAACAGAAGCATATGGGACACAATTCATGATGTCTCACATAAAGACTAAACTAGTCTTTTGCTAATTCCATTTCTATTTGCCAAGTTCTCATAATTCAGATTATGAAAAGGGATGTTGTAATCATAATCAAATTTTAGAACGCAAATAATGGACCCATATACAGAATTTCCTATCTACTTCCAACATATGACCGACTATGGATGGTTTGAATAACTTAGACATTCCGGAAGAATAACCTAGTTTATTCTGGAAGTTAAAACATGCAAAGTGAAACCCAATAATAATTGAATCCAATATGGTATCAAAACCTAAGAACATAAATAAAACACCTTTTATTTATCACCATATGATTACACATTATTCATTGTATACTGTTTCAGCTATCAACTTTATTCTTGAATTTAAAACAATAGTTGTCCCATGCTCCAAGTATGTACACTATGCTTTCTAAAAACTGGTCATGCCATACACCAAGTATGCCTACTATGTTTGTCTATGATCTTTACTTTGTGAAATAGATCAATTGAACATAACTCCAATGATCCTCTTTTCACAGTCCAAAATCCTTACTGCAAATGCAAGAATTCCAAATTCATGCCATTTACTGAAATCTGTTAGATTCTAAACTTATATCCATTGATCCCATTGTGACGATTATGCACAAAGTCAGAAAGACTTGACAACAAACATTACAAAGCATTCCAAAGGAGACCAGCTCCTTGGAAACATCCTTCTTGCATTAAGTTTCCTAATCTTACACATATTGAATAATTTCTAACTTTGAAACATTTCCAGGTTCCATTTTGACTATCACTTCTGAACAAGAGTTGCCTCCTTACAAATTATGTCAATATGGTCCTTCCAGAGTTAACATTATACTTCCAACTGTCCATGAGCAACCAATCTTTGGTAAACCTTAGATTGTCCTAACAATTACTTAATACTTTTAGTCATATCCAATTCTAGACCTTTTCCCTTCTTAATGCCCCAGGCATTCGGAAAATTTTAGAATGGATGAATATAGCACATATAATCGATCCTATATCTGAAGCATATGGGACACGTTTCATGATGTATCACATAAAGACTAAACCAGTCTTTTGCTATAACATTTCCACTTCTATTTGCCAAGTTCTTATAATTCAGATTATGAAAAGGGATGCATTAATCATAATCGAATTTTAGAACGCAAATAATGGACCCATATACATAATTTCCTTATGTTGAGCCATTCCAACATGAAATTCATATATATATATATATATATATATATATATATATATATATATATATATATATATATATATATATATATCCTTGACTAAATATGATTAAAACCTCAATCTAAGCTTTTAGATTTTGAGATGAAGTATAATTTCGTCTCCCTTAATTATAGCAAAATAATTCTTTCCTAATTGAAACTTTTGTTTTCTATAATTAACATTGCTAACTTGCAATACTTATCATAATTATCATGCTCCCACTAACATGATGATTATTAGCATAACACTTATGCTCCCACTAGCTTTGACATGTACTCAAAAATCAGCTGGACTTCTAGAAATCAATACTTTATTGACTTTCTTACCAAAGTTCAGATTTCTGATACTAGATTGCTTTGATAAAACTTTATCAATAGCATACACCTTATCTTAGATAGCTCATAGGTGTGTCTAAACAATTTTAAGAACTATGAAAAGGGATGTCATAATCATAGTCTCGATTGTTTAGACCTTTGCCACTTCTCACAAGTCCATGTTAGTGTGCCGGTAAACCACACATGCTCCACTAACGACTTTGAGAATGCAAATATCACAATTGCTATCTAGCTAAAATCTACTTAGTGAAAGTGTTTCCTCACCATCATTTTCATGAATCGGAGAAAAACCTTATGACACCTAGATTTAATGGTGTATGTGTTCTTATCCATGTGAATTGTCAAAACCATAGTCACAAGAAAAATATTATGACAAAACAACTTACCAATTTCAGATGTACAAGAGTAGAAAACTTTTACTCTTACATTTGACATGTGTTTTAAACCTTCTCTAAGACATGTCACTCAAGTTACAATCTTGGAGTATGACTCTAAGACTTGTATTGGAACGAAGTATGACTCCTCTTCTTGATTTAACCATTCCAACAATTCCAGATTCCTCTTCTTAGTCATAAGAATGCACTAAGATCACCTTAGAGGATCAATTGTGATATGGTATCTTAATCATTAATACGATCATAAACATGATACTAAAGTACTCTCCCATCTTTTCAGATTTGAGAAACTTTTATCTTTCTGCCTTAGTTGATTCTTCTTATTTGCTCTGTCATACATTGGAACCTTCTCGAATGCTACAGACTTATAATTAAACTTATAAGTATAACCATATTTACTGAACTTAAGTAAATCATGACGAATAGTCTTCTTGATCTTTTGTGGTGGACTTGACCAGTGCACAAGAATGTGTACTCGATCCCTTAGTCCTTTCCTTATTCACATAAGGAATTAGTCTTAATTTTCCAAGCTGAAAGTTCTTATTCATCATACTATACAACTTGCATGATTCCAAGTTTCGGTCCAATAGAACCTTGGGTGATGAGAATCTTTCCTTATTTGGTAATATTAGACACTACCACAACCGAAAGACTCAAATCCATTTTTCCAATATTGCTATCAATGGATTCTTATAAGCAACAACTTTTCACAAATGCCATTGTAAGGATACTTAAAATAAATAAAATCAAAACCTTTTTTTTTTTATTTTAAAACTTTGCGGAAAAACTTATCCTTACAGTCCATATGAAAACCTTGTTGTTATCTATTCCTAAGCAATATAAATATCATAACTTTTAAGTAATAGCCCAAAATTCTGATCACCGAACCATGCGATTGAAATCCATCTTCGCGATCAGAATCAGCATGTACTTATTAGAGTTAGACAATGGACTTTACCTGAAGTAGAGCCAAACTTATTGACTTTAACATCCTTAGGTAAATTTGGCAGCTTCACAACCAATGCCCCTTCCTTTGGCAATAGTTACCAATGGACCCTTAATAATGGGACTATCTCAGACTTAGCCTCTCTCTTTACCATTCGGTCAATCGAGTTGACTATGGTCGATCCCTTTCCATTGGGAAGTGAGAGCTTTACTGGATATCCAATGTCATCATTGTCAATGTCGACAGCGGTTTAGGAAGTTGATATTAGAAAAGATCTCACTACGTGACTTAGATAAGATCATTAAGGGTTTTTTCTTAGTCTGTTTCATAGGATTCCCAAAAGATCTCACTACGTGACTTAGAAAGTAGTTGAGCCACCAACTTTCTCAAGACTTTGACACCCAACTCTCCCGACTTGTCAATATGTGACTACATCTCCAAGATGTGATCACACCTAGACCTTGCCTTGCCAATAGGGCTTGAGTGACCTTAAAATTTTTAGGAACTTGTGGGTTAGGGAGAATAATTGGAGGAGGTGAAAGAAGTATGGGACATCATCTTTATTTAGGAAAGCTTGTTTCAAGAGATTTAGGAAGATCATAAATGTCTAAACCAGACATCTTTTTGGGAGATATTCAAGATAGTTGATTTAAAGTCCTTAATATGACAACCAATATGAAATATTAAGGCTAGGACCCAACAAACTATTTTATAACTTAGAAGAGGGATGTCGTAATCCAAGCTATAAAATATTTGAAAGTTGGTGAATGACGATTCACCAATTTCCACCATGAAAAACGAAATAATTTATTAGGTTTTAATTGGATTTGAAACTCCTAGATCTTTGAGATTCATTGAACTGTTCAAAGGCATGTTTCAATCTCGAGTGTGCCCTTTAGGTTTTGTGACTGGGATTCCGAGGATCACAAAACAAGGTGTGAAGTAACCATGCAAATATACTGGGTACCCTTAATATTTACCCCTTAGTTGATGTGCCGGTTAACCACACACGCTCCATCGATACTATGATAAATATTAAGTTACCCTTTTCCTACCTTGTTAAGTCCAGGTTAGTGTACTGGTTAACCACACACGCTCCACTAACGACTTAAGCAAAGTGCAAAGTGTAATTTCATGGGTTAGCACCTTATTCACTTTTTCCTAAGTAACTAACATTTGGTATTTATAATAGTTTAGTTACTTAGTATTTATCATTAATACATTTAATGAAGGGATAATTCTAGTCCTTGTCCTACCCGTTCGGCTAATGACCTTCCACCGGTCAAAGAAGCGGTGGGTGAGAGTGGACACCCATTAAACTGCCATTTTATAGGCAGTAAACTTATACCCCCTTATAGACCGACTTCGTGAATGAGGCATACTAACGGTAAGACTGACTTTACTCTTATACATACATATATATATATATATATATATATATATATATATATATATATATATATATATATATATATATTATTAACTTATAATATTATAAAGTATAAGGGTTGAATTTTAACTTTTAAAATTCTAAGGGCAAACTTGGAATTAAAGTATTCATAAGTGAAACTTTTCAAATTCCAAAACTTGAGGGCAAGTTTTTGAAAATATTCAAAACTAATTAATTCCATAACTTATGAGTTTAAAGTAGTTTTAATCCAAAAACTCTTCAAGTTCCATAACTTGAGGACAAGTTATGGAAGACTTTAAACTAATAAATGAATATAACTTTTCTTTATTTGTAACTTATGGAACTAATTAAGGTTACATATTTTATTCTTTAATGAATGACTCTTGAACCTCTATAACTTGAGGACAAGACTCTTCATTTTTGTAACCATTGCCAACTTTTATGAGTTTTATGAAACTTAAATGTGACTTTTCATATAACTTGAGGACAAGTTATAAAAACACATTTTAGAATCAACTCTTAGATTAAAATGGATTGAAAACACATAATCAATTAACTTTTCTATTAATCTAAGCAACTCATAAAAACAAGATAATTCAAATCAAACTTTTTCATGTAATTAGTATAAACCTTAAACTAATACAAAACATGAATCTATTGACAATTATCTTTTAAATTGGATTAGCATGAACATTACCACATCAAAAACAAGTTTATAAGTCCAAAAACATCTTAGGGTAATGTTCCTAGTCCAATTCCAGCCAAAAAAGTCGAATTTATGCTGTCTGGGGGTCTAACTCATCGTGTGCATGAACCAACTCGGCAAGTTGGATCGTTTTGATCACTTTTTAGGCATGGGCTCGCCGAGTCTCACGATGGACTCGCCGAGTCTGATGCCCAAACAGCAAACAACGTCGTTTTTTAAGCAGTTTTGCAAGTATAACAAGAAAACAAGCTTAGGCTTTGATACCACTATTGGGTTTTGAGCATTCTAACACTCCTAAGTGTACATGCAACCCTAAATACCTTGGATCTATGTTTTCTCTATTATACATACAAAGATGAACTTTCCAAGGTATTCATCCTAACTAGCATAATATCATTGATTTATATGAATTTATTAAGTTAGAATTATATACCTCTTTGATGTAGATTATCTGCATGAAGCTTGAGTACCTAGTGCCCCAAGTGTGAGACCTCAAATGGTTCGCACAACACCAAATACACTTGGAATAACTTGACAGAAACTTGAACACTCCATGAAATCGTCTAGCCCTCACACTCACACATAGTGCACGATTTCTTGAGCCATGGGATTCTTTTATATGGTGGCTATTAGGGTTACACCATGTAACTCATAACTTTACCCATTCCTTATGCTCCATGGATTTTAAAATCCATGGAGTATCCATGGGTCACCCTATGGACTTAGTCCAACATAAGGAATCTTGGATTACAAGCCCACATATATAAGAATGAATGATTTACACAATCAACCCATATATTTAATTAGTTTCCTTTTGATCACTTAATTAATTCCAAATTAATTCTTGATCAATACTAATTAAATAACCTTATTAATATATTAGAACTTATAATATATTAACAAACCTTAAGTGTTATTTCTCTCATTTTAGTCTATCCAAATGCATGATGCCATGCAACCCAAATGGACCATGCCGGGTCGGGTCAAGTCTTACCAATTATAGTTGTGGACTTAGACATTAATCCAACATGTGGGTGACATACTACTCATAGGAAATGACATTCCAACTTTGTAAGAGGTTAAGTCCTGGCTTGGGAAGTGTTTCGTTATGAAGGATCTTGGAGAAGCTGCCTATATCCTAGGGATAAGGATAATGAGAGAAAGGAGTAAGAGACTTATTGGAATTTGTCAAAGTACCTACTTGGATAAGGTGCTAAAGAGGTTCAGCATGCAAGAATCCAAGAAAAGGGAATTACCTATCCAGAGTAATGCCAAGCTGAGTAAGACTCAGAGTCTGAGTATAGAGACTAAAATAGCAGAGATGAGTTGTATACCATATGCTTCCGCTGTGGGCTCTATCATGTATGCTATGACTTGTACTCACCCTGATGTGGCCTTTACTATGAAATGGTCAGCAGATATCAAGGGAACCCTGGCAAGGCTCACTAGACTACGGTAAAGAACATTCTCAAGTATCTGTGGATGACTAAGGACTGGGTCCTTACCCTCGGTGGCAGCGATGACTTGAGAGTTGAAGGATATAGCGATGTTAGCTTTTAGACTGATAGGGATAATTTCCGCTCTCAGTCAGGCTGGGTCTTTATCCTAAATGGAGGGGCAATTACTTGGAAAAGTTCCAAGCAGGAGACAGTAGCTGATTCTACTTATGAATCAGAGTACATAGCAGCGAGTGAAGCAGAAAAGGAGGCGATATGGATAAAGAACTTCATCGGAGAACTTGGAGTTGTACCAGCTATAAAGGAGCCACTGAAAATTTTCTGTGATAGAGAAAATGCAGTTGCTTTAGCTAAGGAACCAAGAGATCACGGAAGATCTAGGCACATTGACAGAAAATACCATTTCATCAGACATTTAATAGAAGAAGGACTCCTCATGGCAAAGAGGGTATCATCATATGAGAACCCAGCAGATCCCCTCACGAAGAGACTGAGTAGGGTTGAGCATTTACAGCATGCGAGGCGCATCGGGCTGAAGGATGATATTAGTTTCAATAATTAGATTTTTGAAACTTGTAAAATGTAATTGACATTTTTATGATTAAATAAAAGTTGTTGTTTATTTATGAGTAAGGTGTTACTATCTTATGTTGATCGTATACTATGGTTTCAATTTTGCATGTTTTGACTTTCAGAATGATTATTTTATTCAAATTCTCCACAGTCGGTATTATGTCGGAAGTAGATATGAATCAAGACTGTCATGAATTTGGTCTGAGATTTGAGACGGTAATATCATATAAATCTTTAAAGCTAGAGATTTGAGTTGTTGGCTATGAGTTGGTTATCCATTGATTGTATGAAAACGCATTGGTAACTCGATGTTATAAAACGTGCATTTATGCATAATTTAACAAGTATTCAGTATAAGCATATGAGTCAAAGTTTATATGTTCCTTCTAGAAAGAGAAGTGATATTTGGGCCCCTCGATGATTTGGTTTTGACTTATGTACCGGGCCCGGTCAGAACCTAATTGACGTGTTCAATTTAGTTCTATGTCGAAACAAATCAGAGATCGAGAAAAAAATGTTGGACAATAAGTAAGACCATGTTCCATGTGTTTGTCCAGATGCTATCTTGGGAGTAGAGGATTATATGATCACTTATCTTAAATGGCATATCATTATCATCTCAGTTCCGAGAGACTTTGAAAGAGCTGCGATTGCTACTTGGATCCTAAAGTCATATATGTTGGAATAGTGTCTAAGGCTGCAACTATATTAGACAAGTATTTGACCCGGTTGTGCATGGTCCTTTTGGGTTGCCTTCCCCATAGCAACTTGATAGGATGATTTATTAAGAGAGAGAAAATATTATTAATATATTATGAGAATAATATAATGAATAATATATTTGTTATTTGATTAATATAAGTTATAGAATTAATTAGAATTAATTTGGTGACTTAAAGAGATTAATTAAATAAAGGGGTATAAACTGTCAATTGTTTGATAGTTAAACTTTAGACTGTAAATCCATTGGGATATGCTTTGGACGAATTCTAAGGGTTTTAGGATAGCTAAAATCGTCCATATAGATATCTAAGGAATGGATTTGGATAGCCTTAAGAGAAGATTATCTAATTAGGGTTTAGGTTGTAACTCTTAAGGAGTCTACAAGTATAAATAGACCCCATGTCATAGGGAATTCAACACATCTCCTAAAGTAAGAGAACCCTGGCCGATTTCCTCCCCTCTCCTCTCTCCTAAATCATCTTCCTTGCTATTGGTGTTTGTAAGCCATTAGAGGAGTGACATTTGTGACTCTAGAAGCTCCAAGACCTCAAGATCCACAACGAACTCAAAGGTATGATTCTAGATCTGTTTCAATGTTGTTATTTAACCTAATTAGTCATTAGAAGACTTGGATTCAAAGCATTTTTATTAGAAAGCCTAGATCCGAGCATTAGAGTTTTGCATGCGCACATAGGAAAGTTCTTATGGCTAAAACCCATCAGTGGTATCAGAGCCTAGCTTGGTTTTCTGTAAATTGTTGCTTGATTAACTGAAACAAACCTGCAAAATTCAATTTTTTGGTTTCTGAGTCACTGACTCGGCGAGTCCCAAGGTGGACTCGGCGAGTAGGCCTGACTCGGCGAGTCCCCTTGTGCACTCGGCGAGTCCAAGCGTCAGGAATGGCCAGACTCGGGATTTTTTCATAATTATCTTTTAGAAACTTACCTTAATCATAATAGATCAATCTAAATCCGATTTTTTGATATATATGACTATTATCTTGATCTAGTTAAAGGTATTTATCAACTAATAAAATATTTAATTTCCTTATATGATAATTAATTAATTATTTTAATTATTTTGGTAATTATCTTGAATAAAATCAAATATATATATAATTTGGATATTAATTGTTAATTGGAATTATTTGTTATTTGATCCTCCATGTTTTAAATGTTTAAAACCTACCCTCAACTTTTGAAGTTTATATTTGTGATTAAAAGTTTTAATTTAGACAACTTAAATTTGAAACCCTAGATTTTAAAAGTTTAAAATACAACCCTATACTAATATGATATTACTAGAATAATATATATATGTATAACTAAATGCTAGTGTTACTGTTAGTAGGCCTCATTCACGAAGCCGATCTATAAGGTGGGTATAAGGTTGCGGCCTATAAAATGGCGCTTAATGGGTGTACACTCACACCCACCGCTTACTTGATTGGTGGAGGGTCGTTAGCCGAACGGGTAGGATAGGGCAACCTCATCCTCTCATTAAAAGTATAATAAGAAATACAAAGTAACTACACATATTTTTAAAATTTCCCAATCCTAGTTACTTTAGGAAAAGTGAATTGATGCAATCCCATGAAATTACACTTTGAACCTTGCTAAGATGTTAGTGGAGCATGTGTGGTTTACCGGCACACTAATTGATTCTAAGCGCAGGTGGCAAAGGGTGATTCATTGTTTATCATAGTTCGATGGAGCGTGTGTGGTTTACCGGCACATCGAATGGGTGATCGTTACAATGAAGGCACCATGTGAATTTGCATGGTAATTCACACCCACTTTGTGATCCTCGGCATCCCAGTCACAAACAAGAGGGGCATATCGAGATTTAAACATGCCATTGAATAGTTTCAACGAATCTCATCCGAACCTAGGAATTCTCAAAAACACTTAGGACTAATAGTTTAAGTTTTGTGATGGAGAATTAGTGAATCGTCATTCACTTACCTTCAATTTATTTGCATGTTAGATTACGACATCCCTTTTCTAGTATGTAAATGTTATTGTTGGATCCTAGCCCTAATATTTCTTATTGGGTGATTATTAGGGATTCTTATTCTAATCTATCTTTGTCCTTTTCTAATTGTAGATGTCAAACGCAAACAACGCTGCTGCTAGTTCTTTCACGTTGATGAGCCTTTGCCAAAAGGTCACCTTCGATGGAACGAACTTTAGCGAATGGATAAGATACATTCGCACCATTGCTCGCTATGAGGATAAGGAGTATGTCCTCGATGAGAAGCTCGAGAAAATCAACCCCGAAGTTGCTACTCCCGCCGAAATCACCGCCTTTGAAACTCATGAGCGAGATGCAACGAAGGTACATTGCATCATGATCGCTACTATGAACTCCGAATTCCAAAAATCCTACGAGGACATGTACCCGTACGAGATGCACCAAGACTTATTGGAGAGATACCACCAAAACGCGTGACAAGAGCGTTATGAGATTTTCACCAACATGATTTCCGCGAAGATGGGTCATGGAGAATCTCTTACCGTGCACCTGCAAAAGATGCAAAGGTATGTCGACCGCCTTCGCAAGTTAAATGTTGACTTCGGTGAGGACTTGGCGATCGACATGGTGCTTCACTCTATGCCTCCGATGTACAACCAATTTAGGATGACCTACCACATGAACAAAGAAGAGGTCACCCTAAGCAAACTCCAAGGTCTCTTGAGGGTCGCTGAGAGCAACTTCAGGGACAAGTCTGTTGCACCTACTCCCAATCCGCCCGCTGCTCCTGTCTTGGCTATTGGTCAAGGAAATGGAAAGAAGAGGAAAGCTTCATCGAAGAACTATCGCAAGGTGAAAGCCCGAGATGGTGCCTCTTCTAGTGGGACCAAAGTTGATCCTGCTAAGCCCTGCTCTAACCCGAAGGAGGCAGAGTGCCACCACTGCCACAAGATAGGACATCGGAAGAGAAGCTGCCCAGATTACCTGCAAGCAATCAAAGAGGGAAAGATCAATCCATCTTTTGCAGGTATATACACAATCAAATCTAACGATTCTAATCATGCTATTTCTTGGGTTCTTGATACCGGTTGTGGCTATCACATTTGTTCTAATGTGCAGGGACTAAGAAGAAGTAGGGATGTGGAGCTAGGAAGGATCAATCTAATCATGGGGAACAAAAGATCGTCGCCTGTGACCAAGATTGGAGTGAATTCTTTAGTGCTTAGGAATAGTTTGGTTTTAGATTTGAACAATTGTTGCTATTCGCCAGAAATGGCTAGAAACATCATTTCATTTCATGGTTTATATAGACAAGGATTTAGATTTTCTTTTAATAATGAGAATGGTTCTATTTTGGCTTATCTAAATGGTGTCTTTTACTTTGAAGCTATACCATGTGATGGAATATATGAAACCGTTATGATTGTTGATAACTTAGGAAATGATGTTTTGAATATTGATTATTCCACTAGTATGGATAAAGCATCCTTGTGGCATTGTCGTCTTGGACATGTCAACAAGAAACGCATAGCCCAACTCCAAAAGGATGGAGTATTGGAGTCATTCGACCTTAGGGAAGATGACACATGCGAGTCTTGTTTGCTTGGAAAGATGACTAAGTCACCCTTCACGAGTACATGTGAAAGGGGAGAGGGTCTATTGGGCCTAATACATACCGATGTATGTGGACCATTTAGATCAACCACGAAGGATGGGAACCGCTTCTATGTGACTTTTACCGATGACTATAGTAGATATGGGTATATCTACTTAATCAAGCAAAAGTCAGACACCTTTGAAAAGTTCAAAGAGTTCAAGAATGAAGTGGATAATCAATTGGGCAGGAAAATCAAGATGCTTCGATCCGATCGAGGAGGAGAGTACCTAAGTCTTGAATTCCACGATTATCTCAAGGAGTGTGGAATAGTTTCGCAATTGACGCCTCCTAGGACACCGCAGTTGAATGGTGTGGCAGAAAGGCGTAATCGAACCTTATTAGATATGGTTCGCTCTATGATGAGTCGTGCTTCACTACCTATCTCTTTTTGGGGGTATGCCTTAGAGACTGCCGCCCACATCCTTAACCGAGTCCCTACTAAGAAGGTTGCCAAAACACCTCACGAGATGTGGACAGGGAAAGCTCCCTCGTTGGCACATATCAAGGTTTGGGGTTGCGAGGCTTTCGTAAGACGAGATACTCACGACAAGCTTGAACCTCGAAGTGAGCGATGTATTTTCATCAGCTACTCGCAAACATCCTTTGGATATCTCTTCTATAGACCGAAGGACAATGTTGTCTTCGTTGCGAGGAGAGGAGTTTTCCGAGAGCAAGAACTCATGAGCCAAGGAGACAGTGGGAGGCAAATCGAACTTGAAGAGATTCAAGAGTCGATAGATGAAGGAACCTCTGCTGCTGGCATTCAACCCGAGGAGGAAACTCCGGTTGAACCGAATGACGAATCCTTACTTCTTAGACGTTCCGATAGAGTTAGAGTTCATCCCCAGTTTTATGGATTTCATATTACTACCGAAGGGGACACGTATATTAGTGATGGTACACTAGTAAACCTTGATGAACCTAATAGCTATAAGGAAGCAATGGCAGGCCCGGAGTCTGCAAAGTGGAAAGAGGCAATGGATAGCGAGATCCAATCCATGTATGATAACCAAGTTTGGAATTTGGTTGATTATGTGCCCGGACGTAAGACCGTTGGGTGCAAATGGATCTTCAAGAAGAAGACCGACGTGGATGGGAACGTACACACATATAAAGCGCGATTGGTTGCGAAGGGCTTTACTCAAACTCCCGGAGTTGACTATGATGAGACCTTCTCGCCAGTTGCGAAGATTAAATCTATTAGAGTGATGCTAGCAATTGCCGCATTTCATGATTATGAGATTTGGCAAATGGATGTCAAGACCACCTTCCTTAACGGAAAGTTGGCTGCGGATGTTTACATGGCTCAGCCAGAGGGTTTTGTGGATCTGAAGCATCCGAATAGAGTGTGTAAGCTTGAGAAGTCCATTTATGGACTTAAGCAAGCATCTCGCAGATGGAATCTTTGCTTCGATGAGAAAGTCAAAGAGTTTGGATTTGTACGAAGCGAAGACGACTCTTGTGTATATGTCAAAGCTAGTGGGAGTACAGTAAGCTTCCTCGTTCTATATGTCGATGACATATTACTTATAGGAAACGACATCCCGAATCTGTAGGAGGTTAAGTCCTGGCTCGGGAAGTGCTTCGCTATGAAGGACCTCGGAGAGGCTTCTTACATTTTGGGAATAAGGATAGTAAGAGAAAGAAGTAAGAGACTAATTGGACTTAGTCAGAACACTTACTTAGAGAAGGTACTAAAACGTTTTAGTATGGAAAACTCAAAGAAGGGAGAACTACCGATACAAAGTAATGCCAAATTGAGTAAGACTCAAAGTCTGAGTACCGAAACTGAGATAGCAGAAATGAGCCGAGTACCATACGCTTCCGCAGTTGGCTCAATCATGTACGCTATGACTTGTACTCGCCCTGATGTAGCCTTCGCTTTGAGCATGGTTATTAGATATCAAGGGAATCCTGGCAAAGCACATTGGATTACGGTG
Organism: Lactuca sativa; assembly: GCF_002870075.4. Taxonomy (NCBI): domain Eukaryota; kingdom Viridiplantae; phylum Streptophyta; class Magnoliopsida; order Asterales; family Asteraceae; genus Lactuca; species Lactuca sativa. Next base: position 19,471,677 of record NC_056627.2, read on the forward strand.
AAAAACATCCTTAAGTACCTTCGGAGGACGAAGGAATGGTTCTTAGTCCTCGGAGGAAGTGATGACTTGAAGGTGCGAGGGTATAGTGACGCCAGCTTTCAGACCGACAGGGACAACTACCGTTCGCAGTCGGGCTGGGTCTTTACCCTAAATGGAGGAGCAGTGACATGGAAGAGTTCCAAGCAGGAAACTGTAGCTGATTCAACGTGCGAATCAGAGTACATTGCAGCGAGCGAAGCGTCGAAGGAGGCAATATGGCTAAAGAACTTCATCGGTGATCTTGGAGTTGTACCTGCCATAAAGGAGCCAATGGAGATTTTCTGTGATAACGAAGGCGCGGTTGCCTTGACCAAGGAACCGAGGGATCATGGTAGATCAAGACATATCGACAGAAAGTATCACTTCATTAGACATCGTGTAGAAGAAGGACAACTCGTAGTGAAGAGGATATCATCAGAAGATAACCCAACAGATCCGCTTACGAAGGGACTGAGTAGGGTTAAGCACTTGCAGCATGCTAGGAGTATTGGGCTGAACGATGATATTAGCATAGATTAGATAGTATTAGAAACGTGTAATAGATAAATGTAATTGACATTTGATGATTAAATAAAGGAGTTTTATTTATGAGTAATGTAACTATCTTATGTTAATTGTTTAGCTATTGTTTCATTTTGCATGTTTTGACTTCCAGAATAATTGAGATTATTAAGAATAATAGAAATTGTTCAAATGGTCCACAATCGTTCATATGTTGGAAGTAGATATGAATGAAGATTGTCATGAATTGGTGTGTAGAATGTCTAAATGGTGTTAGACATAGCAAAAGATTGCTGCAACGTTCATGAGTGCTTATGAACTAGTTTTGAGCATTGGAATAAACCCGCGCTTGCTGGAATCACCTTATGGAATACGATATAAAAGGTGATCGCAAGACGATAATATCATATAGTCTTAAAACCTAGATATATGATTTGTTATTTGTTAATTGATTGTACATTGATAATACGAAAACGCATCAGTAACTTGGTGTTATAAAACGTATTGTTGTGTATAGTTGGTTAATGAATAAGTAAATGCATATAAGTCGAAGTTTATCTGTAACTTTTATCTAAGAAGGTAAAAGCGATATCTCGGCCGCTCGATGATTTGATTTGACTTATGTGCCGGGCCCGGTCAGAACTGAATTGATGTGTTCGATTAAGTTCTATGTCAAATAAATCAGAGATCGAGAAACCTAAATGCTTGACTAACCATTCCATAGGATTGTCAGCATGATATCTAACAGAGGACTGTACGTTCCCTTATCTAAACGACAAGATTGATTAGATCAGAGTTGACAGCGTCTTTGAGAGCTACGATTGCAAACCGAATTGTACTTGTGCATATAGTTACTAGACTTATCCAAGTGGGAGACTCTTGGAATAGTGTCTAAGGCTGCAACTATATTAGACAAGTATTTGACCCGGTTGTGCATGGTCCTTTTGGGTTGCCTTCACCATAGCAACTTGATAGGATGATTTATTAAGAGAGAGTAAATATTATTAATATATTATGAGAATAATATAATGAATAATATATTTGTTATTTGATTAATATAAGTTATAGAATTAATTAGAATTAATTTGGTGACTTAAAGAGATTAACTAAATAAAGGGGTATAAACTGTCAATTGTTTGATAGTTAAACTTTAGACTGTAAATCCATTGGGATATGCTTTGGACGAATTCTAAGGGTTTTAGGATAGCTAAAATCGTCCATATAGATATATAAGGAATGGATTTGGATAGCCTTAAGAGAAGATTATCTAATTAGGGTTTAGGTTGTAACTCTTAAGGAGTATACAAGTATAAATAGACCCCATGGCATAGGGAATTCGACACATCTCCTAAAGTAAGAGAACCCTGGCCGATTTCCTCCCCTCTCCTCTCTCCTAAATCATCTTCCTTGCTATTGGTGTTTGTAAGCCATTAGAGGAGTGACATTTGTGACTCTAGAAGCTCCAAGACCTCAAGATCAACAAGGAACTCAAAGGTATGATTCTAGATCTGTTTCAATGTTGTTATTTAACCTAATTAGTCATTAGAAGACTTGGATTGAAAGCATGTTTATTAGAAAGCCTAGATCCAAGCATTAGGGTTTTGCATGCGCACATAGGAAAGTTCTTATGGCTAAAACCCATCAATATATGCAAATATAGTTATTAGACTTATCCAAATGGGGGACTGTTGGATATAGTGTCTAAGTCCATAACTTTATTTGGTATGTACTTGACCCGACCCGGCATGGTCCATTTGGGTTGCATGGCATTGCAATACATGGATAGACTAAATGAGAGAAAGGACACTTGTGATTATTAATATATTATATGTTCTAATATATTAATAATAGTATTATTTAATTAGTGTTGATCAAGTATTAATTTAGAATTAATTTGGTGATCAAAATGAGACTAATTAAATATATAGGGTTGATTATGACAATCATCTAATCTTTTATGGTGGATTTATGATCCATGGTTTATGGAGTTGGGTTATAACCATTTGGAGCTCCATGGATAGTTCATGGGAGTTACAAACCCATGGATCATTAGAAATGAAGAGTCATGACAATTAAGGGCATTCATGTGTAAACTCTAATTGTGACAACACTATAAAAGGAGCTCTATAGCATACAAAATAGGACTACTAGTGAGTTCTAAGAGGGCATAACCGATTTTTGAGTGCAAGTGTATTCTCTCATGTTATTCCAAGTCTTGTAGTGTTGTGTGAATCATTTGAGGCACAACATTTGGGGTGCTAATTTCACAAAGTCTTCAAGGAATACAAGCAACAAGAAAGGTATGTACTTCTACTAGTTTTTAAATTATATATTCCCCATGACATGCTAGTTAGGAAGTAAACCTTGAAAAATCAAATTTGCATGTATAATAGAGAAAACATAGATTTAAGGTTTATAGGGTTTCATGTACACCATAGGAGTGTTAGTATGCTCAAAACCCAACATGTGTATGGAGTGGCTCCATAGATGTTAAATTCAAAATCCATTTAACCATTTGGTTGCCCAATAAATAGAACAAATGGCATGTTAATTAATAAATAAACATGGAGTGCATACCCAACCTAATGTCAGCAGCAAATTAATCAAAGGAAAAGAAATTTGAAGTTTCTACTTTTTTTTTTCTCCTCTGTTGCCCTGCTTCACTTCGTGGCTTCTTTTCAGGTTCCCCACATTCACATTTTCTTGGTTAATTGGCTTCTCCTTTTTTCCACTAGTAAGAATAAAAAAATATAGTTTATTTACATTGATTTTTAATGTTTTATTACTTTATTTTAATTTAGTCGTTCAATTTGATTTTTAGTGTTGAGAAAGAACTATTTATAGAGGTTAAGATCAAAAAAGTAATAGAGTGTTTTCAAAAATTGGTAAACGAAGAAGTGAATTTTATAATGTAAGACTTTGATGTTTGCTTGTTATATCTAAAAAAACCACAATATAAAAAACATCTTAGTATATTTTATGGGGATTCTTTTGTGCTAGCCCTAACAAAAGTTTCTGGTTCCGCCAGTGCCAGGTACATCATTTTGATTATTTATTTTTTAAGTTTATAGAGTGAATCGACAAGTTGATGTTGTGACTCATCGAGTTGAGTCGTGCGTGGTCACAAGGGTTTAATGACCTACTCGACGAGTAGGTGTCGGAATGAGAAACCCTAAATCCCTGGGTTTGGGACCTATTTAAAGCCTCCTTGAGCGGCCACACTTCACAGAGAGAAACCCTAACATACCCCTTTCATTGTGTACATATATATATATATATATATAGAGAGAGAGAGAGAGAGAGAGAGGCCATTTTGAGCATTCTTGTGCATTTTGGAGGAAGGATTGGAAGAGTTTGGTGGATCTAACTGAGGGAAGGTTGTTGATCTTACATTCTTCTGTCATTAGCTGCTAATCAGAGGTAAAAAGCTCTCATCTTGGCCACATATTCGTTAGATCTCAATTTTGGGAGCTTTTAGAGTTTTCTCCCAAATCATATTGTGTTCTTGAGTTATTTGAGCATGGGTTGAGGTTAGAACCTCAGATCTGGACTAGAGAAGGCATTGAGAGTCCAAAGATTCGAACTTTATTGAGTTAGAGGCAGGTCCACATGCAGTTAACCTTCCTTTGAGCTTGTAATGGCAATATGGAGCATTTATGCCATGCATGAACGTAAAGATTGAAGCTTTACATGACATTCGTGTTGGATAAGGTGTCTAAGTCCATAACTTATTTGGTATATACTTGACCCGACCGGCATGGTCCATTTGGGTTGCATCTCATCCAAACTATTATGGATAATTTTATGAGAGTTATACACATATGTTTATTAATATATTATGAGTTATAATATATTAATATGAAGTTACGTTATTTAATTAGTTTTAGTCTTAAATTAATTATGGATTAATTTAGAGATTAAAAGAATACTAATTAAATTATGGGCTATTTGTTTTATATAGTGTGGGCTAATACTCATTTGTTAATGGGCTAGGCTTATGTGGAAGTCCATGGATGATCCATGGAGCTTTTAACCCATGGATCCTTGGAATAGGAAAAGATATGGGTTATTAGGGTTTCACCCTAACCATGCATACTATATAAGCATGCTTATGGAGCATGAAAGAGAGCCTAAGATAGCCTAAGAGAAAGCTAGTGTTCTAGTGTGTGTGTGCATGTGTGTGGCCGAAAATACAAGAGTGTGTATACTCTCTCAAAGTTTTCCAAGAGTTTGTGGTGTTTGTGATTCCATTTGAGGCATTCACACTATTGGTGCTTGGCCCTCAAACTCCTAAGAACCCAACACAACAAAGGTATGTAATCTCTTCTAACTCTTTTATGTTGAAATGTTCCCCATGCCATGTTAGATAGGTTATAAACCTTGGAAAATTATTATTTTGCATGTATTTAGACAAACATAGATCCAAGGTTTATTAGGGTTGCATGCACACTTAGGAAGTGTTAGATTGCTCAAAACCCAACAGTGGTATCAGAGCCTAGGCTTGCTTGTTTGATACTTGATGCAAAATAGTAAAAAAAGTCGAAATCGTTGCTGTCTGCATGCTAGACTCGCCGAGTCCATTGGGGGGACTCGCCGAGTCCAAGGAAAACTTCAACCTACTCGACGAGTCCGTTCGTGCACTCGGCGAGTAGGATCGAAAGAATGCAGAATCTCGACTTTTGCTGCTGGAAATGGACTGGAAACATTACCCTAAATTGTTTTGGTGTTGTAAAACTTATTTTAGTTGGTGTAATGGTTGTTCTAATCCATTTACAATAGCATATATCAAAAATCCATGATTTTATGTGTTCATATAATTCTTGAATTTTTGATGATCATGTTCATGTTCTTATGAATTTAGAACATGATAGGAATTATTTGCTGAATTGTTTAGAATTAATTCTTAATCATTTATGTGTTTTAATGGAGTCCATAATTTGTCCTCAAGTTATGGATTACCATAGGTCACTTTCATTTAACACACACTTAAAACACATAAGTTACATGAAAATGAAGAGTCTTCATTTTTATGAACCTTTAATTCATAAGTTATGAAATGAAGAGTTTTGCAAAGTTACAAAACTTGTCCTCAAGTTTTGGAATTTGTAAAGTTTCACACACTTTAATAAACTTTAATTCCAAACCTTAGAGTTTTAATAGTTAAAATTCAACCCTTATACTATTTATAACATTAATGGTTAGTTATTATATATATGTATAAGAATAAGTCGTTTTACCGTTAGTAGGCCTCATTCACGAAGCCGGTCTATAAGGTGGGTATAAGGTTGTTGCCTATAAAATGGCGACTTAATGGGTGTATACTCTCACCCACCGCTTGCTTGATCGGTGGAGGGTCGTTAGCCGAACGGGTAGAACAACGACTTTAAATCCTCATTAAAAGTATAATGAATATTATAAAATAACTAAACTCTTTTAATTCCCAATCTTAGTTATTTTAGGAAAATGTGAACATGGTGCTAATCCATGGAATTCACACTTTGTACCTTACCAAGTCGTTAGTGGAGCGTGTGTGGTTAACCGGCACACTAATTAGACTAGTAAGGATCACGAAGGGTAACTTAATGTTGTCATAGATCAATGGAGCGTGTGTGGTTAACCGGCACATTGATTAGGTGATAATATTAGGAGTACCAAGTGAGTTAGCATGGTTATTCACACCTTGTTTTGTGATCCTCGGCATCCCAGTCACAAAACTTGAAGGGCACAATCGAGATTGAAACATGCCATTGAAAAGTTCAATGAATCTCAAAAGAATCTAGGAATTTCAAATCCAATTAAACCTAATTAATCATTTCGTTTTCATGGTGGAAATTGGTGAATCGTCATTCGCCTACCTTTCAAATATATTATTACTTAGATTACGGCATCCCTCTTCTAAGTGTAATATATTGTGATTGGATCCTAGCCTTAATATTACATTTGGGTGTCTTATTAAGGATCCTAAATATCTAATCTAAACTTACTTTCTTCTTTCAGATGTCTTCCAACACTAATGCTTCAGGCTCTAACCCAACTGGTTCTTTCTCTCTCATGAATCTTTGTGGGAGGGTCATCTTTGATGGTTCCAACTTCATGGATTGGATTAGGAACATCAGGATGGTTACTCGTTACGAGGACAAGGAATATGTCCTCGATAAGGAGTTAAAAGAACTTGATGAGTCTACTGCTACTCCTGAGGAGATCGCTGAATTCAGGACTCATGAGAGAGATGCTACTAAGGTGGCATGTATCATGATGGCCACGATGACAGCCGAGCTCCAAAAGTCATATGAAGATTTCTACCCTTTTGAGATGCACCAAGACTTGATGGAAAGGTACCATCAGAGTGCTCGTCAGGAGCGGTATGAAATAATCTCCTCCATAATAACTACCCGCATGAAGGACGGTGAATCCGTCACGGGCCACATGCAAAAGATGCAAAGGTATGTGGACCGTTTGCTGAAGCTGAATGTTAACATCCCCGAGGAGTTAGCAATTGACATCATTTTGCACTCCTTGCCTTCTTGTTATGATCATTTTCGAATGACATATCATATGAACAAGGAGGAAGTTACCCTCAGCAAGCTTCAAGGACTCTTGAAGACCGCTGAAACCGGTCTTAAGGGTAAAGCGGTTGTTACCTCTACTACTCCTACTCCAACTTCTACCCCTGTTTTAGCTATTGGGCAAGGCAAAAGAAAAAAGAGGAAACACCCTTCGAAGGGTACCAAGGGAAAGTCTCTTGAAGGCTCCTCATCCAAGACTAAGAACGGTTCTGTCACTCCTTCTGCCATTCCAAAGGATGCTGAATGCTTTTATTGCCATGAAAAGGCACACTGGAAGCGAAACTGCCCTAAGTACTTGCAGGATCTAAAGGATGGGAAAGTGAAACCCACCTATGCAGGTATTTACACTATATTGTCTAATTACTCAACATATTCTAACTCTTGGGTGCTTGATACAGGATGTGGTATTCACATATGTTCTGATTTGCAGGGCCTAAGAAGAAGTGAGGATGTGGAGCACGGGAAGATAAACTTAATCATGGGGAATAGGAAGGCTTCACCTGTTTCCAAGATTGGAGTTTATACTTTGTTGCTTAATAATGGGTTAAAATTAGATTTGAATAAATGTGTATACTCGTCTGAAATGGCGAGGAATATTATTTCTTTTCATGCTTTGTACAAACAAGGTTTTACCTTTTCGTTTGATAATGAATGTGGTGGTATTAATGCTTTCTTTAATAATGTGTTTTATTTTAAAGCATTACCTTGTGATGGCGTGTATGAAACTGTGTCGATTGTAGACAACTTAGGAAATAATGTGTTGTATATTGATTCTTCTACTAGCCTAGATAAAGCATCATTGTGGCATTGTCGTCTTGGACATGTAAACAAGAAACGCATAGACCAACTCCAAAAGAGTGGAGTCTTGGAATCATTTGACCTCAAATCAGATGATAGTTGTGAATCTTGTCTACTTGGAAAAATGACAAAATCACCCTTCACTGGAACTTGTGAGAGGGGTGAAGGTTTGTTGGACCTAATACATACTGATGTATGTGGGCCATTCAAAACCGCCACAAGGGATGCTAATCGGTATTATGTGACTTTTATTGATGATTATAGTAGATATGGGTATGTCTACTTGATCAAACACAAGTCCGAAACCTTTGAAAGGTTTAAGGAATTCAAACAGGAAGTAGAAAATCAATTGGGCAGGAACATTAAGATGCTTCGATCCGATCGAGGTGGTGAGTATCTTAGTACCGAGTTCCTTGACTATCTTAAGGAGTGTGGGATTGTCTCACAATTGACTCCTCCCAGGACACCACAGCTGAATGGTGTAGCTGAGAGGCGTAATCGTACCTTGTTGGACATGGTTCGCTCTATGATGAGTCGAGTTTCGTTACCAATCTCTTTTTGGGGGTATGCCTTAGAGACTGCCGCCCATATCCTTAATCTAGTCCCTACAAAGAAGGTTACCAAAACACCTCATGAGATGTGGACTGGGAAGGTTCCCAATTTGGACCACATCAAAATTTGGGGTTGCGAAGCCTTCGTGAGACGTGAAACTCATGATAAGCTTGAACCCCGAAGTGAAAGGTGTATTTTCATCGGCTACCCACAGAAATCCTTCGGTTACCTTTTCTACAGACCCAGTGAGAATGTGGTCTTTGTAGCACGAAGAGGGATCTTTCGCGAGAAAGAATTTATAAGCCAAGGAGACAGTGGGAGGCAGATTGATCTTGAAGAAATTCAAGAATCAATTGGTGAAGGAACCTCAGACACTAGCAATCAACCTGAGGTAGAAACTCCTGTTGATCCAGCTGACGAGTCTGTACCTCCGAGACGTTCCACACGGGTTAGGAACACACCTTCGTTTTATTATGGTTTTCATATTACTACGGAAGGTGATACGTTTATTAGTGATAGTACACTAGTAAATTTGGATGAACCTAGCAGTGTTAAGGAAGCCATGGCAGGCCCGGAGTCTGCTAAATGGAAGGATGCTATGGACAGCGAGATACAGTCCATGTATGACAATCAAGTTTGGAACTTGGTTGACAATGTACCAGGCCGTAAAACAGTCGGGTGCAAATGTATCTTCAAAAAGAAGACCGACATGGAAGGAAAAGTGCATACTTATAAGGCTCGACTGGTTGCGAAGGGTTTTACTCAAACTCAAGGTATTGATTATGATGAAACCTTCTCGCCGGTGGCCAAGATTAAGTCTATTAGGGTTATGTTAGCCATTGCAGCATTTCATGATTATGAAATATGGCAAATGGATGTCAAAACCGCTTTCCTTAATGGAAAGTTGGCTGAGGATGTGTACATGAATCAGCCAGAGGGTTTTGTCAATGCAGAGTACCCTAATAGAGTATGCAAGCTTAAGAAATCCATTTATGGATTAAAACAAGCATCTCGTAGCTGGAATCTTTGTTTTGATGAGAAGGTAAAAGAGTTTGGCTTCTTGAGAAGCGAAGATGAGTCTTGTGTGTATGTCAGAGCTAGTGGGAGTATAGTTAGCTTCTTGGTACTGTATGTGGATGACATACTACTCATAGGAAATGACATCCCAACCTTGCAGGAGGTTAAGTCCTGGCTTGGGAAGTGCTTTGCTATGAAGGACCTAGGGGAGGCTACCTATATCCTAGGGATAAGGATATTAAGAGAAAGGAGTAGAAGACTAATTGGACTTAGTCAGAGTATCTACTTGGATAAGGTGTTGAAAAGGTTCAACATGGAGAATTCCAAGAAAGGAGATTTACCGATCCAAAGCAATACCAAACTGAGTAAGACTCAGAGTCCGAGTACAGAGGCTGAGATAGCTGAGATGAGCCAATTACCATATGCTTCCGCAGTTGGCTCGATCATGTATGCTATGACTTGTACCCGTCCTGATGTGGCATTTGCTTTGAGCATGGTCAGCAGGTATCAGGGGAACCCTGGCAAGGCTCATTGGACCGCGGTAAAGAACATTCTCAAGTACCTGCGGAGGACTAAGGATTGGGTCCTTACCCTTGGTGGCAGTGATGACTTGAGAATATTAGGGTATAGTGATGCTGGTTTTCAGACTGATAAGGATAATTTCCGCTCTCAGTCGGGCTGGATCTTTACCTTAAATGGAGGGGCAATTTCTTGGAAGAGTTCCAAGCAGGAGACGGTGGCTGATTCGACTTGTGAATCAGAGTATATAGCAGCGAGTGAAGCAGCGAAGGAGGCGATATGGCTAAAGAACTTCATCGGAGACCTTGGAGTTGTACCAGCTATTAAGGAACCTATAGAAATTTTCTGTGACAACAATGCTGCGGTTATCTTAGCCAAGGAACCAAGAGATCATGGCAGATCCCGACACATTGACAGAAAATATCACTTCATAAGGCACAAGATTGAAGAAGGACTCCTTGTGACAAGGAGGATATCGTCAGATGAGAATCCTGCAGATCCCCTTACGAAGGGACTGACGAGGGTTAAGCATTTTCAGCATGCGAGACGCATCGGGCTGAGGGACGATATTAGTTTTACAGATTAGATAGTTTTCCTGAAACTTGTAAAATGTAATCGACGTTTGATGATGAATAAAATTTGTGATTTATTTATGAGTAAAGTGTTACTATCATTGTCAATTATTTACTATTGTTTCAGTTTTGCATGTTTTGACTTCCAGAATAATTAATTTGTTCAAACCTCCACAATCGATCATACGTCGGAAGTAGGTATGAATCAAGATTGTCATGAATTGGGTTTGTAGATGCCTTAAAGGTGTTTAGGCATGGCAATGGTTGCTGCAACATTCATGAGTACTCATAAGTTATGAGTATTGGTATAAACCCACGCTCACTTGTATCACTTCATGGAATTTATCTCGAGTGATCGTGAGACGATAACATCATATAAATCTTTAAACCTAGAGATATGAGTTGTTACCTATGAGTTGGTTGTGCATTGATTGCACGTAAACGCATCAGTAACTTGATGTTATAAAACGTGCCTTTGTGTACAATTCAATAAGTAGTAGAACAAGCATATCAGTCGAAGTTTATCTGTTCCTTCTAGAAATAGAAGCGATATCCGGGCCCCTCGATGATTTTGTGTTGACCCATATACCAGGCCTGGTCAGAACTAAACCGATGTGTTCAGTGAAGTTCTTCGTCAAACAAATCGGATAATCGAGAAACAACTGCTAGACAATGAGCAAGACATAGTTCCATGTGTTTGTCCGGCTGATATCATGAGAACAGAGGATTATGTGATCACTTATCTAAAATGGCGCTTCATAGTTCGACAGAGTCTTCATTGTTCGAGGGAGTTTTCGAGAGCTACGATTGTTGGTTGGTTCCTGAAGTTATAGGCAAATATAGTTATTAGACTTATCCAAGTGGGAGTCTGTTGGATAAGGTGTCTAAGTCCATAACTTATTTGGTATATACTTGACCCGACCGGCATGGTCCATTTGGGTTGCATCTCATCCAAACTATTATGGATAATTTTATGAGAGTTATACACATATGTTTATTAATATATTATGAGTTATAATATATTAATATGAAGTTACGTTATTTAATTAGTTTTAGTCTTAAATTAATTATGGATTAATTTAGAGATTAAAAGAATACTAATTAAATTATGGGCTATTTGTTTTATATAGTGTGGGCTAATACTCATTTGTTAATGGGCTAGGCTTATGTGGAAGTCCATGGATGATCCATGGAGCTTTTAACCCATGGATCCTTGGAATAGGAAAAGACATGGGTTATTAGGGTTTCACCCTAACCATGCATACTATATAAGCATGCTTATGGAGCATGAAAGAGAGCCTAAGATAGCCTAAGAGAAAGCTAGTGTTCTAGTGTGTGTGTGCATGTGTGTGGCCGAAAATACAAGAGTGTGTATACTCTCTCAAAGTTTTCCAAGAGTTTGTGGTGTTTGTGATTCCATTTGAGGCATTCACACTATTGGTGCTTGGCCCTCAAACTCCTAAGAACCCAACACAACAAAGGTATGTAATCTCTTCTAACTCTTTTATGTTGAAATGTTCCCCATGCCATGTTAGATAGGTTATAAACCTTGGAAAATTATTATTTTGCATGTATTTAGACAAACATAGATCCAAGGTTTATTAGGGTTGCATGCACACTTAGGAAGTGTTAGATTGCTCAAAACCCAACAATTTGAGCCTAGGGAGTCTAGATCTAGTGTTTGGAGTGATAGATCTGGCCTAAAACGTTTGAATGAGAGTATGGACTGGATGAAATCGCTGAGTCCATGAGTAGACTCGACGAGTCGCATAGGGTTTATTCTGATAAGTCTGAGCATGCTGTAACTCGTCGAGTTAGCGAGTCAACTCGATGAGTAGAGATGGTTTTCATAAGGCGTCTGAGGGAACGAGAGGACTCGACGAGTCCTCCTGATGCACTCATCGAGTTGGGTCAAGATGGATTGTTGACTCAAGTTTGACTTCAGTTGACTTTTAGATCTTGATCAAATGTGAGTAATTGAGATATTGGAGGGGTAAAATGGTCTTTTACCCCGACCAAGAGTTAAAAGGGGTTAATATGAGTTTATTAAAATGGTGATCTAATTAGAGATAATCACCACATGTATTAGGCGGAGGCTAGATCGATGATTCATGTACGGGGTGTATTAGCTTGCTTGCTTTGAGGTGAGTCTTCTCACTATACTTTACCTAGAGTGGTAGCTATGTGTGACGAGAGGGTCTTATGTGCTTGCTTGAGTTATGCATGATTGTGTGGTATGTATTGTATGTTATATTATGTGTTACTTAGAATGGACCGGAGGGTCCAACGAACTATGAGACCAAAGGGTTCTCAACCAGACTGGACCAGAGGGTCCAACGAGCTATGGAACTGGAGGGTCCCACTGAGATATATTGACCGAAGGGTCTTACTGAGCTATAGCCTCGAGTGGGTAGTTTTTGTGCGTGGTATTTTGGGGAACTCACTAAGCTTCGTGCTTACCGTGTTATGTGGTATGTGTTTCTGGTACCTTATAGGATCGCGGGAAGGCACCGACGTGATTGTACACACCTGTTCGAGATTATGTTGAGGATTCTTGGATTTGAATTTCGTTGAGATTTCATGTTGACATTGAGACACTTATGATTTTCATGAAATATAATATATGAGTTTTATGTGTTTTAAAAATGAAAAAAAATTGTTTGAAAATTTACGTCATTACACTAGCAGTAAGAAACTCGTGTGGATCTACAAAACTTGTCTCAGTTAGCTTCATTTTGCGGTATTCGTTCGTGATCTTGGCCTTATTTCCTTTTAGATCTTATATGGGTGAAGTTTAGGGCTTTTTGCGTTGATTATGGAGTTATTATGGTGTATAAGCTAGATCCGAAGTTGCAACTTCAGATCTGAACCCTTCATCTTGCCGTGTAGCCTCTGGTGCTCAGCCTTGACCTTCCTGCAGGTCAAGCACCGCTCCACGTACCATGCTACATCCCGCTTCATGCAGGGCCACCAATAGTCCAGGCGAAGATCCCTGTATATCTTCGTTACCCAGGGATGAATGGAGAATCGAGATTTGTGCGCCTCTTCCATCAGAACCTGGTACACACCCTCATGGTACAACACCCACACCTTATGGTGTAGTGTCAGTAATCCCCGGCTGTCATAGTCGAAGGAGAAAACCTACCCCACAATCCGCTCGCTCTTTCAATGTTCCTCCTTCATGGCCTTCTGCTGGCCCTCTCGAATCCGCTCCAATAGCAGAGTCACCACTGTCATCCTCAGACAGATATACCTGATCGGCGCTGCCTTGCGGCTAAGCGCGTCGGCCACTACATTGGCCTTTCCCGAGTGGTAGAGGATCTCACTGTCACAATCCTTTACCACATCAAGCCACCGACGCTGCCTCATATTCAGATTTGGCTGGTCCATGAGATACCTCATGCTCTTGAGTTCTGTGATAATCGTACAACGAACCCGATAGAGGTAATAACGCCAAATCTGGAGGGCAAACACAACAGCCCCCAGATCCAAATCGTGCGTCAGGTAATTCGCCTTCTGAGGCTTCATCTGCCTTGAAGCATAAGCAATGACATGCCCTCTCTGCATCAATACTGCGCCCAAACCTAATATGGATGCATCACAATACAAGACGAAATCCTCCATGCCCTTTGGCAGAGCTTAGATTGGCACCTCCCACAATCTTTGTCTCAATGTATCGAATGCAGCTTGCTGCTCAGGTCCCCAACGAAAGACCACGACTTTCCTCCTTAGCCTAGTTGGGGGTACGAATATCTTGGAGAAGTCCTGGATGAATCTCCGATAGTAGCCGGCTAATCCTAGGAAACTCCGAATCTCAGATGGAGATCTCGGAATCTCTTATCTCATCACGGCCTCCACTTTGGCTGGATCTACCAAAATCCCGTTCTGGTTGACACGATACCCAAGAAACTGCACCTCACGCAAGCAGAACTCACACTTGGAGAACTTAGCATACAAGTTCTCCTTTCTCAAAGTCTCCAGAACCTCCCGCAGATGCTCCTCGTGCTCCTCCTACGTCTTGGAATAGACCAATATGTCATCGATGAAAACTATCACAAACCGATCCAGCATCGTCTTGCACACACGGTTCATGAGATCCATGAATGCGGCAGGAGCATTGGTGAGCCTGAAAGGCATCACCACAAACTCATAGTGACCATAACGGGTTTGAAAGGCAGTATTCTGCACATCCTCCTCTCTGACCCTCATCTGGTGATACCATGAACGCAAATAATTCTTGGAGAACCATGATGCTCCCTGTAGCTGGTCAAAGAGATCATCAATCCTCGGGAGTGGGTAACGCTTCTTCACCATCACTTTATTCAGATCCCGATAATCTATATACATCCGATGCAACCCGTCCATTTTCATCACAAACAAAATCGAGGCTCCCCAGGGTGAGCTGCTTGGTCTAATAAATCCCTTGTCTAACAACTCCTGTAGCTGTGTAAACAACTCCTGCATCTTAGGAGAAGCCAACCGATATCATGCCTTGGCTATCGAAGTTGCACCAGGGACTAGGACGACTCTAAATTCCACATATCTCTCCGGAGGTAACCCGGGTAAATCCTCGGGGAATACGTCCTCAAACTCCCGTAGTACCGGCATATCGCCCACCATCGTCCTACCCGCCTCCCAAGGGTCCTAATCCGTGTTAAGTATTGCGCGGAGTCGATCACTGCCCCATTGGGGCTCAGCCAATCCATACCAATAATAACCTTGTTCCCCCGCAAAGGTATGGAAACCATGTTCACCAGGTAACGTTCCTCGAACAGCCTCAAAACACAATCCCGGTAGACCACTGCGCTCGTACCGTCCGGTCGTCCGCAATCTTGACCTCTAGAGGGCAATCCAACATGCCCGGAGACTCCGGAAACTTCTTGCTAAGCGCAAGAGAGATAAATGATTGAGTGACACCCGAAACAAACAACACCTGAACGGGGATACCGTTCACATGGAACGATCCTAAGCAAGGCACATAATATATCAAAATCACAGCGACATAACATAAAAGCATAAGATAAGAAATCATACCCGTCACCACATCGGGTGCAGCGCGTGCCTCCTCGGCTGTCAGCTGAAATGCTCGGCTCCGAACCATTGGAGCCTCTAACTTAGCTTTCCGTCCATCCACAACCCGTGCTATCGCTAGAGTCGGCACCACTGCCGGGGCCGCTGCTGCTGCTGTCAATCTAGGGCAATTGCCCTTTTTATGGCCCTTCTGATTGCAATAAAAGCAAATCAGGTCAAATATTTGAATCTCAGGAGTAGGGGCAGTAAAATCTCTGCCAAAATGTCCAACCTTGCCACACTTATAGCAGCCCGAACCAGGGCCAGTGCGACAAGCTCCCTCGTGTGACCGACTGCATTTCCCACAACAGTCCCGCCCTGACTGGCCTTTCGGCCTACCATCGGATCCCTTGGGATTCTTCCCCAAAGCCCCCATCGTCAGCCCCTCCACTTCCTTCCGCTTCCGGATGTGCTCCAGATCAATATCCATCTCCTTAGCCCTAACATTCATGTTATCCAGGGTAGGTCAAGCTGAGAAACTGACATGGTCCCGGATGTCAGCTCGTAGCATGTCATGTTAGCGGGTCCTCTTCATGTCCTCATCACCCACATATTGGGGTACGAGCAATGCCTTCTCCCGGAACTTGGCGGTGATCTCTGCCACAGTTTCTGTAGTCTGTCTCATGTCTAAGAACTCCCTAGCCAGCTGCTGAAGCTATAAAGCTGGCGCAAACTCTGCCCTGAATCTGGTCACAAAGTCTGACCATGTCATAGCCTCAACAACCGAGGCTCCCAGAGAGTCACCAATTGACTCCCACCAATCTCTGGCCCTTACTCTCAAACACCTTGTAGCGAAACGAACATTCGACCCTTCCAGGATGAAGCTCATCAGCTGCGCAGACTCGATGTCTGCGATCCATCTCCTAGCAGCAATGGGGTCTTTTACCCCATGGAAATCCGGCGCACAACTCGCTCTGAAGTCCTTAAAGGACGGTGTGCATGATCCAAACTGGCTAGCCGCCATGTCACTCCTGAATGCCCTGAGGCGATCCTCTATCAGCTCAATGATCCCTTCCTTGATCGACTCAAAGATAATCGGCGTCGGATCAAGAATACCCCTCGTGATCTCGGACGCGATGAAGTCGTGTAACCCATCATCCACATGCTTGGATGCAGCACCCGAGCCAGATCCTATCCCAGATCCTGAACGTCCTACTCCATGTCGCATGACCACCATTCTGAAAACAAACATATGAATGTTAGGGTCACATATACTTTTTAGAGGTCTCACACACTTTCCAAGTTTCCAGGTTCCATCTAGACCCTCCTTGATTCGAGTACGGGTCCTCTACTTTCAGTAGTACGGGCCCATACTACCTTCCACATCTACCCATACTTTCCTCAAGGATTGCTTCGACTTCACCAAGTCCCTTTTACCGATACCTTTTCCACTGACCTCATCCTAGGCTTCCCTAGGGCATTATCCGACATACCCTCTGCCATCAGCTGCACTAGGAGTCCTTACCACCTCCCGCTAACTAGCTTGCATGTGCTGTTACATATCCGTTCAGTAGCTAGTTGAAGATGGCCAGAACCCCCATAGCACAAAGCAAGCAACATTCGTGCATTGGGTAACCAAATCAGGCATAACCTGCACAGACCATCCTACAGCTGACTAAACAATCCTAGCATACAGCTCATACAACAGGCATATAAGGCATCCTCCCTAGACCCATAGCCCTAACTACATGCAATTCTCAGAATCATATATCAGGCACACAAGGCATCCTCCTATATCCTTAGTCCTATTCTAGCATGCATTTTTCCAAATCAAAACCATATAATATCACAAAGCAAGTGTGGGTATCTTGGGGAAAACTTACTTGAGCCCGGCCGGTCGCATGCATCACACATTTCGTCTTTCTTAAAACCCTTCCCTTTTAGATTTTAGAAAATCATTATGCTTATAAAAACCTTTTAATCCCTCGGTTTGAGTCCAGACACCCCCGAGGGTGTGTCCGAATCCCTCAAACTAGGGTTCTGATACCAACTTGTAACATCCCAAAATTCAAGTCTGAAAATTTCATTTTGAATTAATAATTTTTAAAACATTTTACCATAACATTGTCAATAAAGTCACACATTACAGAATCATAAAATTGTGTCCGAAATCACGACATCAAAATAATGAAAATCAGAGTGCAATTCCAGAAATCCGAGGCAAAATCAAGTGTGTGTGTGATGCGATGCTACGCCGCCGACTCCTTCCCCTTAAACGAAGAGGTACCTGAAACCAAAACAGAAATCATAAGCACAAAGCCTAGTGAGTTCTTCCATCATACCACATACCATACAATATCATCGGTATCTGTCAACCGGTAATCATCATCGATATCTTTCAACCGGTAATAATCGTCGGTATCTTTCAACCGGTAACTTCCATCGGTATCTTTCAACCGATAATCATCATCGGTATCTTTCAATCGATAACCATCATCGGTATCTTTCAACTGGTAACTGGGGACTGTTCCACCCCCTACCACTAGCATACAACTTCAAGATATAAACATACAATCAGGCATATCCGGGTACTGACCTACCCTTCGGTCGTAAGGACCACTATCAGGGAAACTGATCCCTACTATACACATAACATATCATAGAGATAAATCTCATAACCAAGGCACATAACCAGACCAAGATAATTACCACAAAGACAATCTTCTCCTAAATATTCCTCTTTGGTGGGCCGGCATTGTAGCCTTAGACCCACCCCTACTGGAAGGTAACTCACCTCGTACGAGTAGCTGCTGATAATCTGCACAGGAAACCTCTGTCTTCTACTGCTCCGGAAATCCTATGGGTATAATCCCCACAAAACACTCAATCAGAATCTGATATCTACTCTTAGGGTAAAATGACTGTTTTACCCCTTACCAAGTCCAAGACAAAATCAACCTCTAGTTGACCCGACTCGTCGATTTGGGCCGTCAACTCGTCGAATCCCTACCCTTTACTCGTCCTTATCCATGACTCAACTCGTCAAGTTTGGCAACCACTCGATGAGTTCCCTTTCTTTACGAACATCAATGAACCTTCATCCGACTCGTCGAGTTTTATGAACAACTCGTCGAGTTCACCTTCATCTGATGAACAAGTCCTGACCTTGACTCACCGAGTTGTATGAACAACTCATCGAGTTCATCTTCAAACATAAGAAGATTGCCTTGGACTCGCCGAGTTTTTTCTAGCACTTGTCGAGTCCCATGAACTCCAGGTCTAAAACTAAGTCCAATGCGTTGGGTAACTCCTTCTATCTTGCTACAACCCTTCTAACACCCAACTGAGTTCTTTTGACCCTCAACAGATATGGGACTCAAAGCCTTGGACTCGTCGAGTCCCAAGAACGGACTCGCCGAGTCGATAACATCCACACCCTAAATCCTCGATTTTTAATGTACAACACTTGCCCAAATGATAGATCCAAGCCCCTAAGCTCGATCTAGCACGTAAATTTACAAACTTTACATGCATGCATGGGACTTTTGAGCCAAAAAGGCTCTAAAATGGCTCTTTTGTTGCATGGGGCCTTCCTTGGGTGCAAAAGCAACCCAAATCTGTCTTGTGACTCTTCCCAAGTACTAGATCCGAAGTATTGACCCCCAACCATGTTTGCAAATCATGGTTGGTCACCTCACATGGCTTAAAAGCCCTAAATCTTCCCCAAAAAGGGATCTAATAAATAAATAAATAAGCAAGGTACAAACTTTATACCTTTCAAAGACTGCAAATGATGAACTAGACTCGAATCATTCAGCCTCATCTTGATCCTTCTATGCTGTTGCTTCTTTTTTGAGGTCAAAACCAAGAAAAATCACTCAAAAGCCTTATATCTTGCACCAAAACACTTAGTGTTTGCTATGGAGGATCTTTGGGAGCGTTAGAGCCTACTTGTCGAGTCTAGCCGCGGACTCGACGAGTCGATCACTTAAGTCTCGTGTCCAATCCCACTCCTACTCGACGAGTTGGGCCTTCAACTCGCCGAGTACCATGCCAAAAATGCAAATACAACAAAATAAATTACATACCAGGAACCGAGTGCTACAGTAATAGGACCACAACCTTGAACATACCACAACCTTCACAAAGTAACCACAACCAACCATTGTAGGGCTCCCTAACTTGTAGATGAATGATTTCCTTGCAACATAATCACATTTACTCAATCTGAAATCTAAATTCCTGAGATGGTATGACTCCCTGATAGACCATGCATACTAAATTGTTATTGTTGAATCCTATTCCCTCATCTCCCAGCTAACTACTCAACTTCTAATAAGTTGAGTTTCCTCCTAGAAAAGAAAATCATAGACCAAATGTACATGATGAACACTTATACTCGACAGTTGGCTCAGGTAATCCTTCAAGTAAGAGACTGATCCCTGCAATGGTTAGACTCAGACGAGAGCTATGCA